>NC_065594.1:1000055-1310937 GCF_024542745.1 Macaca thibetana thibetana
CGCCCCTCCGTTCCAGCCACTGCACCCTCTACACCACCATAGCTGCACCTCCTCTCTAGGGCTCTGCTCTGTCTTCACCTTCTCAATGGGGCCTTCCCTACCCCACAGTTTTATTTTATACTTTATTTTATTTTATTTTATTATTTTTTGAGATGGAGTTTTACTCTCGTTGCCCAGGCTAGAGTGCAGTGACGCAACCTCGGCTCATTGCAACCTCCACCTCCGGGGTTCAAGTCATTCTCCTGCCTCAGCCTCCCGAGCAGCTCGGATTACAGGCGCTCACCACCACACCTGGCTAATTTTTTGTATTTTAGTAGAGACACGGTTTCACCATTTTGGCCAGGCTGGTCTCAAACTCTTGACCTCAGGTGATCCACCCACCTTGGCCTCCCAAAATGCTGGGATTACAGGCGGGAGCCACCACCCCCAGCCAAACCCACAGTTTTAAGTTGCAGCTCCTACCCACCTTGTCCTCCTCTTCCCAGCGCCCTTTCCCCTACAGCACGTGTCATCATCTAGCACACTACAGATCTGGTTCATTTTGATTCCTGTCTCTAAATAAGACCTTACGTATGAGACGAGGGCAGGAGTCTTGAGCTGTTTTGTTCACTGTTCTCTCCCCGACACCATGGAGTGGCACATGCCCAGCACATAATAGTCACTCAAGCATGCACTGAATAAATGAATGAATGCATCATACATTTTCGCATGTATAAAATATTTTTGAGATCCTTAGATTGGAAACACTAAAAATTATCATGTCTAGTCCTGACACTAGTCAACATATATTAAATATCTGTTTGGAAATAAGGGCTTTGCCCACACAAGACTTTACATTCCATTTAGTTTTTCTATTTTCTTTCCTCTTGAACATCATTATTTCTTCTGACGAAACATCTCAGACTGTACCAAATGGCTTTTCCTTGAAGTAAAGTTAAACGGGTAAATAAATAACAAAATCAACACAACAGCAATCACAGAGAAAAGAATAGGTATAGTCTGGGCACAGTGGCTCACGCTTGTAATCCTAGCACTTTGAGAGGCTGAGGCAGGTGGATCACTTAAGGTCAGGAGTTCGAGACCAGCCTGGCCAATATGGTAAAACCCTGTCTCTACAAAAAGTCCCCCCAAAAATTAGCTGGGCATGGTGGTGGGTGCCTTTAATCCCAGCTACTCAGGAGGCTGAGGCTGAGGCAGGGGAATCGCTTGAACCCAGGAAGTAGAGGTTGCAGTGAGCCGAGATCATGCCACTGCTCTCCAGCCTGGGCAACGGAGTGAGACTCTGTCTCAAAACAAAACAAAACAAAACAGAAGAAAGAAAAGAAAAGAAAAGAAAAGAAAAGAAAGAAAGAAAGAAAGAAAGAAAGAAAGAAAGAAAGAAAGAAAGAAAGAAAGAAAGAAAGAAAGAAAGAAAGAAAGAAAGAAAGAAAGAAAGAAAGAAAGAAAGAAAGAAAGAAAGAAAGAAAGAAAGAAAGAAAGAAAGAAAGAAAGAAAGAAAGAAGAGGAAGGGAAAGGAAAGGAAAGGGAAAAAGAAAAACAAAGGCTTAAACTTATAACTATGAGCCTCCTTTTGATTTTCCAGTGTGGTCCTGTGTAAAACCCCTAAAAATACAAAGATTAAATTGTGTGCCTTCCTAATGTTCTCTTTAAAAACCCTCCTGTCTGGGGATGCCTGGAATACACAGTTTCAGGCTGTGAGACCTTCCCGTGGATCTGGGCTGAATAACACTACTGAGAACAGGATAAGAGGGAAAACGTCCTACAAAGTCGGTCCTCCAACACAGAATGTATTGAAAATAAATTTGGGTGTCTCCATCCTCCTCCACCTCAACTGCGTTCGGCAAATGCTCCCTTCCAGTCTGGAAAGCATTTCATGAGTTAAAAGTCACAGAGGAGCTGGCAGGAGGCTTGGAGCTGGCCTCATCTCGTGATCTCGTTTTGTGGAACAAGACGGTAGAGGCTTGGAAAGAGCACATCTGATTTTGTCCATTTGTAACTCAACAAACACTTACTAAGACTCTGTGTCTAGGCACTCTTCTGGCACTGCAGATATAGGAGTGAACAGAACAAAGTCCCTCGGGAGAAGGACAGTCTTTTCAACAAATAGTGTTGGGAAACTGGATATCCATACACAAAAGAATGTGGATACCTCACACTATATGCAAAAATTAACTCAAAATGGATCAGGCCGGGCATGGTGGCTCACGCCTGTAATCCCAGCACTTTGGAAGGCCATGGGTAGATCATTTGAAGTCAAGAGTTCAAGACCAGCCTGGCCAACATGGTGAAACCCTGGCTCTACTGAAAATACATAAATTAGCCGGGCATGGTGGCAGGCGCCTGGGAGGCTAAGGCAGGAGAGTCTGTTGAACCCAGAAGGTAGAGATTGCAGTGAGCCAAGATGGCACCACTGCACTCCAACCTGGGTGACAGAGGGAGGCTCTGTCTCAAAAAAAAAAAAAAATTAAAGGCCTAAATGTAAAAGCTAAACCTATAAAACTCTTAGAATAAAACAAGGGAAAAGCTTCGTGACACTGGATTTGGCACTGGTGGTTTCCTGGCTACAACACCAAAAGCACAAGCAACAACAACAAAAATAGACACATTTCATCAAAAGTGAAAACTGTTGTGCATCAAAGGACATTATCAACAGAGGGCAGCCCACAGAATGAGAGAAAATATTTGTAAACCATTTATCTGACAAGGGTTTACTATTCAGACTGTATAAGCAACTCAACAACAACAACTAACCCTTAACTACAAAAAACAAGAAACTCCTAAACTCAACGACAAGAAAATAAACAACCCAATTTTTGTTTTCTTGTTTTGTTTGTTTGTTTGTTTGGAGACGGAGTTTCATTCTTGTTACCGTGGCTGGAGTGCAGTGGCACAATCTCGGCTCACTGCAACCTCTGCCTCCCAGGTTCACGTAATTCTCAAGCCTCAGCCTCCCAAGTAGCTGGGATTACAGGCACGCGCCACCATGCCCAGCTAATTTTTGTATTTTTAGTAGAGACGGAGTTTCACCATGTTGGCCAGGATGGTCTCGATCTCCTGACCTCATGATCCGCCCACCTCGGTCTCCCAAAGTGCTGGAATTACAGGTGTCTGCCACCACACCCTGCTAATTTTTGTATTTTTAGTAGAGATGAGGTTTTACCATGTTGGCCAGGCTGATCTTGGACTCCTGACCTCAGGTGATCTGCCCACCTCGGCCTCCTAAAGTACTGGGATTACAGGCAGGAGCCACCACGCACAACCCAAATAACCCAATTTTAAAATGGGCAAAGGATGTGAATAAACAGTTCTCCAAAGAAGACCTACAAATGGCTAATAAGCACAAAAGATGCTGAATGTCACTAATCATTGGGGAAAGGGCAAATCAAAACCACAATAAGATACCACCTTGAGCCCATTTGGCTGATAGGGTACAATTAGAGAAATATATTTGGTCTTTGTCCCCGGTTCCTAGCACAGAGCCCCTAAAGCCCTTGGAATTTCCTGAGTGATAGCAGTGTCTTTTGTTATTCATAATGAAGCCCCTATTGATCACATCTGAGTTTATGCTCCGGAGGTGACTTAGGGTAAACCTTTGCATAGCTTCAGGATGGGGTTGGTCACCGGAAAGACCAGGTAAGTAGGAGGTTGGATCCTTCAGCCTCACCCCTAAACCTGTGAGAAGGGGAGGGGACTAGAAATCAGGCTCTGAGAAAGCTCTTGAACAAGGAGGTTGGGAGAGTTTCCAAGTCGTAGGAGTGTGGTGCGCCTGCAGCCCCCACCTCATACCTTGCCCTGCCCGTCTCCTCCGTCCGGCTGTTCTGTGCACTTGAGCTCAGTTAATGAGCACAAATTCCCTACAGTCTTGGTCTCTGACACTGAAGAACAACATTTTGACAAATTGAGTTTTAAAGATTTAATTGACTCTTATTAGCAATGTACGAAACAGGCAGCCTCCAGACTACAAAACAGAAGGCACTCGGCTGGGTGGCGCAGAACAATTGGCTTTGGTAAGGCAGCTCGAGTAGGACTGAAGAACGATGTGGTTTGAGAAAAGCGCATTGGTTATCATTGAGTGACTTTCTGAGGCAGGAGAATAGGGTATGGGGGCAGGAAACCCAAGGCAGATTCACACTGAATTCCTAGAACTAAATCAAAAGGAAAATCCCGACATTTCACACCTAACTAACAAAAAAACCTGGGGCAGCCGGGCATGGTGGCTCACGCCTGTAATTCTAGCACTTTGGGAGGTCGAGGTGGGCGGATCACCTGAGGTCAGGAGTTCCAGTCCAGCCTGGTCAACGTGGTGAAACCCCGTTTCCACTAAAAATACAAAAATTAGTCTGGCGTGTTGGCAGGCGCCTGTAACCCCAGCTACTCGGGAAACTGAGGCAGGAGAATTGCTTGAACCCGGGAGGCAGAGATTGCAGTGAGCCGAGATCAAGCCATTGCACTGTAGCCTGAGTGACAAGAGTGAAACTCCGTCTCAAAAAAGAAAAAACAAACAAACAAAACCAGAGGCTACTCCCTTTGCAAACCCCACCCTTTTCTGCCTGGCAGATGGAAAATTGAAAGTGTCCCTGAGGGCAGCCAATCAGACGTTTACATAGGATTGTAACTTTGTAACGTCACTTCAACCTCTTTTTGGTCGCTTCCCACAACCAGTCAGACTGATGGTGGGCCAGGTCTGCCTTTGCATAGAAGTGTAACTTTGTAACTTCACTTTGCAATCAGAGGCTTGCACAGGGTGTAACCTTTGTAACTGAAGTTACACCTCAGCCTCTGGTTGCAGGTCACTACTTCATTTACATAGAGTGTACACCAGGTAACCAATGGGAAACCTCTAGAGGGAATTTAAGCCCCAGAAAATTCTGTAACAAGAGCCCCTATGCTCCAGCTGCTCCCACCCTGTGGAGCATACTTTCATTTTCGATAAATCTCTGCTTTTGTTGCTTCCTTCTTTCCTTGCTTTGTTTGTGCGTTTTGTCCAATTCTTTGCTCAAAACGCCAACAACCTGGACCCCTCCACTAGTAACATGTCCTTGTATGAGTTTAAGCAGAGGAGACCCCTCTGTTATGCAGGCTCAGTGGACTGGACCCCTTTTGACTGGTTGCTGGTAGTCTCCTATTCTTTCAGGAAAACTGGCCCTGTTGGGGGATTTTCCTGTTTTGTTTCAGTTTCAGTTTGATTACGTGGCACTTAGCACAAGTGATTCCATTTTGGTCTGGCCTATTGGGGCCTAGTACAGGAGCTCAGTCCAATTCAATGGCCTCCCATAAATCTTATTTAACACTTACCACCACTGTGCATATGTGGAAGGTAAAGAGACGTTAAGTATCTGAGTGTGTCACAGAGCTAGTAAAAGGCAGAGCTGGGATCAGATACATTGATTCATTCACTCAAAAACCTTTTTTTCCTCGGGTGCATACTATGTATCAGCCTCTGGGTACTGAGCATGGAGCAGAATCAGACACCCCGGACTGATGGGGCTCACAGGTGAGAGGGGGAGACAGTTCTCAATCATAGAAACCATTTGTTCTCACAAACGGTGACACGTGCTAGGAAGAAAAAGGCCTGAGAACTAGGAGGGCATCTAGAGGCACCCTTTCGGGTCTGGGCGTCCTACAGGCAGCTGGAGGAAGACGTCTGAGCTGACATCAGATGCGTGGGTAGGTGCGTGGGTAGATGCGTGGGTAGATGCGTGGGTAGGAGTCTACCAGGACGGGGGGGTGAGTGCCTTCCAGTGGACAGAAAAGCTGTCTGGTTCCCAAAAGTTTCTTCCTTTTTCTTTTTCTTTCTTTTGTGTGTGTGTGCGTGTGTGTGAGTGTGTGTGTGTGTGAGTGTGCGTGTGTGTGTGCGTGTGTGTGCGTGTGTGTGTCCACGCGCGTGTGTGTGTGCGCGCGTGTGTGTGTGTCCGTGTGTGTGTGTGTGTTTGGGGGGCCGGGCAGGGTCTCGCTCTGTTACCCAGGCTGGAGTGAGTGAAGTAGTCACAGCTCACTGCAGCCTCAGCCTCCCAGGCTCAAACCATTCTCCCATCTCAGCCTCCCCCCACCTCAGCCTCCCTACTAACTGGGACTACAGACAAGCACCCTTGTGCTTGGCAATTTATTTTATTATTTTATTTTATTTTATTATTTTTTGTAGAGGCAAGATCTCATTCTCTTGCCCATGCTGGTCTTGAACTCCTGGGCTTAAGCAATCCTCCACCTCAGCCTCCCAAAGTGCTGAGATTACAGATGTGAACATACACTGTATTTATTTTTAATAAATATGGTGTATTTAATAATTTCTTTTTATGAAGTTAAAAACAATAGTCCTCAAAAGAAAGAGTTTCTCAAAAACTCATTGAATTAAAGCCTTAATCTTTACACAAAACAGATTATATCCACCGATGGTTACAAACACCAAAATTATTCAGAAGTTCCCCAAATACTTCATCCTGGAATTTTAACTAATGTCTGAAATTAGCTAATGCAGGAACCTTTAACTTAAGAACTTTCCTGACTCCTTAAACCAAACATAGAGTTACTCTCTGGGGCTTCAAGCCCCTACCTTCTTTATCTGGTCCTTTACAGTCTAAACCCTTTGGATATCACTAACTGAAAGGTTACTGTGATTTCAACTATCTTCCTTATATTCATCCTTATTTTCTGATTTTTCTAAAATGAGTTTTTGTTGTTTTCATAATTTTTATAAAAGTTATTTTCATTTTAAAAATTAATTTCAACTCTAAGAGAAATTTTTCAGGTCACATTTTAAAAATAGAAAAATGGGGCCAGGCACAGTGGCTCACGCCTGTAATCCCAGCACTTTGGGAGGCTGAGGTGGGCAGATCACAAGGTCAGGAGATCGAGACCATCCTGGCGAACACGGTGAAACCGTCTCTACTAAAAATACAAAAAATTAGCCGGGCGTGGTGGCAGCGCCTGTGGTCCCAGCTACTCGGGAGGCTGAGGCAGGAGAATGGCGTGAACCCAGGAGGCGGAGCTTGCAGTGAGCCGAGATCGCGCCACTGCACTCCAGCCTGGGCGACAGAGCGAGACTCTGTCTCAAAAAAAAAAAGACTATGAGAGGGCAGGGAAGGAGCATGGAGGCTGCTTAGGAGGCTGGCACAGCCATCTAGGCCGGGCATGGTGGTGGCCCAGCATGGAGGTGGCAGTTGAGGTGGTGTGAAGGGGTCAGAAGCTGGATATAAATGGAAGATGGGGCCTGTAGGATATCCTGTCATGGTCACTGTGCAACATGGAGAAAAAGAAAGGAATTGAGGATGAATTTGAGCTTCAGTTTTCACGTCCCTGGGAGGCACAGTGGTCAAGGGTAAAGGCCAGGATTTACCCAAAGAGTCTACTAGGCAACAGCTGACATCCTAAAGGACTGTGCACTCAGCTTAAAAATCAGAGAAAAAAAGAAAAGATTTAGTAATCACTCCCTCCTAAGACTGCAAGAAACTTTGCCTGTTTAATCCATGGTATTCGGTGGAAAGGGGTCATCCTGCCCCAGATAACTTATAACCAGAAGCTAGTTCTCAGGCATATTTTTAGCCTGAGCTCACACAACTAGTTGGACAAAAATCCCTTCAAGGTGACAGCTGGGTTTAAAGTGTCTCTAACCTGGGACAAGCACCTGCCAATGCCCCCGGGAGGGATCATCTTCGTCCTGTGTCTCGAAGAAGCCCGACACGATCTTCCAGGGAGCAGCTATGGGAGCAGTAATGGTCTTTTCCCCTTTCTGCAGGAAGAAAAAAGTCGTTTTAAAATTTCCCTTACACAGCGCACAGACAAAAACCCAGCACATGCCCAAAGCAGCGAGGCCCTGTGACAGCAAATACACAGAAACGAGAGACGTTAGAAATAGACCTACAAAGACTTCAGATTTTAGAATTATCAGACACAGAATGTAAACATGTAAAGAACAACAACAACAAAACAAGATTAGAAATATGTGAGGTAAGTGGGCCGGGCGCGGTGGCTCAAGCCTGTAATCCCAGCACTTTGGGAGGCCGAGACGGGCGGATCACGAGGTCAGGAGATCGAGACCATCCTGGCTAACATGGTGAAACCCCGTCTCTATTAAGAAACACAAAAAACTAGCCGGGCGAGGTGGCGGGCGCCTGTAGTCCCAGCTACTCGGGAGGCTGAGGCTGGAGAATGGCGTGAACCCAGGAGGCGGAGCTTGCAGGGAGCTGAGATCGCGCCACTGCACTCCAGCCTGGGCGACAGAGCGAGACTCTGTCTCAAAAAAAAAAAAAAAAAAAAAAAAAAAAAAAAAAAAAAAAAAAAAGAAATATGTGAGGTAAATAAGAAATAATAAATAAGGACCAAATAGAAGTTCTAGAAATTAAAAAATAATAATAATAATTGAAATTTAAAACTCAATGGATGGATTTAACATATAGCTGAAGAAAGAACTGGTGAACTAAAAAATATAGCTGAAGAGGCCGAGCGCGGTGGCTCACGGCTGTAATTCCAGCACTTTGGGAGGCTGAGGCAGACGGATCACCCAAGGTTAGGAGTTCAGGAACCAACCTGGCCAACATGGTGAAACCTCGTCTCTACTAAAAATACAAAAATTAGCTGGGCATGGTGGCAGTTACCTGTAATCCCAGCTACTGGTGAAGCTGGGGCAGGAGAATCACTTGAACCCAGGAGGCAGAGGTTGCAGTGAGCCGAGATTGCACCACTACACACCAGCCTGGGTGACAGAGAAAGACTCCATCCAAAAAAAAAAAATACACACACACACACACACACACACACACACACACACACGAAGAATTATCCAGAATGCAGCATGGAGAGTCAAAGAAATGGCAGGTATGAAAAAGAGATTCAGAGACATGAAGAATGGCGAGAGGTCTCACATATTAGAAGTAAAGAAGACAGAGAGGGAGCAGAGACAATATCTGAAAAGATTAGAGCTGAGAATTTCCCAGAATTGACAAAAGAGCCTATCCATAGATTTAGAAATCCAAGAAATCTCAACTCAAGGAAAAAAAAAAAAAAAACCCACCAAGTCAAGACACATTATAGCTAAAGTACAAACACTGAAACATGAATATGAGTTCTACGGATTTGCATCTGACCGCACAGAGGTAACCTCTGCTAACATTTTGATTTATCTGAGGTATTTTCTAAGTGTACACTTACATGGAATTTGGATCCTGCTCTATATTTATCCTGGTTTGTTAAACTTAATATATTATGAACATTTCTCCACATTATGTTTTCTTCAAAATCAAAGTTTTAAAGGCTTCATGACATTGCACCTCATGACATTGCTCACAATATACCAGAGGAAAAAGATGGAAGATAAAAATGCTTTTGTTTTACATACAAATAATATGGATATATAAGATAAGGTGCAATGTCTTATGTATGTATGACATTTTGTTTACGCAGAACTCAGTTGTTGAACACTGTTGAACGTTTAAGTTCTTTCCACATTGGGGCTGTGTTAAATAATGCTTGTTGCACATAACTGGTCTCCGCATCTCTGGTTATTTCTTTAGGGTGGACCTCTAGGAGCAGGATGGCTGGGTGAAGTATGTGGACTCTGTTAAGGGTTTTGATATATATTGACAAACCACTTTCCAAAAAGCCTGTGATGATTCCTCCCTGATCGGCAGCTCACAAGTGCACCTTTCCCCACACAGGAGGACTTCTCGCCTAACTTTACTCAGGTAAATTCATGGTAGGTTGGTGGACTCGCCCCCCAAATGTTAATTGACTTTCATTTGTGCATCTCTCCAAAGTCAAAAGGCCCCGATATTCATATGCTAATAAAAGGAAACCACTTCACATCTCACTTCAGAACAAAAGTAACGAAAATCCCTTAGGAACATACACATATGAAAACTTGAAAACCCTTTCAGTTATTTTTAAGCGTTGCTTCCTTGTTTTCAAAAATGACTCTGCCTCATTTACTTGAACATGTTTTAAAATGCAGTTGTCATCCATTCCATGTCTCCCAAAGCCGGACAGTTTGTTTTATGATAAATGGTGGCCTTAGCTCCTATCACGTGATTAGAGGGAATTCAGCACACATCCCAGCCTCTAATCACAGCTCTAATCTCGTTTTCACATTTCGCTCTGGTTATCCTACTTGACCCTGCTGACTGAAGCACATTCATTGTGCTGGTTAAAAGGACAGGAATTGAGTAGAAACAAGAGTGAGGTCTGAGAATTGTTTTGATAGCATGTGCCCATCCAGCTCTACGGCCAAATGAATAAAAAAGATCTGGAGTACAGCCAAAGCCGCTTGATAGAAAACTCTGACTTCCAAAATGTATTCTTGGTGTGGACAGCGAGCTCCCTGGGCAGGCACTGAGTGTCCCTATGCACACCTCACCCACTGTAGGTATCCAAGTAACATATGATCCTGTGAATAAGTATGAATGAACGAAGGATATTGTTTTCCCCATTTCTGCAGGAAAAAAATCCACAAAAGCCTGTTTGTCTTGGCGTTGGTTTTTTGTACCCTTTAACCCATTCCACAGACTAGCATCAACATGTATGTCACTGGTAGTCTTAATAAACATTAAATTAGGCCAGGTGCGGCGGCTCACACCTGTATTCCCAGCACTTTGGGAGGCAGAGGAGGGAGGATCACTTGAGCCCAGGAGTTTGAGACCAGCCTGGGCAATATAGTGAGACCCCTGTCTCTAAAAAATATTTTAAAAAATTTGCTGGGCATGGTGGCACACGCCTGTAGTCCCAGTTACTCAGGACATTGAGGCCTGAAGATCGCTTGAGCCCAGGAGTTGGAGGCCACAGCAGTGAGTTATGATCAAGTCACTGTACTCCAGCCTGGGTGAGTAAGACCCTGTCTCAGTCAACCAATATCAAATTAATCTTGGCAACTTTAACAAAGGGAGGGAAATAGAATGGCAGTCCTTCCTTTAGGCTTTGAAAAATGGTTTAAAGGGCATTAAAGTGTAGAAATATTTCATATAATATTTCATATAATCAAAACTCCTCAGAGGAAGTATGTAAAACACTCACAATATACCAGAGGAAAAAGGTGGAATATAAAAATGCTTTTGTTTTACATACAAATAATATGGATATATAAGAGAAGGGCTAGATGGGGGGAATACTGATATGCTTAGGGGTCAAATTTCAGATATATTTGCTGTATTCAAATATTTCCTCTTTATGGTTACCATTTTCTATTCTTTACTGCTTTTACAAAATAATACGACTCCAGGTCAGGCACAGGGGCTCAAATCTGTAATCCCAACACTTTAGGAGGCTGAGGCGGGCAGATCATTTGAGGTCAGGAGTTTGAGACCAGCCTCACCAACATGGTGAAACCCCGTCTCTACTAAAAATACAAAAATTAGCCAGATGTGTTGGCGGGCGCCTGTAATCCCAGCTACATGGGAGGCTGAGCCACAAGAATCACCTTAACCCGGGAGGTGGAGGTTGCTGTGAGCCGAGATCGCACCACTGCACTCCAGCCTGTGTGATAAGGTGAGACTCAGTCTCAAAAAAATAATAATAATATGACTCCAAACATTGAATAACCTAAAGCAGGATCTTTTACTGATAAGAATGTGAATATTCCAGAAAGCTGTGATTTAGAAATCCAAACTCCAAAAAGCAATTAAGCATTTTCTGCTCTCTCTGACACAAAACTCTTTAACATCTTTCTTGCCTCATGTCTCTAACTTGCTGCGTTTCACTAGAATGTGCTCCCGTCTGCCTTTCCTGATATGGTGCCAGTCTGCGGCTGCAGCTGTTTTGGGTGTTAACTGAACGCTTGCCCACGTGACGTTCTCATTAGATTCAACAGGATGGAGAAGCTTCTGGTGCGCACCATCAGACTTGGGGGAGAAGGGGAAAGAAGAATGAGAATTTAAACAACAATCTCTCGTTTCAGAAGGTTTCCTTTTTCCCAGAAAAGTCTTTGAGTAAAACTCACCTGGAGGTTGAGAGCTTCTAGAATGTACCACAGAGCTGGGTTTTCAGTGATAAAGTCAACCGCTTCTCTCTTGGTGAGTGCTCCTCCATGTCACTAGCCAGCAACGTTCCTCAAACAGGAGAATCTGTCGGACACTGCCAAAGAGAGAAATCCTCTCCCTCCTTCACACGCTGAGGATTAAAGGAGTTGGAACCGATGCTGACAAGTATACACAGGAGTTCCGCGTGGGGACCTGAGGCTGCTAGACTTCCTCACCCACTTAAGTCAAAACGCTGCCTGCTTACCGAAAGGAGCAAGTTCAGGTAGATCCAGATGGGCTCAGGAGACAACAAACACTACTTCTTCCCTTCAAGTGCAGGGTCAATCCCATGATTGCAGGTGCGTTTGGTGTGAAGGGCGTGCGGCCCCCGTTCTCTCCAGCTCTCTGGAGGCTCTCCCATGCCCTTCTGCCTCCCGTTGCCGATGACCCATCTCCAGATGCTGACCCCTTGATACAGGATTTCCCAGCCTCTAGAACTGTGAGAAATATATTTCTTTTCTTTACAAACTAGCCAGTCTGTGGTATTCTATTGTAGCAGCACAAAACAGAATGAAACACTGCCCAACCCCCAGCACATTCCCACTAGCACCCGTTCGGACACCTTGTCCTCCTGGGTAAGTCTTCGCTGAGAAGATCTGTCACTCCAGTGAGACTGAGTGCCTTGAAAATGTCCCGAGACACTGGGTGCTTCCCCCAGCCTCCAGGATGGGAAAGATCCTCAGAGAAAGCATTTAATGCATTCCGAATCACACAGTACAGCATGGAAATGCAATGGGGAGAGCCACTAATCTGCAGTAACGACAGACGTGGAAGCAGGAATATGGGGCAGGTGTTCAAAAGATGGTGGGCAGGCTCAGCTTCACCCTGGTTCCTGTGGCTGCACGACAAACGGTCACTCGCCTTTGAAGACCTCATCCCCGCGCTCTGTGGTGCTGGCCCCAAGCTCCTCTCTACCAACCTGAGAAGTTCTCTCCTCGTCCTGTTGTGTCCTCTGCCTGCTGTGTGCTCATCTTGGATGCCATGAGATCGCAGGCCCTTTCTTTCTTCCTGTCTGTCTCTCCTATTACATTGTGGGAGATACTTTAAGGAAATATTATTTGTCTCTGTTTACCCTGTGCCTCACAGGGCTGACATGTAGTAGGTCCTTGAATCCTCCCTGAATGAAACCTGACATCTCCTTTCAGCAAGTCAATGAATGTCATACTGAAAACTGCTTTTTGATGCTCAAGTATTTTTCTCTGGTATAAATAATGCTTGAAATAATGGAGGCAAGGTAGTGGCCATTTACCACATAAGACAAAGTTAGAGAGGAATAAATTAAATTAAATAATAAATAAAATGAAATTCCCAAAATACCTTTCTCAAGCTAATGCTTAGTTTACAGATGATAATACTGCCAGCATCAGGCATGAATTAATATTCTTTGTAGCAAAGGCCTGTATTTCAAATGCACCAATTTAATTAGATTCAACTTTTCTTATTGTGGTAAAGCAAACATAAAATTCAATATTTTCTTTTCTTTTTTTTTTTTTTTTGACGCGGAGTCTTGCTCTGTGCCCCAGGCTGGAGTGCAGTGGCGTGATCTCGGCTCACTGCAAGCTCCGCTCCCCCGGGTTCACGCCATTCTCCTGCCTCAGCCTCCCGAGTAGCTGGGACTACAGGCGCCCGCCACCTCGCCCGGCTAATTTTCTTGTATTTTTAGTAGAGACGGGGTTTCACCGTGTTAGCCAGGATGGTCTCGATCTCCTGACCTCATGATCCGCCCGTCTCGGCCTCCCAAAGTGCTGGGATTACAGGCTTGAGCCACCGCGCCCAGCCAAAATTCAATATTTTAACCATTTTTAAGTGTATAGCTCAGTGATATTAAGTATATTCACACTGTTGTGCAACCATCACCACTATCCATCTGCAGATTTTTTAGTCTTCCCAAACTGAAACTCTACACCCATTCAACAGTCATTCCTCATCTTCCCCTCTCCCGCCCGGCAACCACCTCTCTGGTTGCTGCCTCTATGAATTTGCCTACCCTAGTACCTCTTTTTTTTTTTTTTTTTCTGTTTTTGAGAGAGAGTCTTGCTCTGTCACCCAGGCTGGAGTGCAGTGGCCGGATCTCAGCTCACTGCAACCTCCGCCTCCTGGGTTTGAGCAATTCTCCTGCCTTAGCCTTCTGGGTTGCCAGGACTACACGCATCCACCACCACGCCTGCCTAATTTTTGTATTTTTAGTAGAGATGAGGTTTCATCCTGTTGGCCAGGCTGGTCTCGAACTCCTGACCTCAAGTGATCCTCCCACCTCAGCCTCCCAAAATGCTGGGATTACAGGTGTGAGCCACTGTGCCCAGCCCCTAGCACCTCTTATAAGTGAGATCACACGATATTCATCCTTTTGTGACTGGCTCATTTCACTTAGCATAATGTTTTCAAGGTGTGTCCTTGTTATAGCATGTGACAGGATTTCCTTCCTTTTTAGGGTTGAAAAATATTCCATTGTATGGATAGGCCACATTTTGCTCATCCATTCATCTGTTGATGGACATTTGAGCTGTTTCCATATTTGAGCGCTCATGAATAAATTAAAAGATGAAGTAATACGTTAAGCAATTTAAAAGTAAAGAAGTCATCCCCCTATTGGCTGTTTTGCTTTCTGCAGCCTCAAAATATTAAATGGAAAATTCTGGAGATAAACAATTATCTAAGGTAAGAGTGCGTAGCCTTTTGAGTGGCGTGACGAAGTCCCACGCCGTCCCAAGCCATCTCACCCTTTGACGCGAGTCGTCCCATTGACCAGTGTCTCCACACTGTACTTGCTGCCCACCTGTCAGTCACTTAGTAGCCATCTAGATTATCAGACCAAAACATAGTATATATAGGGTTTGGTACTATCCGTGGTTTCAGACATCCACTGGGGGTCTTGAACCATATCTCCTGAGGAGAAGGGGGGTGCTGTAGCACTGAGAGACATATAATAAAAACCAGCAGTACCCTGCCCACTCCAGATTCCTCTCCTGTTGTTCTCCAAGGGCAGCACCTTTCCTATCACTGAGCTCTTTCTCCTGGTCACTACAGCCATATTTCTAAACATACTTCAGTGCATTTTTTTTGTTTTGTTTTAGTTTTTAAATTTTCATGTAATCTACTGACTTCTCACCACAGAAGAGTTGGCTCTTCTACATACATACCCCCTCACATGTCCATCCATACCTATATCCCCTTTCCATCATCCCAAGACCACCACAGCATACATCTTGATAGAATAATGTTTCAGTGTTTATAGTACTATGTATGTCAGTCGGGATCGTCTGGAGACAGAATCCATACCAGTAATACTACCAGGGAAAATTTAACATAAAGAATTATTAGCTAGTAATTAAGGAATGAATTCCTGGGAGGCATAAAGTGAACATTGGAGAATGCAGGAGCAGCAGGTGTAGAGAGCAGCTGCTGCCTCTAGGATGGAGGGAAGGCAGCAACGCAGGACCAAGGCTGAGGCTGCGGCCTGTGGTAGAGTCAATGAGGTGCTGAGGCTGGGCCGATGGGCAGAAGTCACCACCGATTTGCCAGTGAAACTCACAGGAAAACTCCCCCTGGGGTTCTGCTGGCGGTCTCTCCACGAAAACAAGAAAAACGGGGACTGACCCCAAGAAAACCTTTCCTCTTGCAATGTCTTCCCATGCCCTTTACTGACAAGCCTTGCCATTGCGACGGCCAGCAAACGGGAAATGCTTACAGGGTCCTGCTCAGGTAGCACAAAGAAAGGTAGAAGGGTGGATTTAGAGCCGAGAGACAATAAAGTGACAACTGGGGCATGATGATATGTCACACAGCCGCCATCCTTCAGCGCCTCTCATCCGGGCTGCAGCTCCTGTTTGCTGGATCCCCTGTCCTCATTCATAATCTCATTTCGGCGGAACAGAGCCACCTCTTGACAATGACATCTAAGGGGGAAACTTTCTGAGGACTTGCGGATCTGAAAATGCCCTTCCTCCACCGGATAGCTCAGCTAGACATAGAATTTCAGGTTGGAAATAATTTTTTTTCAGCATTTTAAAGGCTTTACAGCACTGTTTTTTTTAACTTCCAGCACTGCTGTCAAATCATTTTCTGATTCCAGATATTTTGTATGTAATCTGCTTTTTGGATTTTTTTTTTCTCCCTCTTTGGAACCTTGTAGAATCTTTGCTTCACATCCCATTTTTTGAAATTTCACGATGATGTGTTTTGGTCTGAGACTTTTTAAATTAATTACCCTGGGCACCCTGTGCCCTTTCAACATGGATAATCTCACTTTCCCATTCTAGAAACGTTTCCCATATTATCTCTTTGCCATTTTCTTCCCCTGCACTTTCTCCGTCCTCTCTCTCTGGAATTTGTAGTTGTCTGATAGTGGACCTTCTGGATTAAATCTATAGGACTAAAAAAAATCTTTTTCTTACTTTGTCCTTCTTTATCTTTTTGCTCTACTTTATGTGAGATTTTCTTAAATTTGTTATCCGATCTTTTGACTGAATATTTTATTTCTGCTATCATATTTTGAATTTTTCCAAGTCTTTCTTAATATTCCTTTTTCGTAGCCTCTGATTCTTGCTTCCTGGATATGTCTATCTTTTTTTTTTTTTTTAATCGAATTAAAGTTTTCCTTTGCTTCCTACATCGTAGCACTTTTTTCCCATTTCCTTCTTGTTTTGGTTCTCTTTCATGTCGAAAGCTTTCTTCAAATGTCTAATCCATGCTTACCTAGAGTGCAAACCCCTGAAGGGAGCTCTGTGGACCTGAGGAGGGCTTCCTGACTGTAAGGTCATTGTGCAGAATCGTGACGTCAGCAGCTGTAGGTATCACTGTCATTTGTCCTGGGCTGTTTATCCCCCCAGAGAGGAATCCTCAGATCTTCTGCAAGCCTGGCCTCAAGCATCCTGGGTGCCAAGCAGCAGGGCTCTCACTTTCAGCTGTAGACTGGCATGCAACCCGCCGGCCTCAGTCTTGCCTGGCCTCTCTGAGTCCCAGGCTTCTCTACTGCACTTTTTCCGGAGACTAAACCTCAACTCCTAGGTGTGGGGAATGGCTGCTAAGGCTGGGGGCAGGATCTTGGAAAGGACTACATGGTTTTTCTGGCAGACTTTTAAACAATCTGATCTTCAGAGTGTCTGATGCTTCCAATTCCTAAGACTTTTTGGAGTTCTGGGGCATAATTGCTAGCTTTTGGTTAGCTTTCCTTTTTACCAACACGTATTTTAACTTTCTAGGCAGCGTAGTGATTAGGCACACAGACTTGGAGCCCAGACTGCCTGTTGGAACCCTCGTTTCATTTGCTAGCTGATGAGTGTTGGCAAGTTATTTGAACTCTTTGTGCCTCAGTATCTCCACATGTAAAACGGGGATAATAATACACTACTCTGTAATAGCTTATGGCAGGGGTCAGCACACCACAGCCATCAGTGCAAATCTGGCCCATGGCCTGTTTATGTATGGCCTATGAGCTAAGAATGCTTTTCACATTTTAAACGGTTGTAAAGAATCCAAAAAAACTCATAAAAGAACATGCAACAAAATGTTAGTAAGAGGTGAAACCAGCTGGGCTTCGGGGTTGGGTGGGGACTTGGAGAACTTTTGTGTCTAGCTAAAGGATTGTAAATGGACCAATCAGCGCTCTGTGTCTAGCTAAAGGATTGTAAATGGACCAATCAGAGCTCTGTGTCTAGCTAAAGGATTGTAAATGGACCAATCAGTGCTCTGTAAAATGGACCAATCAGCAGGACATGGGCGGGGCCAAATAAGGGAATAAAAGCTGGTCCCCTGCCACCAGCCACCAGCGGCAACCTCCTGAGGTCCACTGGCATGCTGTGCAGTCTTGGTTCTTTTCCTTTTCACAGTAAATATTGCTGCTGCTTAACCTTTGGGTCTTTACTATCTTTATCAACTGTAATACTCGCGAGGAGGGTCTGCGGCTTCACTCCTGAACTCAGCCAGACTACGAACCCACTGGAAGGAAGAAACTCCGGACACATCTAAACACATTTGAAGGAATAAACTCTGAAGAGTTGTAACACTCACCGTGAGGTCCGGGGCTTCATTCTTGAAGTCAGCGAGACCAAGAACCCACCAGAAGGAATTCAGGACACATTAGGAGGTCCACAAAGCCTCAAATACTCGCCCTTTGGCCCTTAATAGAAAGGTTTTCCATGCTTTGGCTTATAGGGCGGTTGTATTAACTGAGTTAATATAGCTAAAGTGCTGGAAGAAAACATCTATTCCCCAACTTGGAAGTATGTGGTCAATACATGTAACAGAGTTTTCAGTATACTGGTGGCATTTAAAGCCATTGAGACTACGTAAGAACCCCACAGATTTAAGTTAGATAAGAGGCTCAAGAACTGAGCTGTGGACATCCTAACTTTAAGAGGTTAGGGGCTAAGGGGTTAAGGATGGTATTAGCAAAGAATACTGAGAAGAGCCACATGAAGTAGGAGAAAAATCAGGAGACCATAGAATATAGGAAACTAAGTTCAAAAACATGTTTCAAAAAGGAAGTCATGCGCTGCAGTTTAAAATGCTAAGTAGTATGATGATTAAGAATTACCTACTGGGCCGGGCATGGTGGCCCACTCCTGTAATCCTGTAATGGTGGGACATGCCTGTCATCCCAGCTGCTCAGGACGCTGAGGCACGAGAATTACTTGAACCGGGGAGGAGGAGGTTGCAGTGAGCCAAGATTGCACCACTGCACCACAACCTGGGCGACAGAGCAAGACTCAGTCTCAAAAATAAATACATAAATAAAATTGCATTTCTAAGAAATTGAAGTAGAAAGCAAGGTTAACAAGTAGGAATTGCCAAGTTCAGGCTGCAGACCAATTTCTACAAGGCACACTAGCTAAGGATGGTTTATGCATTTTCTGATGGTTGGAGACATTTTAAAAAATATTTTGTGGCATATAGCATTCAAATATTTCCATGAATAAGGCTGTATTAAAACGCAGACACACTTTTTCATTATGTATGGCCTTTGGTGGCTATTTCGCTGCAAGGGCAAGGCTGAGGAGCTGTGAGGGAGTAGCCTGTGGCACTCTCAGCTCTGTACCGCGCTTAGCACACTGCAGCGAGGGCTTCACATCAGCGTTTCAAGTGCCATGCACATTGCCACGCCAACATCTTATTTTCACCAGTGCAAACTCACCATGTCAAAGCAATTAAAGTGTCCTTTGGGTGCTCCAATGTTAAGGCACAGTGGAGTTGGATTCTGCTATTGCATTAGCTGGCTTTGTGTTTATTGTGAAATGACATGACAGCGATGCTAAAGAACACAGTGTCCATCAACATGACCAGCCTGAGCCCTCCTCACAGTATGTCCAACTCACAGGAGAGCCACGGTCAGAAAAATTAGAAAATTTGAAACAGAACCTCTCACTCCAGCACAATTTCCTCAAAAAATAAAAAAATTCAAATGAGGCTGCAACCAAAAGTTTCCAGCGGCTCATTTGTTAGCCAAGCAAGGAAAGCCACTTCCCAATGGTAAATTAATTAAATTGTATTTGATTGCAGCAGCCAAAGAAATGTATCCAGAGAAAATAAGCTTGTTTAAGAGTACTGGCCTTTTGGCAAAAAGACTTGCTTAAAGACTTGAAGAGTCATTTAAAATTTTGAAAACAAGGTAGATGTTTTCAAGTGTTTTTCTTTGCTCTTGATGATTTTTTACCAACACTGCTTAGGTGTCTTTTCAGTGTGTCTCATTCCAAGTTTAAAGTGACTGAAGAATTATTAGCATCTATGAGTAGATCTGTAGGTAAAGTGGAGAAAACCTGAAAATAGAATTGGCTGAGTGCAACTAATGGTGGCAAAATTACGAAGCAGAAAAAGTCTTAGTTGAAATGTAAATGTTTAAAGCCTAAGGTTGTTCATGGTATTATTTATCAGCAGTGCTTTGCAGTAAATACGTCATGAATGGATCACGTGTTACTGAACCAGCAGTGTCAATGGCGAACTTCATTCACTTTCTTGGATTTAACTATCGTCAATCCTGTGAACATCTGTCAGACAGCACAGTTGAACATCCCGACTTGCCCTACCACAGAGCAGGTCAATGACTTGGCCGCAACCAAGTTTTATTTGATGTTTTGAGCTCAGGGCAAAGACTGCAATTGTTCTGAATGAGATAAACCACACTCAACCACTACGACTCAACACTGAATAGCTCTGGAAGTTATTTTGTTGCAAGCTTGATGATGTTTCTTGATGAATTCACCCTAAAATTACAAGGCAAAACAGTGCTTAAATGCAAAACATACTGCAGTAAGGTTATTTCAGTTAATGATGACAACTAATGTTGCTTGAATCACAAGTAACATCAAGCTGCTTATGCAATTCTCATGCTGTCAAAAGTCAAAAGCAATGGCATTCCCATCCCCACACATTGAGAGCAGACACGTTGCCAGTCTCAAACTAGAGTTCCAGCAGTGTTTTTCAGAGCTCAATGCAAGTGTGAAGGAAATTTCTGTACGTCAAAGTCCATTTAATTGGGAAACTGAGCAGATCACATCTAACTTTTAACTGAAGGAGATTAATCTGCAACACAGTAACATGCTGAAAGGTAACTATCAAGAGAACGATCTAACGGAATTGTACAAATGCTTTCCAAGTGATGAATATTTTACTATAATCATACGCTCATGGACTGATATCAGTGTTTGGCAGCATTTACCTGCTTGAAAAGATTTTTTTATTTTTTTGAGACGGAGTCTCGCTCTGTCGCCCAGGCTGGAGTGCAGTGGCGCAATCTCGGCTCACTGCAAGCTCCGCCTCCCGGGTTTACACCATTCTCCTGCCTCAGCCTCCCGAGTAGCTGGGACTACAGGTGCCGCCACCACACCCGGCTAATTTTTTGTATTTTTAGCAGAGACGGGGTTTCACCGTGTTAGCCAGGATGGTCTCGATCTCCTGACCTCGTGATCCGCCCGCCTCGGCCTCCCAAAGTGCTGGGATTACAGGCGTGAGCCACCGCGCCCGGCCTGAAAAGACATTTCCAAAGATGAAATACATTAAAACCTAACAAGTGAACATTTGCAATCAATTTTGATCATAGCTAACTACTTACTTGGAACTCCAATTAAGTGAAACAGTCCCCTAAAAAGCATTCTATCCCTCTCATTAGTAGACTCGATTAAGAAAAACTGTACTCAATTATTATTTTGAATTTTGTCAGTTAAAAAAATACACGGACATTCCTCTAAGTACTTACATAATATCCTCAATGCTGCCTCTTGGTCTGCAAGGCCTGAAATACTCACTCTCTGGTCCTTTACAGAAAAAGCTGACCAACCCCTGAGTGTACAGAATGGAGAAGGGTTCACGTGCAGCGGGAAAGGTATGGGATGGCAATCCAGCTGCCAAGCGTGTTCCTCGGCAGTCAGCTGCCCACGTGCAGGTGAAGCAGGCAGGGCAAGTGTATGGAGCGCGGCTGGGGCTGGCTCTGCTAAGTTCCTTTCCGTGTATTCACCTGCTATCTTCCACAATTCTGCTGCAGGCTCGCTTACTCTTTTTGTCTCCGCGTGTGCTTACTAAACATTTGCTCTACCAGTCGAGAAGAGGTTCATGGATGACTGGGGTAGCCTGGAAGGACTACCTGTTTCAGTCTGTCACATACACGAATGGCCAAGTAGTTCCGGAGCACCCATGGGCTTTTAGACACAAAGATCTAATGTGGGTCACACCTCTGCCACTTCCTAGTTGTGTGACCTTAGGCGTTCGCTCATCTTCAAACTGGGAATAGTAATACCAACAGTACATCAGGGGTTGGCACACAGAAAAGCACTGCAAGAACTGTTGCTTTTATTCTCACAGTAACTCAAGGAAAAAAGAATCTTGCCTCAAACTTACGGCAAACAAGTAGAGAAATGGACGATTCAAACACTACACCACACTAGCTTTGACTAGCCACTTACCTATTATGGCAAAATGAAAAGCACATGTCCCCACAGGTCACAGCTTTCTGGAGTCCGGTGTAGATAAACTAAGAAAGTGACATCTGAAAACAAAATGGGAGGTGCAGACTAACACCACATCCTCATCCTTCTGTATGTAGTGGGGAGTTGCTTAGTTTTCTCCTAGGGGAAGGCTTTCACACTTAGAAAACCATGAAAATGTTTTCCATTTGCCAACCAATGCACACGCGTATAAAATAAGGTTCATGAAGAAAATGCCTCTATTATGTCCTATTCCATGCAATTCTATTTCATTTTTTAAAGTGTAGGTGGAGCACTTTTTAGACTGTAGGACTTTGGGTTTTTAGCCAAGGTGTTTAAAATGCAACTCTCTGGGAGACTTGCACCCAGACTTACTAAACCCATCTCCAGCGGGCAGACCAGAAACCTCCAGTTTAACGAAATCCACAAGTGATGTTTAAGTGTTACTATTTTGAGCAGTACTACAGACCATCAAGTCCTACATCTTCATCTCCTTGGCTCTCACACATGGAAGGTTACAGGAACTCAAGCTGTACTAGTATGTTGAGCAAATCAGAAAAGATACACACCCACACACAAATGCAAGGAAGTGTTCAAAGGCACACCAAAAAACAGGTAATTTCTTCATTGATCACAGGTCATATTTCCAATGGTTCCTTTATTTTCAAAATGCTTAAAAGTACCTGTAATCATTGATTCATTCAACAAACATTTACTAACACCTAATAGGTGCTAGGGACTTTTCTAGGTGCTTGGGATCCAACAGGGAAAAATTCCCTACATTACATTCCAGCCAGTTATGTTCTGCTCTTACAGCAAGGTGACTGGTTAAAAACTGAATGAACAAACACTGATTCATAACCTCTAAAGATCGAGCGTCTTCCACCTGGTTCACTCTTATTTTTCAATGTGCTCATCTCCGCATCCTAAAAGCCGGTACCTCTCCCTTTCCAGAATGGGCAGACAGGTGTCATGGTGAAGTCTGGAACCGCAGTCGGGAGACGGAGCTGTGTCACAAAACGTAGCTCCTTGAAAAATTACTTGATCAGGGTATTTTACTCAAAATACAAGTGTGATCATGCTCAATAAGGCCTAAGTGCCCATCTTATTCTGATATTCCATCACATTCCCATTTCTCCCAGACTACACTAAGTCCTCGAGAGGAAGGGCTGGGTCTGAATTCTGTGTTCCCAGCACCTGGAATAATTAGTGTGTGGAAGAATCTGAGTATTTGTTGAATGAATAAATGACTGGCTCCACGGCATGACTGCAGCTCTTCATGAACGTTTATTTACGCAGAATACTTGTAATGCTCCAAGTATTGAGGCAAGATGAAAAGTAAAAGAAAGCAATTGTTAAGTGTTTCAAAATTCCGTAATGGTTCTAGAGCTGCCATTTATATTTATGCCTGTTCTAACAACTTCATGCATTTTTCTTAAAAATCTAATACATGAATTCTAAAGAAGAAAGTCTTCAGTTACCTCTACCAAAGCTAAGCAATTTAAAAAGGGGGGAAAATGGCTACGTATTTTATTGGAAGGAAAATTCTAGACCCGACACCAGTTTCCTTGTAGAGGTCAGCAGTCCCTAACCACCAGTTCTGAGATCCAAAAAATCTCTGAAAACCTAGTTTTTCTGTTAAGTTTGTGAGAAAAATTGACCTAAACTATGTCAGGCAGATAGCTTACTGCCTTATAGTTAATCCCAGTTACTATGAACGTCTCATTTATAACCGCAGAAATACTAACGTTTGATTATGGGATGTTGCCCCAGGCCCACTGAGGGTGTTATGTAATCTACGTTATATATATCATCTCTGAAAAGCAGAAAATTCTGAATTCTAAAACCCTAAGGGTTTCAGATAAAGGATTATAGTATACTTACAAAGAAAGTAAAAGCAATGGAAGCCTCATGCTGTATACCATTTGTATACTATTGCCATCTGCTGATGTCGATATAGAACTACAAATATGTAATCCAAATGGCAAGATTTCATCTTGCTTATAGGGTTAAGAGAAGCACACTCATAACTTGGAAAATAGTTGAAATTTTATTTTCAAAAGTAATTATTATTAAAAAAATCCTTAGTGGATGAAGTTTTAAAAAAAACTCTACAATGTTTGCAAGAATTCGTGTGCTCCATCCATCCTACGTAACCTAGAAGCTGGATTACTCATTTGATTCAATGTACTTGAACACCTTTTAGATTTCTCTTTAGTGCATGGTGAGCGTGCTCTAGCTATCCCTTTTGGGTGCTATTTTTAACTCCTCTTGTATTAAGTTGGGCTGAAAGCCACAGATAAGGACCTATGCCATCAACACCGCACCATCAAAATATTCAGAAATTGCTCTACTGACCATTTCCAACAGAGCTAAAAGCAATGTCCAGGTTACAGAATCTCACGTTTCATATACCGCGTCATCACAGGCGCTAGTAATCCTCTCTGTGAACTGTCTTCTAGACCATAACGGCCTTTTGAGGTACTTCTGTGTGTCCACAATGATCTCTTTCTAACACCAATACTCTAAGTTCTCTAGGAGTTTAAATATACTGTATGTCTTGTTTACCCCCCAAAGATGTAAGTTCTTCAACACTAATGTCTTCTTTTGCTTTCTCTTCCTAACTACCATGGTTAGCAGCAGCCTTTTAGCACAGAGGAAACATAATTAACAAACACTAACTTTTGTGATAATGAATTTTAGTGTGCTGCATTTACTTCTGAGGAGTTATCTGAATTGGACTTTTAAAATTAGGCCTAACATGTTCTTAGCGCTAAGGTTATTTTAGAAAAGATCTTTCTCCTCTCCAGGAAAAATGTGTCTTTAAGTAAATGACAAGGATTCAATGTAAGCAATCCAGAAAGAATAAAAGACCTAAGATCCCTAAAAGAGCTACAATTGTTCTTTTCATTGCACAAGAGAAAATATGCTGTTAAGATTGACACCTCTTAACAACTAATGGTCTTTGGTTCTATTCTTAATATACAGGTTAAACCTTACATTCTCTTTTCTCTCTCTCTCTTTCTTTCCCAAAAGGCCTAAATTCATGAACTTGTTTAACTCAGTAACTAATCAGGACATCACTTGCCCTGATTTTAGGGACCTTCCCTTTTCCACTTCAAGACAGGGGATCACAGTCACTTACTTGAGGTATCCCTCTGACATCTAACTTCCAAGTAAAGAAAAAAAAGTACAAATTGGGACAGCACTTTAAGTTGTTTCTATTCTCAGATCCAAACTGTTACAGATAACCTGCTCTGGACATCAACTTCTAAACTGATATAATCCTCAGAACACAGTGGAATGGAATAAATGAAATTCAAAATCTTCTCTAAAAATGAGTAAGGGGCTTATTAAGGGGGAAATCCAAAAGTATGTAATTTAAAGAAATTTATTCTTTAAAAATATTTTCATGTACACTTTCATGACTATTTTGAGGGGAACAAGGAGATTATCCTACAGTCAATATTAGCTTAAAAACATAAGTGACACGTATAACAATACATTTTGGAAATAACTGGCATAATAAAAATGCAAATGTTTGTAGTGATTTAAGGCTGCAAGATATTTAAGATCCCAGATTAAACGAACCCACATTAGAGTAATGCAAACCAAAACTTGCAATTTTATGATTTCTTCATACTATAACCCTTAATACTATGCATAAAGAAGTTACCCCATTCCCAAGTCATAACTAGAAAGGACAAAGGGAAAGTCTGTCAGAAAAACAGTGATAAATTTGAACGCATAGTAAATATGCATTCTCCTCCTATTTCAATGTTTAACATACTGACAACCCCATTTAATAAAAGAAAACCATGAGTTACTATTTAAGCAAAAATTATTTTTATGGAAAAAAAAAGTTGAGCTTCTTGCCTAGAAAAATCCTTTAATATCTATGTTACCTAATACAGTAAAGACTTTTAAAATGTGTTAATGAAGATTCAATTTGCATGGGAAATCCACTTCCTTCAGTGTGGATAAATATTTTTCACTGGATCATTTTAAATGGCAAAATCTTCAGAAAACAGAACAGAAAAATATAGCATCTTCAATAAACATTTCAAGACAATAAAGTTATATTTACAGGATGCTATCTATAATCAGAGATCACCTAGAAGCAAAAGGAAATTGCTATCATTTCATTGTCCTTTTCTCCACAGTCAACTATGACCACATAAACTAAGATCCAAGAATCAATGAAATGTGTTTTAGGTGAAGTAAGTTTCACAGAACAAACAATTCTCATAAAATAAGTTTTTCTTTTTCTTTTCCCCCTGAGAATCAAGTTAATCTATCGTTGGATTGCAATCAAGACAGAGACAAGAGCTCTAAATCCTCAACCATGTCAAGATCAAAATTATGTAGACATTTCCACTTAGAAAAGCTAAAAATGTACAAATGAAGAAACTGTAAATAGCAAGACAAGGTGCTTGATAGTAGTACTATGGCAGAAATTTATGGTATTTGGTAACATATACAATAAGTGACACCTGGGAAAAACTTTATTGCTTTTGATGGAATATAGCACCACTTTGAAGACTAAAAGATGGTTAGAATTAACCACCTTTTAATCAACAATAGGCATTAATAGGAAAAGTGCTAAAAGAAGTAGTTCTGGAAAAAGGTAAGTTAGAGGAAATTTTTGTATTATATATTTTAAATGTTACCCACTTGTCTTCGTTAAATAGACAATCAGCAATCTATTTTGGTAATGTAATATCAGATTTGCTACTATCAGTCTGATTATCACTCAACAATATAAAATCAAGGGACAGAAAAGTCATTAAACTTATAAAACAAGTTAGAACATTATAAAGTAATTTTAGGCCAAAAACATTCAGATAATTATTGCTTAAATATACAATAATGACACCTGTGAAATTTTCCAAATCAGAATTGAGAAAATTTCTTTTGTGTGCTGTAACATTTATCCTATGGGAGAGAGGAGTATCTAAGGATGTGTAGCAATTGCTAGCCACTACGGAAAATAGCTCAATTTTCCACCGAACAATTTCTAAACACTAATGCTACCATGGTCATTCAGGAATCAGAAGAAAACATGATTACACACATGCTAGAAAACGGCCAAATGATTTCAAGATAATTTGCAGCTAGCACACTTTGTTCAGTCTTTAGAAAGTAGATTTTAAGTTTCCTTATTCTAAAAGAAAAGGTCTGAATGGATAAATTGCTATGCAGAAGCACAAATTTTTTTTATGCAACCTTCTATAAGAAGTAATTTAAAAAGCCAAACAATCTAACATTGAATGGGATTTCCTCTGAGATTGACTTTCTCTATTAGTTTCTTTGTTCCTCAATCATTTGCAGTATCAGAATCACTACACTGGTAATCTTCATAATAAAATGTGATCCTATCTTATTTAACGTAGCTTGACTTTCTGTAACTATTTCAGGAGTGGAATTTCTAAAAATAATTTTATCCAATGTAAACAGGCACAAGAATTCTAATAAAATTGCTAAGTTTTAGAGTACTACACAGGTAACATTGCAGCATGATCTGTATCCTTAAGAGGGAAAAAAAGAAACAAAAATCAAACCTCTATAAATGAAGAGGATTTCAGATATTTATGGCTGGCATAAAAGAAAACAGAATTTTATACTTTCATCAGACATTTTTACAAAGGAAATGTCTTGATGATCTTTTCAACTTACAATCATTTATATATATATATATATATACACACACACATACATACATATATATACATATATATATATATATTTGTTTTTTTATTGATTGGGTGATGCAGAAAGCCACAAATGAGAAAAGGACACTAAGGTTTTAATAAGGGGAACAAAAAGTTGTTTTCACCAGTATAGATTCACATTACAGTACACCAATATTGACAGCATTCTCTTGTCTATTTTTGGTACAGAAGATGGTATCTCTCTACATAACCTTGTAAGGCTTCAGTAACTAAAATGCAAAACAAAACAAAAAAACCCCAAAACAAAACAAAAACCCCAGCCTATTAGTTTACAGTTTATTTTAAAAATTCCGAAAGACACTGCAAGTTCTAAACTTTTAGTAGTGCTACCCATACACAACCATCTGGTTAAGAACCCAGTAAAAGAGCCCCCTTCCAAGGAAGCTTTGCAACAGTAGAGTTGTGCAATATGGATGTTTCTTACTACAAGAAAAAAATTATACATGGCACATTCTCATTCATATTCTGTAATGTAAAAAGTTACAAACATACCTAATCAAATAAATAATAATAAAAAAAGAATTTGAATGTATTTGTTAAGTATCCTAAAACCACTACATAGAATAATGGCAACTTTCACTCACAGATTATTTACATGGTAATACCCAGTGTGGGTACACTGCTACAAAACTCAAAACAGAAGGAGTAAACTTGAAATGTTTTCCATAATAAAGATCTAGCAGCGTGACTATCTAATGCTGTTTTATCCCGATTGCTTCTGAAACGTTCCTTTTTAGTCTGTGTCTTCATCCAGTTCATAATTGTCTTTATCATAAATATCTTTTACTAGAAGAACCCGTACAAGCATATTTTCCAAGGTGTTTCGGTCCAGTGAAGTAGATGTATACCAGACAGGGCTATCTGTAGAACTAGAGCATTCTGGTTGCAAATAAAAAACATCCATCCTCTGATTAAGATTCTGTGGACTTTGGAGGTGGGAGGAAAGAGAGGAAAAAGTCAATTTCACAAAATACATACAAAATTTCCCACAACTTTCGTTTCTTCTTTCAAGAATAATTCAGACCCCATTAATCACGCTATATGACCAGACCCTATGCCTCACTGCCTCCATTATTCTGTCATTAAAATATTCTGTTATTTTCTGTGACAGAGATTATTTCTCACCACAATTTTAACTCTATTTCATTAAATCCAAGACACCATCAATAGACATATCACTCATTATTTTAATGTTACCATTAAGCAAGTAAAACACTGCCAATTATGATTTCAAGATGCAACAATTTAAACTGTGCATCCCAGTTTCAGAAATAGTGAAACGTGAAAATGTCTTAGAATTGATGAAATATGGCAGCACATAAAATTAAAAAAATTCTTACAGCATTACATAATAGAAACTTAATTTTTAAAATACCAACAAGATAATAGTGAGATAGGAATTTCCACCTAACAAATAGTTACTACCAACTGAAGACCCTGACACTATTGCAGCCAAATAGGACTACCCTAAACCATGGTGAGAAATACAAGCTGAGCATCCCTAATTCAAAAATCCGAAATCTGAAACTCTTTGCCAAAATGACACCAAAAGTGGAAGGTTCCACACCTGACCTCATGTGAGGAGTTCGCAGCCAAAACACAGGCACATAACACACAGGTTATTCGGCATCCCCAAGGGGAAAATAAAATCACCTTCCGGCTATGCATAAATAAAATTATCTTCAGGCTACATGTATAAGGTGTATATGAAATATAAATGAATTTCATGTTTAGAGTTGGGTCCCATCCCTAAGACATGTTGTATATGCAAATATTCCAAAATCCAAAAAAGTCTGAAATCTAAAACACTTCTGGTCAGAAGCATTTTGGATAAGGGGCATTCAACTTGTACTACTACCATCCTATACATGACACTGTTGCTTTTACGAGTTCTTGAGGGCCATCCTGGGGACCTCACTGTGATTTATAAATTTGTTTAAATAGGGAAGTACATTTTGAATTCATGCTGACCTTCTGAAAATTAGAGAGTGCTTACTTAAAACAATAGGCAAGCATAAAATAATCTATGATCTCTAAACGTTTTATTGCCTTAAACTTTTTTAAATGCCTGTTGGTCTAAGATTGGGGGAAAAAAAAATTCCAGAACATGATTCCATTTTTCATACCTGCTTGACTGTTTTCTCTTAAATGTAAATACTTCACTTATATTTCCATCTATCTATTCGACCTTTGAGCATACCTTTACACCGCGCATTGGCAAACTATAGCCAGCCACCTGCTTATATGAAGTTTTACTATATTTTACTATAACACAGCCACATGCCATGAATTTATATACAGATATTTTCTATTATACCAACTAGTTATAGAGATACTACAGCCCAAAAAGCTTATTTACTCTGAGTTAAGAAAAAGTCTGTGAACCAACTAGTTACAATAGAGATACTACAGCCCAAAAAGCCTAAAATATTTACCATCTGATCCTTTAAGAAAAAGTCTGTGTCCCTTGCTTTGCTGTCATTGGAATCGCTGTAATTTAAAAGAAAATGACAGGCACAATGGCTCATGCCTGTAATTTCAGCACTTTGGGGGGCTGAGGCACGAGGATCGCTTGAGGTCAGGAGTTCAAGACTAGCCTGGGCAACACAGTGAGACCCTGTCTCTACAAAAAATACAAAAATTAGCCAGCTATGGAGGCACATGCCTGTAGTCCCAGCTACTCAGGAGGCACAGGTGGGAGGATCGCTTAAGCCCAGGAGTTTGAGGTTGCAGTGAGCTATGATCATTGCTACTGTACTCCAGTCTGGGTGAGAGAGCAAGACCCCATCTCCAAAAAAAAAGAAAGAAAGAAAATGGCAGCAGTGGAAATTTCATTAGTAGAGAGTGATTTCTTAACGTATGCTTAAACTCTAAGTATGATGTATAAGCTGGGTATTTTCAAAATAAAAGATTGTAACTGAATGAACTTAGGTATAACTGAGAGAGAAGAAATCTCAAAAAGAATCCAATAAAAAAAGTCACTTCCTGGTAATGTTAAATTTAAACCAGCCAACTTCTACCATCATTTTTAAAAGTTAAGTATCATTAACATTCACCTTTTAGACAAGTAGCATTCAAACATCTTCACAGGACATCTGGAAGGATTGGCTGTGTTTTCAATCTGTTCAAATACTGGCTCATCATCTTCATGTTTCCTTTTTCCAGTAGTAATTTTATCTTAAAAAATAAAAGTGAAATAAACCTCCTAAAATAATCTTGAAGAAAGATATAAACATCACTCCTAGTGTCTGTTATACCAAAGAATAAGGACTAGGTGCCCCCTGGCTTGGAGTTTTAAGTTATGGCTTCTGATAATGTACAATTTTTCAAACAAAAGGAACTGAGACATCTTAAGAAGACATAGGTTGTCTTATTTTATAAAACAGACAGTCCTTAGGTTCTTAACAAGTGACCCAGGTGGTCTTTAGTAAGGCAAGGTTTGGATATCCCTACCACAGACAATCTCAAAATAAAAATCTGGGCCAGATGTGGTGGCTCACGCCTGTACTCCCAGCACTTTGGGAGGTCGAGGCGGGCAGATCACCTGAGGTCGGGAGTTCAAGACCAGCCTGACCAACATGGAGAAACCCCGTCTCTACTAAAATACAAGGTTAGCCAGGCTTGGCGGCGCCTGCCTGTAATCCCAGCTGCTTGGGAGCCTGAGGGAGGAGAATTGCTTGAACCCAGGAGGTGGAGGTTGCAGTGAGCCGAGACTGCACCATTGCACTCCAGCCTGGGCAACAAGAGCGAAACTCTGTCTCAAAAAAAAATGTAAAAATAAAAATAGAAATCTGTTACACTACCTTCATTATCTGTTCCACATAAGGAAGACACTTGGTATCGAAGACACGCTTTGTTTTCCATCGTTAAAGGATTTTTTTTCCAATGCCTAAACACAGTGCCAAAGGAAAGTCTTAAGTGTTGTTCCACTGTTTTCAGGCCAAAATACTTAGTGTTAAAGTAGAACAGTGTGTTCAGAAGAGCTACTGGAGAGTGTGATCCTAGTTGTTTTATCCTCCAGAGATAGTCTTCTTCAACTCGAGAGAATATTGACCCTTAAATAGAGAGAACTATTTTAAAAGAATTATAATAAATAAAAGTTTTCATTTAACCATCCAGAAGTAGACACAGTTAATTTAAGGACAAATCTATACCAATTCTTCTTTCATACTAGATCAACTAGAAGAATTTTAGAATTACCTATGCAGCTCTTTAACAATACAGAGGCTACTATGGAACTATTATCTATGGAATAAGGGACTGGATGTTTGCTTCTGTTCTTCAGTAGGACGAGCCAAATAGTGGTCAGAAAAAAAATGTAAATCTTCTTAAAATTAAAATTCAGGAATTTAAACTCCTGAAAAAAAATGGTGACTCCACATACATACACATTTTCTTCATATATTGAAAACAGGGATTTAAGGGAAATTTACATCAGAAGCTCCACTGGAAGGCTTAAGACATGAACATCCAGTCTCATACTCCAGAGAAAGTAGATCACATTTCTTACAAAGTTCTTCATAAACACTAGTTATTGACCACATTCATTTCTAATTCAACAAGAGATGAACGTCAGATGAGCCCAAGAGTAAGTGTTCAGAAAATGTTATCTAATGTAAGTGACTTAATTATAATATTTTCACACATACTCTGTAAAAATAACAACACCTTTATTTAAAATAGCATTACCATCTGGAAGTATGCTTGGTTGCCAGCTTCGCAGTATTTTATTCAATTCTTGCTCAAATGTTTGGTATCCAGGATCAATAAATATGTTGTCTTTTCGATTACTTCCACCCAAGTACTACAAAAAAAAAAAAAAAAAAGCCCCACAAACTTTCTTGAAAGAAAATCAGCTAATTATAGTGAACATGATACACTCTGTATTTCTTAAGGAAAAAATACAGCTTTATGTCTTTGAAATGCATACTAAAACATGACTGATTTTATGTATGCACCTAGAAATCAAAAAGAATCATAAATTATCAACAAATCTCTTGCCTGAAACACTCAAAGCTGAAATACACACCCCAGAATCGAGAATGTAAAAACTGGATGACAATCTTCAGTCTGTCAGACAAAAAAAAAAAAAAAGAATATTTGACTCCAGTATTTATTATATAGTGGATGAAGAAAAATGTAAATTTTAAAATAAAAGTGACTTTTTTTTCTTTTTAGTTTTTTTTTCTTATGAAGTAAGAGTAATTAAGGTAATGACTAAAGAAAAACACTGAGTGGTAAGGATGGGATGAAATGTTATCTGTAGCTATCGAAAGCTCTCTTCTAGCACTCTGACTTTGTCAGGCTAACGCTTTTTTCTTATTGTCTCTATATTCCTAATTCTCCACCTGTAAAACAGTGCAGATTTATGAATCTTATAACTTACTGTCACAAACCTAGAAAAGTCTTAACAGTGAGGGTGGTTATAGAATCATTTCAAGTATAAACATTAGTGGGACTTAGAGAAAATAACATAAAATTATATGATAATAGCACAAAGAATGAAAGGCAAGAATGGGGAGTACACTGTTCTCAGGCTCTTAAACTACATGTGAAGTAATACAATATTATTTGAATGTAGACATGTAATTAAAGATGCAGACTACAAATCTAAGGTAACAAGTAAAACTTAAGAGGTACAAATAATAAACCAATAGTGGAAATAAAGTGGGATCACAAAACATATTAATTCAAAGGAAGGCAGAAAAAGATGAAAAACAAAGAACAGAGAGAATACAAAACCACCAGAAGGACAAGAGATTTTAATTCAACGACAGCAATGATCATGTCACATGTAAAAGGCCTAAGCCAAGGTTAGCAAACTGGAGTCCTAGAGCCGTATCTGGCCCATGCCTGTTTTTATCAAGTGTTCTTGGAATACAGACACACTGGTTCATCTGCATACTGTGCTGCAGCTTTCATGTTGTAACGACAGAGCTGAATGGCTGCACAACACAGACAAGCATGACCTGTAACCATGTACCATTTGCTCCTTTATGTATAAAGTCTGTTAGTCCCTGGTCTAAACCGCAATTAAAAGACAGATCCTGGGGTGGGAGCGGTGGTTCACGTCTGTAATCTCAGCACTTTTGGAGGCCAAGGCAGGCAGACAGTTTGAGCTCAGGAGTTCAAGACCAGCCTGGGCAAGATGGTGAAATCCCGTCTCTACAAAAAATACAAAAATTAGCCAGGCACGGTGGGATGTGCCTCTAGCTCCAGCGACTTGAGGGGCTGAGGCAGGAGAATCACTTGAGCCTGGGAGGTCAAAGCTGCAGTGAGCCATGAGATCACACCACTGCACTCTAGCCTGGGACAGAGCGAGACCCAGTCTTAAGGAAAAAAAAAAAAAGACACAGACAGATATTGTCGGATTCAATTTTTTTAAAGGCAAGGTTCAACAATATGCTGTCTACAAAAAACCTATTTTAAATAAAAGAACAGATAAGTGAAAAGTAAAAGAAAAAAAACGTATACCATGTATACACTAATCAAAACAATGCCATCATCTGAGTTGATCCAATGTTATTCAAACTAGTCAAAGGAATATTAGTCAGCAAAATTCTAAAATAGTAGAACAAAAACTCCTAATTAAAGTCTTTCAAATACAATGACAGACCAACTGATAAGAGCCTGGTAAATCAAGAAAGTGACAATGCTAAGTTTCTCCCCTGCTTTCAGGTTAGTCAAAGGGTAGATGTTCTAAAAATAGCATTTCCTAAACTACCTGGAGATCCTCATTGTTATGAATGAGAACAGCAGTGATTGTTTAAAATATAGCATCATGATTCCAGCTATTTAACAGGACTATAAACTTTTGTACTGTTCCTGTATTTCTTTTTTTTTTTTTTTTTTTTTTTTTTTTTTTTTTGAGACGGAGTCTCGCTGTGTCATCCAGGCTGGAGTGCAGTGGCCCGATCTCGGCTCACTGCAAGCTCCGCCTCCCGGGTTTACGCCATTCTCCTGCCTCAGCCTCCGAGTAGCTGGGACTACAGGCGCCCGCCACCACGCCCGGCTAGTTTTTTGTATTTTTAGTAGAGACGGGGTTTCACCATGTTAGCCAGGATGGTCTCGATCTCCTGACTTCGTGATCCACCCGCCTCGGCCTCCCAAAGTACTGGGATTACAGGCTTGAGCCACCGCGCCCGGCCCTGTTCCTGTATTTCTAAAAATACAAACTTAGTTGGGTATTACATAAAACAATCACTAAAGTAAAATCCCCAAGTTTAGAATAGCAATTTGTATTTTTTGCTTTTATCATAAAGCAACATGCATAATAAAAAATGAGGGAAATGATTCTGAAATAGTTTCATCTGTAAATCTAGTATAAAGAGAAAATTTCGATGTAACATTCAGAACCTTAGCAACAATAATAAACCAAAAACTAAGTTCCCAACTCAGCTCTACTAAAAGCAGTTCCTAAATGAAGTGCCAACACTTAATCTTCCTGAAAAGGCTTCTCTAGGCAATCCATGATAAATGATCTGCTGCTCTTGTTACAGAATGAATTACAGTATGTTTTATTACTCATTTCTGGTAGTATGGGAAGCAATGCCATATTATTGCTGCTGTTATTTTCCATCATAGGCAGTCACAACTTAGAAACATCTAATCTATAGATACATGGTTGCCTGAGCACCAAAGCCCTTACAACCAATGAGAATCTACAGAAGAAAAGAATGTGTGGTTTCAGGAACAGAGGCAAAGGAGAAGCTGTGAGGAAGAGCACCAACTTATAGTAACTAATCTCAGAGAAAACGCCTCAACAGAATAGGCCTGTCTGAAAAGCAGCTTTCTTAATAAAAAAAATCGTGACAGAAAGTCTTCAATTATGGGATTTGAATTCATAAGTATCTTTTTTTTTTTTTGGAGACAAAGAGTCTTACTCTGTTGCCAGGCTGGAGTGCAGTGGCGCGATCCTGGCTCAGGCAACCTCCGCCTCCAGGCTTCGAGTGACCCTCCGGCCTCAGCCCCCCGAGGAGCTGAGACTACAGGCGCCGCCACCACGCCCGGCTAATTTTTGCGTTTTTAGGAGAGACGGGGTTTCACTATGTTGGCCAGGCTGGTCTCCATCTCTTGACCTTGTTATCTGCCCACCTCAGCCTCCCGAAGTGCTGGGATTACAGGCGTGAGACACCGTGCCCGGCCAATCAGTACCATTTTTTAAAAAATATAAATTCCTTTTTTAAGAGTTACTGGTCTCTCATTTTACTTAGATTTCTTTGGGACTATACATGAGAGAACTAGAGCTCCCTAGGTAGTTTTGGAACATCCGTAAAGAGCAGTATTGAATGATAAAAATAACTTAACTATTCTAGTAGCCACATTTTAGAAATTAAAAAGAAACAAGTATTTTACTTAACCCAATATATCCGAAACATGTAATCCCAACATATAAAAATATATAACATTTTAAAAATACAAATTCTTTGAGATCTTGTATAAATTTTACACACTCAGAACACTTCTCATTTCAGACTAGCCACATTTCAAAGGCCCTGTTTCTTATGGATAAAAAACGTTTGGGAGGGCAAAGTAGCACACTGATACTTAAACAGAAATTACAGTACTAGTACTTGCAAAGCAAAAGAAAATCTCATAAACACAGCTAACAGAGAGTTGAAAAAGCATGTGTTTGAGATACGTTCAGACTACTGGCATGTTTGTTCAGACAAGTATTGTCACTAATATGACAAACATATGGTCAAATAATGTTTTGGAGATCTACCTAAAGCAAGACACTATGTGCAACAATATATATAACAATTTTATAAAATTAAATAAAAATTGGGAATATAAGATATAATTTTAGGGCTATCAGATTCTACTTCTAAGTCTCAAATCAGTTGTTTTATTAAATGTTATATGAATAGAGCTTCATTAAGAATGATATAAAATATTCTACCATTAATTTAAGCTATCAATCAGTAGTTCTGCACAATAATTTGTTTCAAAGAAAATATTCCAGCTTTCTGATGCCTATACACCCAGGAAAATAGTGTCATTTTTAAAAATACTTAAAACCTTTTCATGTTTCTCCCTGGATAAAGACGAAATCTAAACATTTAATCAAGGAATAGAGGCCTTTGTGGTGTGACTCTTTCTTACCGCAGCCCCCAACTCAATACCCCAAAGCTTTCTCCACTTCACATTATACTTTCCAGCCAGGCTAAGTGGTTCCTGGTAAACTGTGCCCTTGTACTGCCATTGTCCTTCTCTCATCCTTTTGCTGAATAAATTTCTATATGTACTTCAAAACTCAATTGAAAATTTAAAACTCAGTATCATCTACATTCATATACTTTTTCATTGTATATACTTAGGTAGAATTAATTAGTCCCAATTCTGTGTTACCAAGTCTGTATATACCATGAACATAACATTTTTAAAATATTATTTGTCTGTGTATTTCAACTCTTTGAGTGGAACATATTGTAATGGCTTTTAATTCAAACTGCCCACCAGATTCAAAATTTATGAGCTGTGTAACTTTGGCAAGTAACTTTACTTCCTCATAAAAAAAATGCTGATAATTATAGTAAAGTTGTTGAGGCGACTGAATGACACATCGAGCATGTAAGCTGTCAACATGCTTATCTCAATCTCCAAAGCCTACTCCAATGTCCAGCATCCAGCATACAACAGCACTTAATGTTTGCTAAATTAACCAATGAAAGAAGGATTCAAATAGCCTGAATCAACCTCATCACTGCTATTAAAAAACAGAGGCCGGGCATGGTGGCTCAGGCCTGTAATCCCAGCACTTTGGGAGGCTGAGGCGGGCGGATCACGAGGTCAAGAGAACGAGACCAACCTGGCCAACATGGTGAAACCCTGTCTCTACTAAAAATACAAAAATTAGCTGGGCGTGGTGGCCTGTAGTCCCAGGTACCTACTCAGGAAGCTGAGGCAGGAGAATCACTTGAACCTGGGAGGCAGAGGTGTGGTGTGCCGAGATCGCGCCAAAAAAAAAAAAAAAAAAAAAAAAAAAAAAAAAACAAACCCAAAAATTCTTAAGGTCCTCTGAATAAAGATTAAATAAGTTTAGAAATCCTCTATGTATTTTAATAGAATTTAATTATTTGAAAACTACCCATTTACACAGAAATTAAATTAACAAGTCACACTGTGAGTTTACTATGTTTTTTAATTTAGTAAATAAAGTTCTTTCTTCTTTAAAAAATATCCCTCCATATAAAAGACTTAACATGTAGAAAGTAAAAAATAAAAATTCTGGAGAAAAATCTGGAAAAATGACAAAGACTTACTGTCTGTAATAAACAAGAAACTCACAAACTAAAAAAGATAAACAATGGGGCAATTCTCACAAAAGCAAATGGTCAATAAACACAAAGATCTCCAAACTTTTTGGGAAAGAAATCTGTTACTATCTTTAAAAATAAAAAATATACTTTTCTTAAGATCCAATAATACCCTTTCTGGAATCATATCTCAGAAATAAACGCATCAGTTCTTTAGGATAATTATACAAGATTTGTGTGGGGCAGGAGGGGAGCAGAGGAGGAAGGAAAGTATACACTGTCTATAACAGCAAAATTTCATCAAACAAAGAGAATGCTCATCATTGTGGAAATTACTAAATTAATTGTGATATAGCACACAATGAGATATATACACAGTTAGGCCCATTCCTGCTGACTTAGAGGGACTGCTACAATTTACTGGGAAGTAGATGAACAGAAAGTAAGATGTAGAAGTGTGTAATATGGTCTAGTGTTCCTAGCTGACCAAATTATCTCTTTCATCATGTTCACAAAAACCAGAAATACACACATCTAGCTAACAGTGATAAGGTGGGGAGATTAAAGAAAAAAAAGTGGCTGGCACGGTGGCTCAGGTCTGTAATCCTAGAACTTTGGGAGGCTGAGGTGGGTGGATCACCTGAGATCAGGCGTTTGAGACCAGCCTGGCCAACGTGGCGAAAACTCATCTCTACGGGGCAGGGAGACCAAGCAGCCAGGAATGGTGGCTCATTCCTGTAATCCCAGCTACCTGGGAGGCTGAGGCAGAATTGCTTAAACCCAGGAAGTGGAGGAACCGAGATCATGCCACTGCATTCCAGCCTGGGCGATAGAGACTCTGTCTCAAAAAAAGCAAGGTGTCTATAGTTCTATTTACAATAAATTTAGTATGACAGATATGTGTTCACATACGTAAAACAGTGTATGAAAGAATGATCATGAAATGTTAATGATGGTTATCACAGGATTTCATATCATTTTTCTTCTTCCTCAAACATTTTCATATTATGTGAACATTTAACAATAATCACCATTCCTTATACAAAATCAGTGGAGGAAAGTCAGTTACTTTGAGAAGGAATAAGAAAAACAAATAAACAAAACAAGAAAAAATAAGGCTGTGCTCCCCTTTCATACAGTACCAGTTATTTACAATTGTGTTTAATTTTTCAATGTACAAAACAGAAGTGACTATTTACTTCAGTTTACATTCACAGGACTTAGACTTAGTCCTTACAACAAAAAGATATTGTTTCTTCTATAGTTCTATAGACATATGGAAGAAAATCATACTTCCTGTCAACTGCATCTTTATTGTCAGATGTGAGCAAAACTAATGAATCCAACAGAAAAATATGCACACTCTTCCAAAAATAGCTTCTATTTCTGTACACATCTTGAACTAACATTAAACAGCACTGATTTCTGGAAAGTTTACTTGAGTTATCTTATCTTTACACTGAGTTTCAGGATTACTTTTAAAGCTGCTTATAAATACCACAGTCTTTGAAAACAAGTCTGTGAAAATGTATCCAATAATAAAAATAGATATTCCACAATTTTTAAAAATTGTGGTAAACTGTAGAACAAAAAAATTACCATCGTAACCATTTTTAAACATGCAGTTCAGTGGTAAAACAACTTTTTGAGAAAACATTCATCAATACATAAGGAACCTATTTTAAAAAGGAAGGAAGCCGGGCACAGTGGCTCACGCCTGTGAATTCCAGCACTTTGGGAGGCTGAGGAAGGTGGATTGCTTGAGCCCAGGAGTTTGAGACCAGACTGGGCAACATGGTGAAACCCCATCTCTACAAAAAAACACAGAAGTTAGTTAGCCAGGTGTGGTGGTACGTGCCCACATTCCCAGCCACTTAAAGGGCTGAGGCACTTGAGCCTGGGAGGTTGAGGGTGTACTAAGCAAAGTTCCTGCCATTGCACTCCAGCCTGGGCGACAGAGTGAGACCAAGTCTCTCTCTGTCTCTCTCTCACACACACAAACACACGCATGCATGCACACACACACGCGCAGGAAATTCTGACATATGCTACACAACACAGATGAACCTTGAGTATATTATGCTAAATGAAATAAGCCAGACTAAAAAGGACAAATACTGTATGATTCCACTTATATGAGGTGCCTATGGTAGTCAAAATTATAGAGACAGAAAGTAGAACAGTGGCTTACAGGGCTCAGTAGAGAAGGAATGGACAGTTACTATTTAATGAGTACAGAGTTTCAGTTCTGCAAGATGAAAAGAGTTCTAGAGATAGATGGTGGTGCTGGTTGCACAACAATGTGAATGTACTTAATGCCACTGGACTGCATCCTTAAAAATGCTTAAAACCGTAAATTTTATGTTATGTATATTTTACAATAACAAAAACTGAGAGAAAAAAACCTATTTAAGACATACTTCATAATCATTTATTACACAATCCACTTAGCTCTCAAAACTTCTAATAGTATTGAAGTCCTAATTATTTAAATAATCCATTCAATAAAAAGCAATCCAGAGATTCAACTTCCTGTGATACCATCTTCTTTAAGTCAAGGAAAATTAACTGCAACATATAAAAATTCGTGATGTAAGTAAACTAGTTTTAGAGAAAAGTTTACAGTTTTAAATGCTTTCCTGAAAAAGAACGATCTAAAATCAATTATCTAAGCTTACATCTTAAGAAGCTGGATAAAAAGAAAGCAAATTAAGAAAGGAACTAATACGGCTCAGATTCAATACAAGAGAAAAATTAAAATGATACACCTTTAGCTACGTGAGTGTCTAGGCCACCTATACAGACCCAGCTAGCTCCATGGGCCCAATCCCACAAACCTATGAGCTAAGAATTGCTTTTTACTCTTTTATAAATGGTTACAATTTAAAGCAGTTATATGTAAGCAGCTATATTATGTTCTAAAGTTTTACCTCTTGGTCTGCAAAGCCTAAATTATTTACTATCTTGCCCTTTACAAAAAAGTTGGCTGATTCCTGAGCTGGACTGTCCAAGATACAAAAAGAGGCTGGGCACGGTGGCTCACAGCTGTAACCCCAGCACTTTGGAAAGCTGAGGCAGGCGGATCACTTGAGGTCTGGAGTTACGAGACCAGCCTGGCCAATGTGGTGAAGTCCTGTCTCTCCTAAACATACAAAAATTAGCCAGACATGGTGGTGGGCACCTGTAATCCCAGCTACTTGGGAGGCTGAGACAGGGATTCGCTTGAATCTGGGAGGCAGAGGTTGCAGTGAGCCAAAATCACACCACTGCACACCAGCCTATGCGACAAAGTGAGACTTTGTCTCAAAAACAAACAAACAAACAAAAAGAACTAAGAAACAAAAAGAAGGCACAAATTACCAGTATTAGGAATGAAAGGATAATAAGAAAGTATTATCAAACTTAGGCTAACAAATTTGACGAGTTTGATGAAATGCATCATTTCTTGAAAGACAAAATTGCTAAAAGTGGTGCAAGAAGAAACAGGAAATCTAAACAGTTGACATCAACTAAAGGAACTGATTAAGTGATTAAAAACCACACCTATCCACCCCCTGCCACCCCCCCCACAAAGAGCAATCCTAAGCCTATATGGCTTCACTGGAGAATTCTATTGCATATTTAAAGAAGAATACCAATTCTCACAAATTCTTTCCAAAAATAGGAGGTAGGAATATTTCCCAACACTTTTTAAAAAATTATTATTTTTTATTTATTTTTGAGATAGAGTTTTGCTCTTGTTGCCCAGGCTGGAGTGCAATGGCGTGATCTCGGCTCACTGCAACCTCTGCCTCCCAGGTTCAAGCGATTCTCCAGCTTCAGCCTCCCAAGTAGCTGGGATTACAGGTGCTTGCCGCTACGCCCGGCTAATTTTTGTATTTTTAGTAGAGACAGCATTTCACCATGTTGGCCAGGCTGGTCTAGAACTCCTGAGCTCAGGTGATCCACCTGCCTTGGCGTCCCAAAGTGTTGGGATTACAGGCGTGAACCCCCGTGTCCAGCCCCAACTCATTTTACGAAGCCACTACTACCCCCAAACCAAAGCCAGGTAAAGACAAGAGAACTTTCAAGTTTACTTCCAGCTCCACCAGAAGCAATTTGAAAATGGCATCTTCCTCTCTGAACCGGCCAAAATAAGCAGCTGTAAACAGTGAATTTCATAACCAGAAGTGGAAGTCAGAGAGACCAAGAGGAATGGGAATTCCCTACTGTTCCTGATGGTTGGAAGGAACCAGCTCTTTCCAAAGAGGACAATCCCAGAGGACTCCTGAAGGAAAGCAATTATGTAACTCTGTTCCCAAAATACAGAGAGGCTTACTAGAAAGAGTGCTGGCCAGCGGTACACAAAGCCTTGAATGAACATCAATGTTAACGCAACCCTGCCCTGGATCCAGGGCAGCATGACTGCTTGAACTGAGGCAGAAGAATGGGGTCTGGAGGCAGAGAAATTAAAGTCATTCATGGTGAATCAAGGGAAAACACCTGGTTCTGGGGCAGGAAACCTAAGGCCAATTAACGCCAATTTCCTAAAGTTGAACCAAATAGGAAAACCCCATCTCCCCATGCCCATAAAGCAAAAGCTGCTCTTCCTACAATCCTCTTCCTTCCGCCAGGTCTCAGGTGGAAAGAGGGAGTGCCCTGGACTGGCCATGGGCCAAGCAGGGACCATCCCTTCATCTACACAGGGTGCCAATTCACCTCAGTCTTTTATTAGTATTAGACCAAATCCTTCATCCAGATAAGGGTAACCGATAAGGACCTCAAAAGGAGTACTTAAATCCCAGAAGACTTTGTAACAGCCCTAGAGTCACTTGCTTGGGTCCATTCCCACCCTGTTCAGTGCTTTCTTGCTTTAATTAATTCCTGCTTTCGCTGCTTTGTTCCTTTGTCGTTTGTACATTTTGTCCAATCCTTTGTTTAAAACACCAAGAACCTGTACAATTTACACTCATGGCCTTAATTCCGTTAACAGTAGTACAAAGAAGAAGACTTGTACTAAAAAATACAAAAAATTAGCTGGGCATGACGGTGGGTACCCGTAATTCCAGCTACTCCGGAGGCTGAGGCAGGAGAATCGCTTGAACCCAGAGGCAGAGGTTGCAGTGAACCGAGATGGTGCCACTGCACTCCAGCCTGGATGACAGAGCAAGACTATCTCAAAAACAAAACAGAACAGAACAGAAGACTTTTGATTCATATATCATCACTGGGACCAGAGATCTAAAACAGTTAGCAAGGAGTGTTTCATTTGAACAGGCAGTACGAACTCTTCCAGATGACGCTGCATGTAACATCATTAAAACAGGTTAGTAAGAAATAAAGAGATTTGTAAAAAGACAACAGCTTATTGGTCTCAAAGGATCAACACTGAAGAACTCTTAATGAACTTGTTCCATTATGAAGGAGGGAAACATAGTTTCAGTCACTGAACCTTTTAGTGGCTTAAAAAAGAGGTTTGAGACTAGCCAGGCACGCTGGCTCATGCCTGTAATCCCAGCACTTAGGGGGCCGAGACGGGTGGATCACGAGGTCAGGAGATCAAGACCATCCTGGCCAACACGGTGAAATCTCGTTTCTACTAAAATACAAAAAATTAGCCAGGCGTGGTGGCGGGCAGCACCTGTAGTCCCAGCAACTTGGGACTGAGGCAGAGGAACTGCTTAAACCCGGGAGGCGGAGGCTGCAGTGAGCCAAGATTGCACTACTACACTCCAGACTAGTGACAGAGCGAGACTCCGTCTCAAAAAAATAAAAGGTTTGAAAAGTAGTCCTATATACTATGAAGAATATGCATCCTATTTATAATATTAAAACCTTAATGATTAAAAGAGTTGGCAAAAGATTCTGAATTTCAATCAAAAGCTGGGAGAGATTTTTGCCACAATTCAAACATACAACTATGAATAAATGCAAGGAACCAAAGAAAAAAAATGTTAAGAAAGAATATACACCATTCCCACCACCACAGCCACAAAGTCAGATTGATAACAAACTGGCTAGTGGTGAAAACTTTTCGAAGGCAAATCAGAAGCAGTAGCAGAAAATGGAAGCAATAAAGGCTGAAGAAGCAGAAGCCCTCGGTAAGAGATGGGCAAAGTAGTAAAACTTTAATTTAAAAAACCAGATGTGAAACCTAAGAAGGCTTCTACTGAAACTAACATTCATGTGGCCAGCATCAAACAAAAAGTTAAGTAAGCAAAGAAGAGCAAGTTGGAGCTCTTACAGCTGAAGAAATTATGATTAAGATGGAAGCAGATGAAAAGAAAAACAAAGTAACATAAAAGAAAAAAAAAAAGTAACATACCAAAACCCCTTGACTAGATCTTAGGAAGCTATCTCCTTTTTGTAAAGGATTTTGAGGGCATTAGTTGCCTTATTTGTGAGAAATAATATTCTGATCACTTTTTTTTTTCTGAGTTTTTCTTCTTGTTGTTGTTCACAGAACAATGTTCTTTATAAATACGAATTATCATTAAAAAACAAAACTTTGAACTACTTATTATGAACGTCTGCAAAAATCATCAACAATATATTTGCACATCTAATCTGGCAATACATAAAAAAGATAACATTATCCAACTGGAGTCTATCCCAAGAATGCTAGGCTGGTTTAATGTCTGAAAATTAATTTAAATTCATACCATTATTAATAGGAGAGGAAAAATCCGTATCTCAACAGATGCAGAAAAGGAAGTTGACAAATTCAAAAAGCATTTATAATTTAAAAAAAAAAAAAAAACTCATCAACAAAATAAAAAGCTAAAAAAATCCTTGGTCAACTAAGAATGGAAGAAAAGTTTCTCAACTTGGTAACAGGAAGTTACCAAAAAAAAAAAAAAAAACCCCTAAAGGGTGCATTGTACTTAATGGTCAACGACAAAATACTTTCCTCTACGATCAGGAACTAGGCAAGAGTTTCTGCTATCACTAATTCCATTCAACACTGTACCAGGACTAGGGTTTGGGTGGCAGGAGAGAAAAATGGGGGAAGGTTTTAAGCAATGCAGTAAAGCCAAGCAAAGAAAGATCAGAAAGAGGCAAAACTGTCTTTATGCATAGGTGACATGATTGTGCATATAGAAAATTCTAAGATATATTTAAAAAATAGCAGAACAAGACCACCTACTAGAATAGTGAACTGATGAATATATAAAAATCAATAATATTTCTATATGCAAGTAATGCCAGAGGAAATAGCTAAAAAGAGCAAAAAGCATGTCTTTAGGGAGAGGAACTAGGTAGACTAGAGATCAGTGGGGCAGAGAACCCCTTATTTTGTAGTTTTTATTGATTTTAAAAGTTTTAATATCTAAATACGTTTTTAAGCCTTGTTCTACCAGAAACTTCTTCTAAATGAAATTCCATACATAACCCAAAACACAGACCCCAAAAAGCAGGAATGAATTAAAACAAGAGGAGCCTAGAACTCAGCCTCTCTCTTCTTGCTGAGTTAATCTGGTGCGACCCTAGTGCTCTCTACAGCACTTTAAAACCAGTTGCTCTAGATAACAGAATTATTTCTAAAATATAAACGTTCTCCTTAAAAAAGTTTCACCACCATAAATAAATATACACACACATTCAAAAGCAGTAGAAAATGGGATCTAGAGGTTTATTGTGTAAAAAGTCACAACAATCGTCCAACTCAATGAGTGCCTACTATGTGGACAGTATGTACAAGAAAGAACAGTAAGACCTAGCTTCCCTTTGTTAGTAAGAGGATTTATATGTAATAAAATTGTTCTGAAACTCGAGGACTAAGACAATTTCATCTATACCTGGTACAGGATAAATGCTATTCCTACTCTCCCCCTCCCTCCTAGGTATCATAAAAGAAGAGGAGGGAAAATACACACATGGGTCTTCAAGCCCTCAGCCAGAACCACCGGAGTCACATGTTTTGGAATTCATACTTGTCTGGATTTTACAGGGGAAACAGGGCATGTACATAATTATAATACATTAATATTCCTAGAGTGGTGTGGGTAAACACTGTACTCGTTTAGAAACGTTAACAATTCTATAGTAAGTTCTATGGTGAATGTTCTATAGATGAGTATTAACACCAAGAGTAATAAAGAAAACAATAGCTTCACAATCCTTTAAGTTAGGTTTTACTGTTGAGTGTGTTTTCATGAAAAAAATTCTGGTTTTCAGGTTTGTGGAATGGTGGACCTATATTATCATCTAAGCATGAGGCTCAAAGTACACGTAAACCTATAAAACGATAAAAAAGTACACCTATTCACGTATCTTTTAGGATGTTATTGCAAGATATGTGATGGTCCTTGAATATAGTGAATTACAGCCATGCACTATATATCTGCACCACCACTTACAGAATCTTAAGCAAATTTCTATCCTAAAGAAAAAGTAAATAAAACACAAATTAGGACAATTCTAGTTTTCTTCAGTGATTTATTTCATTATCTAACACCTGTTAGCAGAATAAAATGAACTTTTAGGCCTACAAACAAAACTCTGAAGAGATCTCCTGTCATCTACTGTATTTCAAAATACATAGGATGTGAAGTTGGAGATTCTTTCTGACTTCTGGGCACAAATCTGTAGAATTTGTTCAGAACTAGAGGTCATTATTTAAAGTTGATCTCCATGTTTACTGTAGAAAACAAATCCATAGACATGTGGATGAAGTTTATCTTTACCCCTAAAGAATGATCTCTTCTTATGAAATAGCCAAAGAATTAATGACTAGTTACACCGTTTAGCAAGACAGGCACACATCAGCAGCACACAGTGAAACAGACCTATTTACAGAGTCAGGACATTTTTCTGTTTACCTGTAGATCAACAGGGATCTACAGCCAGATCTGGCTACATATCATGCCTTATAATGTGAATTCATTTATCTGCAACGGTAAGGAAAGAATCTCATCCTGATTATCATTTATATATAAATGGTGGCAAATATACAACTTTGTAGATGTGCTAGAAAAGATGCCGAAATTTTGAGTGATCTCTCCATACCCTATTTTTCCCATAAATTCTTTCTGGTTTTGGTACAAAGTTTTGGAGAACTTGAAGGTTTTTAGGAACATATATATTCCATTACAGAAGAAACACAAAGTAGCTAATCCTTTATAATATCATAATATTTCCAAATAGACTACATTTTTCTTTGTCTTTCTTGGTAAGTCAATAAAGGTTCCATAATGCTACAGGAACAAGAACTACCACAACTTTTCTTATTAATGTTATACTTAAAAGCAGCCATCAAATTACTAACCTCCTGTATTCCAAGGCAAAGGTAATAGATGCTGTCAGGTGCATAATTCTCTCCATTTGGCCGTCGGATCTCATTGACAAAATGAGCTAACCCATAGTTAAGCTCAGCTGTGGTGTGAGAGAGTAGATCCTCTTTTAACTTTACTGATTTAGCTAAAAATACATAAAATAAAAATCAGTAATTGTTATTATTTACTGTCTTATTAAGGTTAAGAACTTTCTGACATTCTTTGTAAGAGCTCTGAAGTAAAATAAAATGCATTCTTACAGGTATTTTAAGTTACATTTATGTTTTTTAAATTTAAATGTACGCCACAACAGAAATCTTGATTTTAAATAGGACTTAGGAGAAACAAAATTAAAACACTTACAAGATTTTAACTCATCTAATACCAGAAGATCTTCATCAAGTTGCCTAGTTTTGACCCAGTGTTTCCATGCATTTACGCCATACGTGTATTTGAAAGGAAAGCTGCATTCTGAATTGTCAGAACTATCATCATGAGACTGGTATCCTGATACAGCCTTTCTCTTGGCTCCCTATTAGTAAAAAACACCGTAACATCTTTTTTAAAGCCTACATTATTTCATTACTTTACACAAGCCATCTCTCAACAAAGGCAAATTACAATCGACCCTTGAACGACATGGGTTTGAACTGCAGGGGTCCACTTGGACACATACGTTTTTCTGTGTGCATGCCTCTCCCACCTCCTTCTATCTCTTCCAACCGTGCCACCTGAGACAGCAAGATCAACCTCTCCTCTTCCTCCTCAGCCTACTCAACATGAAGACAATGAGGACGATCTATTTCCACCTAATGAATCGTAAATATATATTCTCTCCCATATGATTCTCTTGATAACATTTTCTCTAGCTAACTTTATTATAAAAATACAGTATGTAACATATAAAATGTGCGTTAATCAACTGTTATCAGCAAGGCTTCCAGTCAACAGTTGGCTACTAGTAGTTAACTTTTTAGGGAGTCAAAAGTAACACATGAATTTCTGACTGTGCAGGGGGCGCTCAGTGAAGAGTAGGCTACTAGGACTTAACTTTTTAGGGAGTCATAACTTACACACAAATTTGTGACTGTGCAGGGGGGATCAGAGCCCAACCACTGCATTGTACAAGGATCATCTGTAATTACAAATATAGTTACTTCTTTAATCTGTAATAAAAATATAGTTATTTGTTTAATCTGTCATGAAATTAGAGAAGAAGAAAATGAAATACAGGTATTTGCTTTGAACTGACTGGTATTCCTGAATCTGACAACAGTTAGTCAATATTTCAGGAAATGTGATGTTTCCACATAAATCAGTTTGTGCAACAAAATCATATTAAATTCTGTGGTGAGAGTCACCAATGATGAGAAAATAAATATAAGACAATTAATAAACTGATATTCTAAATATTACTGTAAGAGAGAAACTGAAGAACTTTTCAACAACTCTACCTTATAGAGAGTGACACTTAACTACTTTTCACTTTTTATTTTATTGTTTTATTTTTGTTTTTTAAGACAGGGCCTTGCTCTGTCATCCATGCTAGAGTTTTGTAATCACGGTATCTCCCCTGCCAGGTAAGTATCCATGCTAGAGTTCTGTTTTGAGGTGAGGTCTTGCTCTGTTGCCCAAGCTGGAGTGCAATGGCACGATCATAGCTCACTGCAGCCTGGATCCTCCTCCTGAGTAGCTGGGACTGCAGACACGTGGTACCATGCCTGGCTAATTTTTAGAAGTCTCACTATGTTGCCCAGGCTGGTCTCAAACTCCTGGGCTCCAGCAATCTTCCCGCCGCAGCCTTCCAAAGTGCTGGGATTACAGGTGCCACTGTGCCTGGCCCCCTTTTCACTTTCCTGATGGCATTGTTCGCAATGCAAAAGTTTTTAATTTTGATGCAGTCCAGTTTATTTATTTATTTTTCCTTTTCTTCCCTGTGCTTTCGGTATCTTACCAAAGAAACTGCCTAACATAAGGCCATTAAGATTTAGGCCTATGTTTCCTTCTAAGAGTTTTATGTTTTTAGCTCTTACATTTAGGTATATGGCTCATTTTGAGTTAATTGTTGTGTCTGGTGTCAACGAGAAGTCCGCCTTCATTCTACTGCAAGTATTCTCTCCCTTTTCAGTTTTTTTTTTTCTTTCTTTTGGAGACAATTTGTGAAAGCTATCATTCTTAAGGTATTTTTAAAACCTGCTTTATGTTGGAAGTCAGAAACACAGAAAGTTGGCAGAATACCATAACAATTACAGTTGTTAACGCATGTAGATTTGGTCCACTGAACGATCAAACTGTCCAGCATGTCTTTCTATGTGTGTATGCCTAAAAGATACCAGAAATAATAAACTGTATACTTCAACCCCGCTGATAATCTCATCAGAAATAATGATGGAAAAAAACAGCTCCCTAGAAAACAGTCTAAATTTTTGTGAAAGAATTGAACTTACTACTTTAGCAACTGTTTTCTATTTTGACCCTGCATCAAGAAAGTTTAGTTGAGGTATCAACTAAATCTGAGATATTTTTATTACTTAAAAATAGGTTACCTCTTAAATTATTTTCCAGCCTAGAAAACAAAGTGTGTTCCCATATTCTCAGGCACACTAAAAGACCACTGTATCCCTGTTTGCCTATAGAGAGATATTGTTATATAGGCTATTAAGTGAATGTACCTTTTTTTTAGATCGAGGTCTGGGCTGTTCCTCATATTCTTCACCAAAAACAGGTGGTAATAAAAATTCATTTTCCATATCAAGCTCCTCAGCAGCTGACAACCAAATCAGAACTTTATTTTAAATGAAATAGCACAGGGTGATGTTACATAAACACAGCCAACAAATAACCACAGGATGTAAACCAGCATTCGTACATGGGGACAATCTGGGCTGGGCTGGGGAGTAAATGACTCATTGTATCTAACGTGGTGTGTAAGTTCTGACAAACCCTGTTCAAACTCCTAAAAACATATAAAATGAATATCAACACAGAATTTTCATGAAAATGTATGATATCAGAAAAATTACTACAGTCTGGAATCCAATTATAAGATCTAAATAGTATCGGTACAAATCTGATTCAATCTATTAAATGTTTTTTACAAAAACTAACGTTTTACATTCTACTCAGGGTGCTCATTAGCCATCCATGGATTAAGAAAATAATGAGGCCAGGTGTGGTGGCTCACGCCTGTAATCCCAGCATTTAGGGAGGCTGAGGTGGGCGGATCACAAGGTCAGGAGATCGAGACCATCCTGGCTAACACGGTGAAACCCCGTCTCTACTAAAAATACAAAAAATTAGCCAGGCATGGTGGCGGGTGCCTGTAGTCCCAGCTACTCGGGAGGCTGAGGCAGGAGAATGGTGTGAGCCCGGGAGGCAGAGCTTGCAGTGAGCTGATATCGCGCCACTGCACTCCAGCCTGGGCGATAGAGCGAGACTCCGTCTCAAAAAAAAAAGAAGAAAATAATGAAAAGTGACATGCTTATTTTACAAAAGACTTGAAAATAATTTTTCCTTTGAAGGTAAACTTAATTTTCAAAGGGAATCTTAAAAAAATGCTACATATATATACAAAATATATATATATTTTATATATATACTTTTTTTGAGACAGAGTTTTGCTCTTGTTGCCCTGGTTGGAGTGCAACGGCGCAGTCTTGGCTCACTGCAGCCTCCACCTCCCAGGTTCAAGCAATTCTGCCTCAGCCTCCCAAGTAGCTGGGATTACAGGTGCCCACCACCACGCTCAGCTAATTTTTCTATTTTCAGAAGAGACGGGGTTTCACCACATTGGCCAGGCTGGTCTCAAACTCCTGACCTCAGGTGATCCACCCACCTCGGCCTCCCAAAGTGCTGGCATTACAGGCATAAGCCACCGCACCTAGATGCTAACAATTTTTTTAAATTAAAAAGGACACAAACACTTCTTTAAACTTTCTATAATGAATTACTTCTAGAGGTTTTTTTTTTTTTTTTGAGACAGGGCCTCACTCTGGAGTGCAGTAGCACAATCTCGGCTCGCTGCAACCTCTACTTCCTGGACTCAAGCAGTCCTCCTGCCTTAGCCTCCCAAGTAGCTGGGATTACAGGCATGCACCACCATCCTGGCTAATTTTTATATTTTTTAGTAGAGACGGCATTTCGCCACATTGCCCAGGTTGGTCTTAAACTCCTGGGCTCAAGTGATCTCATTCCAGAAGTTAACTGTTAAGGTGGGTTTTTAAAAAAATAAAAATAAAAATAAAAAACAGTTAAAAAAAAATATGAAGTTAACTGTTAAGGTGAGTTTAAAAAAATAACAACAACAAAAATATGAACACTGCTAAAAGGCAATGACACAAACATCAAATGGTAAATTATCATAACCACAGTTGACTCCATAACTCAATTCCATAGTCATAAAGGTTTTGAGTACCTCTGGGAAAATCTATTTCGATATCCAAATCTGGTTCATATGGTACATCAGGCATGCTGGACTGTGTCTCTGGGTCAGAGTTCTTCAAAAGATCTGAACCAATTATATCTGTTTCAATAATTACACCTGAAATCAATCCACACTGTCATTAGGAATCAAACAGAGAACCCCAGCGGTGTCTGTATTTAATCTGCAAAAGCAAGTCACTTAATTTTAAATGCAATATAAAAAAATACGTTATTTAATCTGCAAAAGCAAGTCACTTAATTTTAAATGCAATATAAAAAAATACGTTATTTAATCTGCAAAAGCAAGTCATTTAATTTTAAATGCAATATAAAAAAATATGTTTAATGTCACAAAAGGGCATATTATATATATAACTATCTCAAAATGTAAACCACTATAAACCTCATAATTATAATTAGTCACAAGCACACGAAAACTTTCAATCCTATAAATTTTATAGGAAGACTCCCTTCAAAAGCTAATAGGTACGCTTTGATAGTAAAACAACTTCAACAAGTAAAGTATTTCTAAAAGCAACTTTTTGTCAAAAACAAACTAATCAGGGTAGACAACTGTAGTTTTCAATACTCTTTGAATTTTGACCTAGGTTTCTCAAGTCGTTCAATATATGCTTATTAACAACTGCCTTTTAATGGTTCGATCAATTGCTTTCAAGTGTTTTTGTGTTATAATCATGGTAAGAAATGCATTTTATCCAGCACATACTGCAAGGTGATGGCAAGGAACAGAAAGCCATCTGTATACACACTGGTTTCACAAAATAATACTTACCCTTCTAGAAGGGATTCACATTGTCATTTTTTTTTACCCTGCTCCACTTAGTTTTTCTTTTGTTAAACAAAAACACTGGTTGCAACCCACTAAACTAATTTCACAACTTCTTACCACAGTGCTTCAAAAACACTGTCTCATTATTAAATCCAGAGAAAATTATAGTATTTTGATTGTTCTCTAGGGTAGGGTAAGAATTAGCTCAAGGTTGAAATAGGACTCTGGGTATCAAGAGAGGGTTAAGGGTGGAAAATAAATATTCTAAGTGACTTAGAACCATCCACAACACACTCATCATGTTATATACCATGTAGCGCAAGCACTACCCTAACAGAGGTTAAGATAAACTCTGGTGTAGGTAATGCAAATTATTTTATTAGTATAAGCAATAAAAGAAATCTAGGTGCTGGGTGTGGTAGCTCACACCTGTAATCCCAGCACTTTGGGAGGCAGGCAGATCACCTGAGGTCAGGAGTTTGAGATCAGCCTGGCCAACATGGTGAAGCCCTGTCTCTACTAAAAATATCAAAATTAGCTGGGCGTGGTGGCACGTGCCTGTTAATTCCAGCTACTCAGGAGGCTGAGGCAGAAGAATAGCTTGAACCCAGGAGGCAGAGATCTCAGTGAGCCAGGATCGTGCTACTGCACTCCACCCTGGGCAACAGAGCAAGAGTCCATCTCAAAAAAATCAAAAAACTAGGGATAACTACTACAAAAGAAGAGTTCTGATCACTATTAGAGTCTACTACAAGTTATTATAGTTCTGTATCTGTACCACTCCATTAACAAGAGGAACTCTGAGTGGATTTTACAAGTCAAATCCTGCTTAAAACAGAAACCAAAGACCAAATTCCTGCTTCGGATATGTGTCCGAGGGCACCTGGCTAAATACAGTGTAGATCTCTTAATATAAAATATATTTGTTACAATGCTCTCCTCACCCCCACATAAACTGAAACAAAATTATATGCCCTGGAAAGTACTGTAACAATACTTATAAATAACCAATGGTAACAATATTCATAAATAACCAATGGAACAATACTTATAAATAACCAATGGTAACACTTATTCGCCAGGTATAATCTAGTGTAGCTCACTGTTGATGTTGGCAGTCTCTGTTTTCCCCTCGTCTTCACTCATCATATCCGTCATTGTAAGCAACTCTGTATCAAGAGGATCTGAAGAAACCTTGCTTTTTAGCTCCTCAATTGCTGCAGGAATCTTCTCACTGCTGTCCAATGGAGCAGGCAGAAACACAGGAACTGGCACCTAATTAACCAAATCATTTTGAGTTAGGTTTACTAAACATTAAAAGGTATTTTTCCAAATTAAAAATTACTCTGACACATGATCTACTTTATCACATCACACTGGATAAAAGCTTTGAAAAGAACACATACAAAACTAAGATGTTAACTGTGACAAGAAAGCCTAGAATACAAACATCTACTTTTTGGAATACAAATTAAAGAAAAAGAATTTTTGAAGTATTTCTGTCCCCCAGGGGACTATAACAGCCAAGCCCCGACACAGCAGTGTTCTAAGTACTGCAAGTGATTTGGGATAAAATAATATTTTATATGAAATTCTACGTTTCAGTTCTAAACCTTATGACTTCACAAATACTTCTTTTTCTTTTTTTTTTTTTTGGGAGACAGAATTTCGCTCTTGTTGCCCAGCCTGGAGTGCAATGGCGCTATCTCAGTTCACTGCAACCTCTGCTTCCTGGGTTCAAGTGATTCTCCTGCCTCAGCCTCCCCAGTAGCTGGGATTACAGGCGTGCGCCACCACGCCCGACTAATTTTGTATTTTTGGTAGAGACAGGATTTCACCACGTTGGCCAGGCTGGTCTCGAACTCCTGACCTCAGGTGATCTGCCCATGTTGGCCTCCCAAAGTGCTGGGATTACAGGCGTGAGCATATGGCCCACAAATACTTCTTTTGAAAATGAACCCAAATATAAAACTCAGTATGCATAGAGCAGGCACAGACATCTGCAAAATGTTACTCGTGAGGATGAACACATACATACTTACACAAAGCAATCAATCATGACAACAGAGATACAACCAAATCTAAGTTAACTGTTGAAGAAAGGTAAAGATGGTTTTATTAGCTTCATTAAACTAGTAACTGCAACTACAGTTATCCTCAGAATTCTAGGGGATTGGTTCCAGGACCACCTGTGGATGGATACCAAAGTCTACGCAGACTCAAGTCCCACACCCCTACAGTCAGCCTTCTATACAGATTGCACATCCTCAAATAATTTTTTTTTTTTTTTTGAGACAAAGACTTGCTCTGTAGCGCAGGCTGCAGTGCCGTGGTGCAATCACGGCTCACTGCAGCCTCCATCTCCCAAGCTCAAGCAATCTTCCTACCTCAGCCTCCCAAGTAGCTGGGTCTACAGGTACACGCCACTGTGCCTGGCTAATTTTTTGTATTTTTAGTAGTGACGGGGTTTCACCATGCTGCCCAGGCTGGTCTTGAACTGCTGGGCTGAAGATACGCCTACCTTAGCCTTCCAAAGTGCTGGGATTACAGGCAGAATACCGTATTTTCAGTCCGTGTTTGGTCACGGATGTGGAACCTGCCAATATAGAGGGCCGCCCATATTTATTGGAAAAAAAAAAAAATCATCCACATATGTGGATGCATGGAGTCCCAACTCTTGTTGTTCAAGGGTCAACTGTACATTGTTTTCCCAACTGTGCCTGCTAAATCTCAAAATGAAAAAGAACTGAAAATGTGACTTACAGGAACAGGAACTGTAGTAGGAACAGGAATATTCTGGCTGTACATGTGCATAGGAACTGGGATATACACAGGCACAGGGATAGGCACTGGAACATATTCTGTCTTCCAAGTATCATCTAAAAACACAAAACATATTTAAGGAGCAACGTTAACTAACAATTATATACAGGTGTTTAATGTTAAAATAATTTGATCAAGAAAAATTTAACTACCTCAGTAGTTAAATTTAACTACCTCAGAATTTAGAATTTCTCTAAATTCCCAGTTTTTACAAGTTAGGTAACTTAAAAGAAAGCAGCAGCTGTTCTAACTTACAGAAAATACAAATAGAATTTAGGGATTTTTTTTTAAGAAAGAAAACATCCTTTAAAAACACCATATAGTTCCAGATACCCTACCATACTCTCCTCAACAACCTCCCCAAAGGCTTATTTAATCAAATAATTAGAATACAGATAACACTGTGAATTTGATAAAAAATACATGTTTGAATAATTTCATCTCATTCTGACAGGAAGGAAACAGAATTGTTACCATTACGAATCACAGGGAAAGAGGAAATTTTTGATAAAGTATTTTTTCACTTTGACATAATTTGTATTCTAGGCCTTTATCAGAGATTGATCATAATGATTTAAAATGAGATGCTGTATTCTCCAGGTAATATCTAAAATTAGATAAGCAAAATCAACAGAAAATGACAAATTGACCAAATGAATCTATCCTGGAGGCTGTTCCATTCAAGAGAAGCATGTAAAGATGAAGGTATGGGGAAGTACGTAAGTCACATTGTCCTAAGTTACCTGTCTGGCAAGATTTGGTCTGCATGTGAGGTTTACAGTAAGTAGCTTTTGTCATTGTTAAAGGTTTGCAAAGAACTGCTTTGTTCTTCATCTCTTTGTTAGGTGTTGGAGAAGGGGGTGGTGCTGAACCCTATGGAGAAGCAAAGAGAAACACTTTTACTTTTATGTCTAATTTTCAGTACTTCCTGGTGTCAATGAAGGATTTTCAGTACTAAGAAGGGAACACACAAAAGCAGAAGAGGATAACCAAATTATGCTATTATCACTATGTTCACCATACTCTTAATCTATAAGGATCAATATGAATCTATCCTAACTACTAGCAAAGTGCTAGCAATTATTCATTCTATAGATTTATATCACCTTCAAAGGATACCATTAGAATGATTAAAAAAAAAAAAAAAAGACAATCTAACTTTTAAGTACAAAATCAAGGTTGCAAACCTGAACTATGAAAACACTTAGGCACTTTTAAATTTATTTCAGAAAAAGAAGATCTTACAGTTATTATGGCTCTCTGATACTCTAGCTTCCTCTGCTGGATAAATGGCATTAAATATGATTATAAATTTGAAAAGAAAAACGAAAACAATTACCAAAGATATCCTCAAACTTTAAGTTGTATATTTCCTGTGACCCAGCAATGACAATTTCTGAAACCTATTCTACAGATGCAGTCTCTCAGACATTTCGCACTAAGTTCACCGTAGCATTATTTGCATTGCAAACAAAACAAAACCCCACATAAATAAAATCTGAAATAAGTGGAAGATAAGAGCATAAGGGAGTAAAGGTAAGGTACTCTCCACATCACCTATTGATATGGAGAAAATGTAGGTACATAATTCAGAATAGTTGTGTTCTATACAGTTGCCCCAAACAATGACTAATGAACTGCTGCTTCAATGGGAAATACAAGATTAGGTTCCTGTGAGCCTCTGGTCACAATGTTTTCATCAACTGATCAATACATAATTTTGTTAAAGATACTTCATACAGTATTTTTTTAATAATAAAACAATATTTCATTAGAGTATTTTTGTGTAATACACTACTGAGATCAACTCAAACACAGTACAAATACAGCACACGCATACTGTACAGCACTCACACAGCACATGCACTGTACAGTTCGCCACACACATATTGTACAGTGATCACATAAACAACACTGTGTTTATGTGTGTACATAAACAACACATACTGTTTACTGTGCCTTTATGCAAATAAAGTCCTAAAAAATATAAACAAAAATCAAGCAGTCAAAGTTTTACAAAAGCTGGCCGAGTGCATTGGCTCACATGTGTAATCCCAGAACTTTGGGAGGCCGAGACAGGCGGATCACCTAAGGTCAAGAGTTTGAGACCAGCCTGGCCAACATGGTGAAACCCCATCTCTACTAAAAAGTAAAAATATAAATAAATAAATAAATAACTAGCCAGACATGGTGGTGCCCACCTCTAGTCCCAGCTACTCTAGAGGCTGAGGCAAGAGAATCGCTTGACCCTGGGAGGCGGAGGTTGCAATGAGCCAAGATCATCCCACTGCACTCTAGCCTGGATGACAGAGTTAGACTTTGTTTCAAGAACAAAGCAAAAACAAAACAAACATTAACAAAATTTCACTGTGGATGGAGCTGCAGGATGTGTGATGAGACACTGAACTGTGTGGTCTGACCTCTCAACCTTGGTGTGTCCCATGAAAACCGAGGTTGTATAACTGGCTCTTGTGCCTTGTTGACAGTGTCAGTGATTTTCTTACCCAAACTGGCTCCAAAAATTGTGTCAGCCTTGGCAGCTTAGCTTTTAACCTCAGATCCTTTTGCATCTCAAGTCATGTTCTCAGTAGTACTTAAACTTGAGACTGTGCTCAAGCATAGGGCCATTTTTCTGTTTTATTGACAATTTTTCCCAAGACAGAATTCCATTCTGATATCACCTTCCTTCATGTTGCCAAAGCCTTCTATGCTCATTTGCTGTGTGATGCACATTGTGTTTTTAACATCGTTCTTTACAATTTCTGTAACACCTTTTCAGTTTGATCAAACATTTTCCCAGCAGTTACCAACAGCCTGCTTGATACTGCCCCCAGGTTGTGTGGCCATAATCAAGAAGATGCATATTGTGACTGCTTCCAGGAGTCTATCCATGGTGGTTTCCTTGTTGGCATCAAGAGCCTCACAAGCCTTGTTACAAAGCTCCCTCATGTGGTGCACCGTGAAAGCCTTTAAAATGCCGTCTGAGGGACTGGAGAAGAGACGCAGTATTTGGGGGCATGAAAATAACTCCTACATTGGGGTGGGCACTTTCAAGTTCTTCATAGCAATGAACTGGGGCATTACCCACAAATCAAACTTTGAAGGCTAAGTTTTCACCCTGAAGATAGTGTTTAACTTCTAGGATGAAGCAGTGAAACCAATCCCAGAATATACTGGGCATCATCCATGCTTTTTTGTCCCACCTCCAATGGAAATGATACATACTTCAGATTTTTCCCTGCAAGTGCTCAAGAATTTTGAGCTCTGTATATCATTAAGGGTTTGCATTTAAAGGTGCCCTTGGCATTGGTATACAATAACAAGCTTGCATACTCTTTGGATGAATTAAGGCCAAGGGCATTTCACAGGTTCATATCCCAACGACCTTGTAAAAACAAGCCAGTCCCATTAGTGCTGAAAACTAGCTCTTCCATATAACCTTTTCCCTGTATAACACTTGGCAAGTATTCTTCCATAGTATCTTGATCTGCAGAACTCACCTCAACTTCAAGTTTAGCATGTTTCATACCACATGGCCTTAAAATGTGGAAGCCAGCTAGCTCTCACATAGCCAAGAAGAGTTTAACATTTTCCTAACCTCGATTAACCTGTGGTGGGCTGAAAGCTGTTCAGTATGCTTTAAAAAAAAAAAAAAAAAAAAAAAAAAAAAAAAAAAAAAGGTCATAATCTCACGAATCCATACATTTAGTCATTACTCTATCTTTTCCTTAGCTGTACCACAAACTATTGAGATGTTACTATAGCACTCAGGTAGACTGGCAAATTTCCTCTTTCTTTTTCTAGATGTACGGTTATGTTGATTCATTAATACTGAACTTACACCAAGAACATTATAACTTCATGCCTAAATGAAACTTTTCTAACAGTATTTTCTCCATAAGGTACATCAGAGCTTTCTTGTTCTTAGTGACACTAGACACCACTTCCCGGCCCTTCTAAACAATAAAAATCATCAACAAAAAACACAAAAATGCAAACAACAAAACAACCTGACACTCATTAGACTAAGAAAAGGACACTTGTTTATAGAATGAGAGCTGAAACACAAAGGCACAGCATTGCTTTGTTCTACTTCAACTGGGAACATGTACATTGGGTAACTCAAATTTCTCACCACTCTGCACATCTACAAATGTCTGTGAAAGCACCTTAAGTATTGATTTAGGGGTTACAAATAAATTTTGGTGGGCAGGCAAATTTGAAATCCATGAATGAGGACTGACTGCACAATTCTCTCTCAGTATATGTGGAGGATTGGTTCTAGGACCACCACCATCCGCCAAAGCCCCTACCCCACTCCTCATACCAGAATCTGTGCATACACAACTCCCACAGTCAGCCTTTATAGAACTCACCCATATGAAAAGTCTGCCCTCAAATTTGCCTTGCAAATCCTTTATTTTCCATCCAAGTTTGGTTAGGAAAAAAAACAAAAAAGCCATGTGGAAGTGGACAAACGCAGTTCAAATCCATGTTGTTCAAGGGTCAACTATACTTACAGCTACCGCTGTGTGACCTCAGGCAAGTCACTCGATCTCTTATGCCTCAATTTCCACCATAGTATAATGGAGAGAATAACTTAGCAAACAGTATCTGTTACATACCAGGCATTAGGAAAGTTTGGTCTGAACTGGAAAATACTCTACATCCCAAAAGAGAGGATCTAAAGTCATAGACGTCCTGGGATTGCTTGATGCTGCACTTCCTGCCATTCTGCAAATACTACTTTATGTCAATAAACTATGCCACTTGGTGAAAATCTACACTTGAACCAAACTTGTTTTTTCGAATGTTTTTTACTTTTTAGTCAATAGACAGGATCCAGTTATTTGTGTATGCTGAAGTAGGACCCAAAAGAATAAAAATTATAATGACAAAAGCCACCATCTGTTGAGTATTTGCTAGATGCCAGGGACTATGAAAAGCACCAAATCTTACTGCACACTCCTACCACCACAAAAGGTAGGACTTTTTATCACTCCCATTTTACTTATGAGGAAACTGAGACTCAGAAGTGATACAATCTGGCAAGAGGCACTGAGCTAAAAGTTCTGAAATCAGGATTCAAGTAAGATTCACCTGATGTCAAAAGTTTCTGTTCTTCACTATACATACTGCCTCTATGAAGTCTGGAACAAAACAGCTCTACCATGGTTTAGGATTCATCATGAGGTAGGTACTACATTCATCTTGATTTTTCAAATAAACTTACACAAAGAACAGTGAAGTAACTTGCCCAAAATTACACAGCTAAGCTCCTATCCTTTGAAGTTTATGGGTGGAGAATTAGAAGATTCCAAAAGCTTACAAAGAAGAAAAGATGGGAGAGGACTTTATACGACAAAAGGCAACAGCTGCAATGGCAGCCTTACTTATCCTTCCCTATCAATAACGCTTCCTCTACCCTCCGCCATACAGTTCGGTTCAAGTCCTTCCCTATCAATAACGCTTCCTCTACCCTCCGCCATACAGTTCGGTTCAAGTCCTGTAGGAGGAGAAAAATATTTAATATCATGCTAATAGAAAGGGTTTCTGGTCAAAAGCACACACCTTTGAAACAAGGTTGAGGAGTTGCCTTATAAATATAAGTATATAATAGGGAATAGTCATCTTTCATACCCTCAGCATGGATGAAAGTCTCTGGTATTAAAATGAGATAATTCAAGTGAATGCTTTACACACTTCCAAAATTATCTGATTTTAAAATGTTATTATTTCCATAAGGGGGCATATGGATAGAGAAAGCAAGGAAAAACTATTCTTACTTTTCTAGGATTCTGTCCAACTATTAACATCAAAAACAAACACTGAATAGAATAAATGTAAAAATAACAATTTTCATCTATATCAGTGATTCTCACTTCTGGTTACATATTAGAATCCTGAAGAACTTTTCTTTTTTTTTTTTTTTTAAATGGAGATGGAGTTTCACTCTTATTACCCAGGCTGGAGTGCAGTGGCACAATCTTGGCTCATTGCAACCTCTGCCTCCCGGATTCAAGCGATTCTCCTGCCTCAGCCTCCTGAGTAGCTGGGATTACAGGTGCGCGCCACCACGCCTGGCTAACTTTTTGTATTTTTAGTAGAGATGGAGTTTCATTATGTTGGCCAGGCTGGTCTTGAACTTCTGACCTCAGGTGATCCACTTGCCTTGTTGCAGGGATTACAGGCATGAGTCACTGTGCCCAGCCAGAACTTTTTTAAAATACAGAATTTCTGGGTTGGAGTCTAGGCACTGGAAGGTTTTGAAAATTTGCCAGGTGATTCTAATGAGTAGTCGGCGTTGGAACCACCGATCTGTTCTTTTGTAACACAACAAGAACTAGCCCAGAGACTTCATTGCCGATAAATGACTCCCGAAGAGCTTCGCTCGGGTAAGGATGCGAGCAATACCAGGATCCACCGCTGGTGACAGCTGTAAGATGCAGCATGCCAAGCCAGGCAGTGCCCCACCACTCTCCGGAGTGGCAAAAGCATTGCCTCTTATCTTTAGTAGTCATTAGCAACATCAACCTACAAAACTCTTAAAATGCTAACAGAAGTAGAATTTGATATATCACACCAAAAGAAAAATAAATAGGAGGAAAAAAAATCCAGGACACATTGCGTATTTCCCAAATTTTTAAACTCAAAAAATTCTAGCCACCAACATGTATCTTCAGATCTCTACTTGAAAGATAAATGCATAAAGCCATCACTAATCTGCCTCAGCCTATTCCTTCAGCCTCATTTTCCATTATTCCACCAAAGACCCCTTCCAGCTTGGCTCTAGTAAGTAGTTCTGCCAAATACACATGTGCTTAGCACGTTATTATTCTCCTATTTTTCATGCCTATCTGGCTATCTTCTACTCAACTGTTTACAGTCAGCTTATTCGTATCTTTCAGAACAAATACAGTCATTTCAAACATACTATTGCCATTGTCTTAAAGATGCATCTATTATGGAAACATCCGTCAACTCAAATATCACTTATGTCTATTGTCCCACTGTGAGGAGAGGCTATAATTAACTCTCCTTTATATTCCTTGGCATGTATGACAGTCTCTGGTATTAATACAATTCAGCTGAATACTCCACTGTCTCAGTTAAGCAAAAAAATAATAATAATAATAATTACCGTTATGATCACATTAAATTGGCCTAATTATTTTTTACCCCGTATTAAAAAAATCACAATTTAGCACTCCAGTTCACCAATACTTACTGTCATTTTGGTTCGAGACGTCTGACAACCCTGATCTAAAAAACATAAAAAATTTAAAATAAGAAAAATACTCTTTCTTCAGAATTTTCTAAATCCCTATTTCTCATTAAATTTCACTAATTTAAACTGTGACTAAAGAAAATATTTTAGACATTTTAAGGGAAGAATTTCAAATTTGTATAAAGTATAGAAATATACAGGTAAATAAATTAATCCTTTTTTCCTTTTGCCCCCTCTGAAAGTATACACTGCTTTTGGGGAAATATTATTATATATTCTTACATTTATATCTTAAAAGATATATATATATTTTTTAAAATTACAGCTTCTAAAGGGTTTTTGTTGTTCCTCCCAACCTACTCCCTAGCAATTCGATTTGCTAAAAATAATTTGCATTTAAAATTGTAGATGATACATGATAGGTAGATGTCTATTCTTTTTAAAATTTGTGTTATAACGCTGTTTAGCTTCTCCTCACTCTCAACTACACCTTGTTTTCTCAATTAGCATGAAATTTCAAAAAGACAATAAAACAAAAAGCAATACATTTATAAAAACAATATACAAGGGTGCTTCAACCCAGAGAATCTACGGAATTTAAGTTGCTGTTAAGCTATCTCCAAAATCAACTATTCATTATCAGTGTTTTGGATTCAGAACTACGTAAAGACTGATTTACAGGGTTTTCAAGTTATCACCTAAATTATTACATACCATAATGCAAGTTTTCAGGTCCTTTCTGAGTTGTCATGTTGGGCTCATTTTGTTGACAGTAGAAACGCAGTAAGCAATGTTGATCACAGAAATGTTTCATTTCCCCACGCCACTGAACTCGCTCTTTAAGAGTTCCTTGAGATTTACAACAGTCACACCTTGCAGCCTTAATTTAAAAAGGAAGGTTTCAGACATTGCAAATTATTTTTGAAGATTTCCAGAAGTTTATCAGTGATTATTGCCAAATGTGATAAAACCGTGAGTGATAAAGAAAAATAGAACTATAATATAAATCATTTATAAACAGTAAAATGTACAATAAGTAAAAGTGGAAAAAAAAAAAAAAAAAGAAGCAATTTCTCAATTGACAAAGTTCCATCCTATACTTACCAGGAGCCAAAGACCAGCATCACAAAGGTAGGATAACTAAATACATATTGGTAGACCAAACCAATGTATTTTAATGTCTTTAAATACTTTTGAGGGCCATATAATATACTGGTAGAATCGTCTCCTACCATTATATTGAACATTTACGAGTAATGAACGGATTTCCCAGGTTTGTTGTACAAGGCAAAGGCAATTTTGAGGCAAGCTCTTATGATGGGAAATTTATGGATGTTAACTTGAACTATTTCAGTTTTTCAACAGTTTAATATAAATTTGAAAAGCTTTAATAAATAAATGTATTTAATTTTAGTAACAAGAACTTTGAGTTCATGTTTTTAAACACTCAATGTTTAAATGTTCTGAAAACCAGTAATATCAATAAGACAAGCGATTTGACCCACATCTAGGAAAACAATCAGCCCAATGGGTCCACAACTTAACTTGCAATACCAAAAAATGATACAAGAAAAACAAATTAAAATTCAAAGAATGTACTTTATTTTGGTGAATCAATAATCTTGAGACAGATTTTTGTTTTTTAGGATCTTAATTTCCCTAGATTTTGCCCATTTTCACTATTTCTTAACATCTTGACTAATGAGTGTGAAGAAAATATAAACGATATATCTTCAAATACAGAAAAATGATATAATTTCAAATACAGTTCTTTTCATAATTTAAGTTTCTGGTCTAGAAATGAACTACTATTATTTTTTTCAATTACCCTTTGGCTTACCAGCTTTGAAATTTTGACAAAGTAATAACTGTTAAGTATTTTGCAGTTCATAATAATTGTGGCTACAGCTTTTCCTTTATTACTCTAATCTAGAGTTTTACACTGTGGATTTTGAAATTTCTCACGTTACAATTTCAACAGGAATTCTACAAATGCCACGTCAAAATTCCTGGTCAGGAATATTAACAAATGACTATGTTGACAAACAGGTCTTACATAACAAACATACCCCAAGGTTAGAACACAGGCTCTTTTTTTTTCTCCAGGTCAGGTATTTCTCCTGCTGAATAAATGTTAAGTGAATGAAGATTTATAGTACAAATTATGACTACTAAGTGATGCCAATATCACGACTCTTGTCCAAAAACTTGTGAATACAAATTTTATACTGCTGATGGTATTATATGATCATCTCACTAACAGCAGCACTTAATATCAACCAAGATCATATTTTCACTCAATAATAAAAAAGACCCTTTGTTAACTTCTCACCAGCGAGACTGTTCTTCAAAATAACCATAGAATTGTTCCAGGGTTTCTTTTCTTTCTTTCAGTTTCTTTTTCCCTTTTTATAATTTATGCTCAAAAAAAGAGACAAAGCATAAGGAAGGAAATGGAAGCTTAATACTTTATTCATTGATTCTGAACAGCGCAAGAACCGAAAGTAGAGTTACAGCCTGACTACATTGTTCACTGAGAACCTGAAATAAGAGCCAAACCCGTTGTATCTTCTCTCTATAAATCTTCACAACAGCCCCGCAAAATGCGTACTGCAAACTAAGATCTAAAAAGATTAAATAACTAAGATCAAATATTAAAAATGCAGAGATGGGATTCAAAAAGCAGACAACCAAGTCAAAACCCAGGCTTTATCCTGTACACTAAGCAATAAAGACAAAATGAGTTACTATAAATGACTAGAGAATAAATATCCTAACACAATACAAATAAAATGCTATAAGATTCTCGATTTGACCTTTAAAATAGAAATCTGTATTAATTCAAATCATTACACGTACTATGCTGACTCTTAGGAGTAGTACTGCCATTTATACAATAATTTGGAAGGTCAACGGCATAAAATCAAACACATTCCACCTAAAGAATTTGAACAATGGAATCACTTCATCGTTCTACAATTTGACACTTGGTTTTTATAGAACCAATACTTGAAGCTCCCTTCTTCTTTTAAAGGTTCAAAACAAATTTAGATAATTTCCCTCTACCCAAAGAAAAAAGGGGCAAGATGAACACCAATTTACAAATGTAAACAAAATAGGCATGTATTTTTTCAGCCCGAAAAAATAGTAAGTGAGAACTCAATACTAATAATTCCAAGTTTAATGCCACAATCAAAATTTTGGAGGTTGTGAACTTTTGTTTCTTTTACATCTACTTATGCAAACTCCTAGTAAAACGTATGGAATTCAGTTAAAATATGATGGCCAATTTAAAAAGATCATTAATGATCATCATTCCTTACCAACACCAACACAACTCCACTCCAAGATGCATTCCCTAGCCATTTGCAAAAAATAACTACTAAGACACCATTAAAAATGAAATAAATGGGACATAAGTCTCTGGTTTTAAAAATACTGCATCATCTATTTTGTGGTTTTCTTGTCATTGTGAAATCAAGAATAGCAAACTAAGGAGGAGGAGAAAAAAAAAAAAATCACAGGTTCAAACAAATCTAAGTAACAGCCAGGTACTAAACCCTGATTCAAAAACCTTAATCCAATCTATCACTAAACAGAAATTTCATTTTCAATAACTGGCAAAAGGTCATTCAGCCTATCCTGACCCAGTCCCTTTCACTTCTTGGATAGTTTCAACTTTTCATTTTTCGTTGATATATACATCTTTTTAAACTTTCCTATCTATTTGTTCCCTATTTCACCAAACAAACCTAATTTTCCAGGGGAGAACCATAAATATGAAAAAGATAGGGGTATTTTACAGACATTTTAAACAGAAATCCTTTATGACTTCTCAATACAGCTTTCTGAGCACAGTAGAGTGATTCACTACAAAAAAAAAGAATGCAGTGATAAAAGGTGACTGGGTACTACGCAAAGCATAGGAATTGTCTGGTGACCAAAAAGATACATTTAAAGCAATATTCGAATATTAAATATTCTTTTCCTAAAATTAATTTCAAAAACAATTTTAAAAAATGGATATAGCAGTTTATAAAGAAAAATTATAGAAGTCTAGTATTATTAATTTAAAGCCCATCAATCATACTGTTAAGACTATTAGAGGGCATTTGTATTAAGAATTTAATATTGCCACCGTTTGCTACTTGTTTGGAAAACAAATCAAAATCTGTGTTAAAAACCTGTGCAATCGGAAGTAATATGGTTTAAGAAAAGCTTAGGTCTTAATAGACATAGCCTTGAGAAACAGTGGACCTTTTGAAATATTATCTTTACCAATTTATCAAACACCTTCTAGCTATTATTGCATTGCAATACTAAATCCTTTTTCTTAAAAACTTTTAAACTTACACAGATCAAAAGAACTATCTGGTTTTTCAATCTGCCCGGAAACATTTACCTGAGGAAAAGTAAAATCTACTTCTTTCTAAAAAGGTATCTGGGAGAAGAAAAATACATTAGTTGTATTTTCAGCATCTTTTGGTTGCATGATGTCACACGTTTCTTATTCCAGTTTAGAAGAGACAGGATTTAATAAATCTCTATTTTAAATCTAGAAGCAAACCATGATATAAACCAGAAAACACAGCTCATTCAGTGACTTGTCAAGTAAAAAAATTTTTAAAGCATAAAACTAAATTTAAATAAATAAAAATGTAGAAGTTATTTATACTATAGGTAGTAGTCTCTCAATCTAAAATGCAAAGATAAGAGAAGATAAAAATACAATGTGTGTGCATGACCATTTAAGAAATGTTCATGGCTAAACATGAAATAACAGCCAGATTGGCTAGCTGTTGATTTTTAAGTTTCTGTGATGAAGCACTCTTTTTTCCTTTGGCTTGAAGCTTATTTTTCTGATAAGCCAGAATGATTTGTAAGGGTCATAGGTTTTAATGCGCTAATATATAAACTTGTGAGTATTTAAATAAAAAAAGATAAGTCATAAAAGGGGGAGGACCCCATAATTAGTTTACCACATTTTCAAGATGATATCATGGCAACAGTGAATAGAAGGGATGCATGGAGGGTATAAGAAAATACAATCTGACTCAAGTAGAAAGCACAGAGAGTAAAGTTACCATTTGATTACAACAATGGCTGCATGCAGAAAAACCAAGGATGAATGAAGAGACACAACTCTTCACATTTCAAAGATTGTGGTGCATATTGATTGTATAGAAAAATCAGCATTGCTACTTGCTTTATAAATTTCTACCATGTAACAAAAATAGTCTTACCTTTATTCCTCAGATTAGTATAATATATAATAAGTTATTACGTATATTATACAAAAATCTGTTTAAAATAAGGCAGGAATATATAATGTATTTAAGGTACAGAATACTGACATTAAACATAACTAGATGATTGTAACTTGATATTTGACTAATGTATTTCTTGTATATTCTGAAAAGCACTGCTTCGTTAAATCCTCATCACTAAATTCTGCATAAATGAAAATAGACGTAACTATCTTTTAAAATAAGCAGCAAAGTGGAACACATGGCAACATCTACAATAACATGGTCTTCTGCCAAAGAACATACCTTTGCTTCCCAAAGAGGGAAACAAATCCCAAACTTATCTATATACATATATATTTTTTAATTTAGAGACAAAGTCTTACTGTGTCTCCCAGGCCAGAGTGCAGTGGTGTGATCAGAGCTCACTGCCACCTCAAAAACCTGAGCTCAAGTGATCCTTCCACTCCAGCCTCCCAAGGAGCCAGGACTACAGGCATGCACCACCATGCCTGGCTAATTTTTTTATTTTTTGTAGAGTTGGGGTCTCGCTATATTGCCCAGGCTGGACTAGCACTCCCAACTTCAAACAACCCCCTCACTTCATCCTCCCAAAAGGCTGAGACTAAAGTCGTGAGCCACTGCTCTCAGTAATCTTTTTTTTTCTTTTTGAGACAGGGTCTTGCTCTGTCACCTAGGCTTGAATGCAGTGGTGTAATCATAGCTCACCACAGCCTCGAACTCCTGGGCTCAAGCAATTCTCTTGTCTCATCCTGCTGAGTATCTGGGACTATAGGGGCATGCCATCACACCTGACTAATTTTTAATTTTTTTTGCAGAGACGTGCTCTATGTTCCCCAGGCTGGTCTTGAACTTCTGGCCTCAACTGATTCTCCCACCTCATACTCCCAAAGTGCTAGGAGTACAAGCATAAGCCACTGCGCCCAGCCCCAGTAATATTTTTTAAAGCTGGGAGATCATTCATTCAAAGAAAGAAGCCGAATAGAGAAATACATTCAGTATGTGCTGTGAACAACAACAAAAAATCCTCCAAGAAAGATTATTACACATTAAAATTTTATATTCATAATTTTACAATTAGGCAGATATTTGTACAGTAAAATGACAGGGAAATCATCATCACATAGTAACAATTTCTGTCTTAAACAATAAGATAAACAATGCAAATAGACATAAAAATAAAATGGGATTTCCAAATCTGTACTCACTAAATGCCTTTATTGAGATTATCCAAAAGAAAATTTTAAAACTAAAACCTCCTAAACAATGGGCATAAAAGTGCACTTGTATGTGCTGAACTAACATCAAGCATTCCAAGGCGCTGAAGTAACATTTTCTGAGGGATTTCTCAAAAACACTAATATCTATAAACAAAACATTGGTTTAGACTAAAAGAAACACATTTTAGAGTGTATGTTAGTCCTCTGTGTATTTCTAAAATTTGAGCCTTCATTTTTAAAGTTTACATCATACAGAAGCAACAGTAAAGCAATGAAGTAACTTTTTTAAAAGTACATCAAAACTCTTAAGTCTCAATTACTTCACAGCTCTTAACAACTTGGAAATTACTTCACAGCTCTTAACTTGGAAAGCATCTTCCTCTTTTTATTTACAATGCCAGTTAACATGGTGAACTGCAGATATTAAAGAACTGCACCAGAACTCCTGCAATTCTCCTAGTAGTATCATTTTAATACCAATACCTTGATAAAGTAAACTAAATACTGTTCTTCATATTCAGCTATTTCATTTGTTTCTTTAGAGGGCTTAACAATTTTGAAGTCACGATGATGTCTGTCTTCACATGCTTTTTTTTTTTTTTTTTTTTTTTGACACAGAGTCTCACTCTGTTGCCCGGGCTGGAGTGCAGAGGCACCATCTCACCTCATTGCAACCTCCACCTCCCAGGTTCAAGTGATTTTTCTGCCTCAGCCTCCCGAGTAGCTGAGATTACAGGCATGCACCACTATGCATGGTTAATTTTTATATTTTTGGTAGAGACGGGGTTTTACCATGTTGGCCAGGCTGGTCTTGAACTCCCGACCTCAAGTGATCTGCCTGCCTTGGCCTCCCAAAGTGCTGGGATTACAGGAGTGAGCCACCGTGCTCAGCCTGCCTTCACATGCTTTACAACTGTACCCACAATGAAGTTTCGGCATTGAGATGGTTTTCCATGTTATCAACATAGGAATTAATGCTCTTTCCTTGTAATCTTTCTGACTACACACACTCCAAACTTACTCATTTTCTTATCTAGGAAGAAATTAATGCAATGTGTGAAAAGAGACTGACTTTATAAAAGTAGATGCTGGGGCAAGATGGCTGACTAGCCGCGGCCAGCTAGAAGAGTTGCCCGGAGGGACTGAGAATGCTGGCGCACTCCTAACAGATCTTCAGAGGGACTGAGAATGCTGGCGCACTCCTGACAGATCTTCAGAGGGACTGAGAATGCTGGCGCACTCCTGACAGATCTTCAGAGGGAAAGCACCAGGAGTAGAGGAGGGAAGACAGAGAGAAGCCTGTCTGAAGGGGAAGGAATCTAGGAACCTGCATGGGGCTATCACACACTAGGACTTGTTCTTGGCCCCCAATATGCTGAGGGCACAAGTTAGATGAACTGGCAGAAAGCAACCTGCTCTGGCCAAGGCCTCTGGAATCTCAGGAGGAGGAAACCCTTCAACCAGCAGGGACAATTGAGTTGGCAGGGAGAGCTGCTTAAAGAAGTTGTAGGGGCAGCAAGCCAGCTGATGTGGAGCCCAGAGGGTTTGGTGCTGGGGCCTCTGTAGTGAAGCACAGCCAAGGATGACCATCCACCTAGAATCAACTTGCTCCCATAGGAGACTTTAACCCTAGGGCAACTGTCAGATCTGAACTCTGCAGGGAAGCCTTGCCCATAAGAAGGGGCCAGTCTGACCGGAGCAGCCCTTGGTCTGTCGGCCTGTTGCAGGCTCCTAGTCTGACAGTACCTGCTTTAAGGTCAGCCTCGAGTGTCCTAGGAGCCCTCATCATAGCTTCTACCCTGGCAGACTGAACCTGACCACTGGAGAGCCCCAGTGGGGTGGCCCCCACAGACATGCAGCAGCGCCATCCATTCCCTCCCCACACTGCAGCTTCCCCTGGGGCCCACGGATACTTCCCACATCCCTTTGCCATGTGCAGGCAGGTTTTGCTTGCCTCACCCAGCCAGCACCCACGTGTGCGTGTGCACCCTGCCCTGCCACTCATGCAGTGGGAGTGCACTTCGCCCCCACCTTGCCCCACCAATAACACTTCAGTTAGAGCCTTAGCAGTCAGTCCCGCCCCTACCACAATCTGGCCCTTTCACCAACACTGCCAAGAGCACACAAACAGTGGACACTCCACCTCCCTGAGCGACCAAGAGCCCTCTGAGAATGCACAAAGACCTGCACCTGCCAGCGCCCTGCCACCACCACCATCAGCACAACCACAGGCACAGCAGCTGACAGGGGCTCCCCACTCCACCCCCCAGCCACATTGCATCCACCACTGTGGCAAGTGTAGGCTGGGAGGCAGGCACCCCAGCACCAACTAGCATCCTGCCACAGCCAACTAGTGTGTACTCCACCACACTGCACTGCTGCTGGCACATGCCAATGAGGATGGATCCTGCTGTCACCTCACTACCAAATGCTTTGACACCATCCATCGAGTGTAGTGATCAGTGGCCCCAAACATGTCAGTCTCCCCAGCGCAGTGGATACCTAAGCTCCAGGAGACAGAATAAAGTAGACACTGATACAAGTACCCCAGAGTTAAAGCACACAGTCCAGGAGTTGGGAACTCAGCACTGGTCCCTTAAAATCTTCCAGAAACACAGTCACTTGGCTGTATCCACCTTATTCCACAATTAAACCCTCAAGGCCATCAAATATAGGATAAAGGAAAAAAAAATTGGCCGGGCACAGTGGCTCACGTCTCTAATTCCAGCACTTTGGGAGGCAGAGGCAGGTGGATCACTTGAGGTCAGGAGTTCGAGACCAGCTTGGCTAACATGGTGAAACGCCGTCTCTACTAAAAATACAAAAATGAGCTGGGTGTTGTGGCGTATGCCTGTAATCCCAACTACTCGGGAAGCTGACAATCACTTGAACCCGGGAGGCGGAAGTTGCAGTAAGCCAAGATCGTGCCATGATACTCCAGCCCAGGCCACATAGCAAGACCCTGTCTCAAAAAAACAACAAACAAACAAACAAACAAAAAAACAGCAACCTCAAAGGTTGAAGGAGTATAAGCCCACAAAGATAAAAAAGAACCAGCACAAGAACCCTGACAACTCAAAAAGCCAGAGTACCTTCTTTCCTCCAAATGGCTGTACTACCTCTCCAGTAAGGGTTCTAAATCAGGCAGAGATGGCTGAAATAACAGAAACAGAATTCAGAATATGGACAGGAACGAAGATCACTGAGAAGCAAGAGCACACTGAAACCCAATCCAAGGAACAATGCAGGAGCTTACAGACAAAATACCCCATATAGAAAAGAATGTAACTGATCTGATAGAGCTGAAAAACACACTACAAGAATTTCATAAGGCAATCACAAGTATTAACAGCAAAATAGACCAAGCGGAAGAAAGACTCTCAGAGCTTGCAGACTGGCCTTGTGAAATAAGACAGACAAGAATACAGACCAAAAGAATAAAAAGGATTGAGCAAAACCTCCAGGAAATATGGGATTACGTAAAGAGACCAAATCTACAACTCAATTGGTGTCCCTGGAAGAAATGGGGAGAGTATAAGCAACTTGGAAAACCTATTTCTGGATATCATCCATGAGAACTTCCCAACCTAGCTAGAGAGGCCAACATTCAAATTCAGGAAAGGTAGAGAACCCCAGTATGATACTTCATAAAAAGATCATTCTCAAGGCACATAAACATCAGATACAAGATTAAAATGAAAGAAAAAAATGTTAAAAGGCAGCTAGAGAGAAAGGTCAGGTCACCTACAAATGGAAACTCATCGGACTAATAGCAGACTTCTCAGGAGAAACCCTACAAGCCAGAAGAGATTGGGGGCCAATAGTCAACATTTTTTTTAATTTAACATCAGTGCCACTTGCCAACCAGAATTTCATATCCCACCAAACTAAGCTTCATAAGTAAAGGAGAAATAAGATCCTTTTCAGACAAGCAAAATCTGAAGGTATTTGTCACTACCAGACCTGCCTTACAAGAGCTCTTGAAGGAAGCACTAAATATGGAAAGGAAAGACCATTAACAGCCACTACAAAAACACACTTAAGTACAGACCAGTGACACTATAAAGCAACCACATAAACAAGACAGAAAAATAACGAGCTAACATGATGATGACAGGATCAAACCCACACATATCAATACTAACCTTAAATGTAAACAGGCTAAATGCCCCAATTAAAAGGTACACAGTGGCTTGGATACGGAAACAAGACCCACTGGTACGCTATTTTCAAGAGACTCATCTCACATGCACTGACACACATAGGCTCAAAATAAAGGGATGGAGAAAAATCTACCATGCAAATGGAAAACAGAGAAAAGCAGGGGTTGCCTCAGACAAAACAGACTTTGAACCAACAAAGATCAAAAGAGACAAAGAAGGTCATTACATAATGGTAAAGGGTTCAATTCAACCATCAGACCTAATTATCCTGAACATAAATGCACCCAACACAGGAGCACCCAGGTTCATACAGGAAGTTCTTAGAGACGTACAAAGAGACTCAGACCCCCAGACAATGCTCCAATGACAGTATCAGACAGATCATCGAGGCAGAAAATTAATGAAGATATTCAAGACCTGAACTCAGCACAGAATCAAATGGACACCCCAAAACAACAAAATATACATTCTTCTCACTGTCACATGGCACATACTCTTAAAACTGATCACATAATCACATATAAAACATTTCTCAGTAAATGCAAAAGGACTGAAATCATAACCAAAAGTTTCTTGGATCACAGTACAATCAAATTAGAAATCAAGACTAAGAAATTCATTCAAAACCATACAAACATGGAAACGGAATAACCTGTTCCTGAACAACTTTTGGGTACATAATGATATTAAGGCAGAAACCAGTTAATTATTTGAAACCAATAAGAACAAAGATACAACGTACCAGAATTTCTGGTACACAGCTAAGGCAGTGTTGAGAGGGAAATTTATAGCACTAAATGTCCACATCAAAAAGTTAGAAAGATCTCAATTTAACAACCTAACATCACAACTAAAAGAACTAGAGAACCAAGAGAAAACCAACCCCAAACCTAGCAGAAGACAAGAAATAACCAAAATCAGAGCTGAACTGAAGAAGATTGAGACATGAAAAACCATTCAAAAGATCAATAAATCCAGGAGTGGTTTTTTTGGGGGAGGGGATTAATAGACTGCGAGCTAGACTAATAAAGAAAAGAGAGAAGACCCAAATAAACACAATTAGAAACAATAAAGGGGATATTATTACCACTACCCCACAGAAATACGAATAACCACCAGAGATTACAATGAACACCTCTGTGCACATAAACTAGAAAATCTAGAAGAAATGGACAAATTCCTAGACACATATATACCCTCCCAAGACTGAGCCAGGAAAAAATTGAATCCCTGACCAAACCAATAATGAGCTCCAAAATAGAATCAGTAATAAATATCCTACCAACCAAAAAAAGTCCAGGACCAGATGGATTCACAACACAATTCTACCAGATGCACCAAGAAGAGCTGGTATCGCTCCTACTGAAATTATTCCAAAAAATTGAGGAGGGGGGACTTCTCCCTAACTCATTCTATGAGGCCAGCATCATAATGATACCAAAAACTGGCAAAGACACAACAAGAAAAGAAAATTTCAAGCCAATATCCTTGATGAACATCAATGCCAAAATCCTCAACAAAATACTGCCAAACCAAATCCAGCAGCACATTGAAGAGGCTTATGCACCATGATCAAGTAGGCTCTATCACTGGGATGCAAGTTAAGTTCAACATACGCAAATCAATAAATGTGATTCATTACATAAACAGAACTAAAGACAAAAACCACATGATTATCTCAATAGATGCAGAAAAGGCTTTCAATAACATTCAGCATCCCTTCATGTTAAAAACTCTCAATAGGCCAGGCACGGTGGCTCATGCCTGTAATCCCAGCACTTTGGGAGGCTGAGACGGGCGGATCACAAGGTCAGGAGATAGAGACCATCCTGACTAACACGGTGAAACCCCGTCTCTACTAAAAACACACACAAAAAAATTATCCGGGCATGGTGGCGGGTGCCTGCAGTCCCAGCTACTCAGGAAGCTGAGGCAGGAGAATGACGTGAACCCAGGAGGTGGAGCCTGCAGTGAGCCGAGATGGTGCCACTGCACTCCAGCCTGGGTGACAGAGCGAGATGCCGTCTCAAAAAAAAAAAAAAAAAAAAAAAAAACTCTCAATAAACTAGATATTAAAGAAATATACCTCAAAATAAGAGTCAACTATGACAAATCCACAGCGAACATCATACTGCATGGGCAAAGGCTGGAAGCATGCACTCCCCTTGAAAACTGGCATAAGACAAGGATGCCCTCTCTCACCACTCCTGTTCAACACAGTATTGGAAGTCCTGGCCAGAGCAATCAGGAGAGAGAAAGAAATAAAGGGCGTCCAAATAGGAAGAAAGGATGTCAAACTTCCCCTGTTCACAAATGACATGATCCTATATCTAGAAAACTCAACACACTCAGCCCAAAAGTTCCTTCAGCTAATAAACAACTTCAGCAAAGGATACAAAATCAATGTACAAAAATCACCAGCTTTTCTATATGCCAACAACAATCAAGCTGAGAGCTAAACTAGAAACACAATCTCTTTGAAAATTGCCACAAAAAGAATAAAATACCTAGGAATACAGCCTATCAGGGAGGTGAAAAATCTCTACAAGGAGAACTACAAAATACTGCTCAAAGAAATCAGAGATGACACAAATGGAAAAATATTCCATGCTCATGGATAAAAAGAGTCAATATCATTAACATAGCCATACTGCCAAAGCCATTTACAGATTCAATGCTATTCCCATTAAACTACCAATGACACTCTTCGCAGAACAACAACAACAAAAACATGTCTTTAATTCTATGGAACCAAAAAAGAGCCCAAGTAGCCAAGGCCATCCTAAGCAAAAAACGCAAAAAGAACAAAGCTGGAGGAATCATGCTACCTGACTTCAAACTATGCTATAGGGATACAGTAACCAAAACAGCATGGTACTGGTACAAAAGCAGACACATAGACCAATGGAACAGAATAAAGAGCCCAGAAATGAGGTCACACACCTACAACTATCTGATCTTCAACAAACCTGACAAAAACAAGCAATGAGAAAAAGATTCCCTATTCAATAAATGCTGCTGGGATAACTGGCTAATGATATAGAGAAGACTGAAATTGGATCCCTTCCTTACACCACACACAAAAATTAACTCAAGATGGATTAAAGACTTAAATGTAAAACCCAAAACTTTAAAAACCCCTGAAGCCAACCTAGGCAATACCATTCTGGACATAGGAACCAACAAAGATTAAGATGCCAAAAGCAACTGCAACAAAAGCAAAAACTGACAAATGGGATTTAATTAAAGAGCTTCTGCACAGAAAAAGCATGCACACATATGTTTGTTGTAGCACTATTCACAACAGCAAACACTTAGGGTCAACCTAAATGCCTACCAATAGTAGAGTGGATAAAGAAAATGTGGTTCATATATACCACGGAATACTATGCAGCAATAAAAAAGAGATTATATCCTCTGAAGGAACATGGATGGGACTGGAGGCCATTATCCTTAGCAAACCAACACAGGAAAAGAAAAGCAAAAGATGAGAACACAAACACATAACAGGGGAACAACAGACACTGGGGCCTACGAAAGAGTGGAGGGTAGGAGGAGGGAAAGAAACAGGAAAAACTGGCCGGGCGCGGTGGCTCAAGCCTGTAATCCTAGCACTTTGGGAGGCCGAGACGGGCGGATCACGAGGTCAGGAGATAGAGACCATCCTGGCGAACACGGTGAAACCCCGTCTCTACTAAAAAATACAAAAAACTAGCCGGGCGAGGCGGCGGGCGCCTGTAGTCCCAGCTACTTGGGAGGCTGAGGCAGGAGAACGGCATAAACCCGGGGGGCGGAGCTTGCAGTGAGCTGAGATCCGGCCACTGCACTCCAGCCCGGGCGACAGAGCCAGACTCCGTCTCAAAAAAAAAAAAAAAAAAGAAACAGGAAAAATAACTAATGGGTAGTAGGTTTAATACCTGGGTGATAAAACAATCAGTATAACATGACCCAAACTGACCTATATAACGATGGGTCATTTACCCATCATTTACCATGCCCCAAATTGACCTATATAAAAAACCTGAACATGTACTCCTGAACTTAAAAGTTAAATTTTAAAAGTGGATTTAGTATGACACATACACATACACACATTTATAGTTTCAAATTAAATGCTTCTGGTCTCTACTTAGCATTCCTTTCAATCTTAAAGTCCCCCAAAACTCACAATTAAAAAGACGAAAAGCCAAAAAAGAGCAAGATGTTTCTAAAATATATCCCAAGTATCCAAAACAATTACCTGCTAACATTCAACACTGATAACATAGTCAAAAGTATTTCTATTTAGCTGTGCACGGTGGCTCACACCTGTAATCTCAGCACTTTGGGAGGTTGAGCAGGACAGATCACCTGAGGTCAGGAGTTCGAGACCAACCTGGCCAACACAGTGAAACCCTGTCTCTACTGAAAGTATAAAAATTAGCTGGGCGTGGTGGCACACGCCTGTAATCCCAGCTACTTGGGAGGCTGACGTACAAGAACTGCCTGAACCTGGGAGGTGGAGGTTGCAGTGAGCCGAGATGGTGCCACTGCACTCTAGCCTGGGTGACAGAGGTACCATCTCAAAAAAAAAAAAAATTCTACTTAGTGAAATAAAGACACAACAAATTTTAGAAAAACATCCATTTTGTTAAACTACAATGCTGAAAATATAGGTATATCCTAATCTTTTGGTAATGCTTAAGTTATTAAAAAAAGAGATAAAAATGCTACTTCAAACAAGCAGAAATGACAATTTTAACGAGTATTATCAGGGTGAGGCCTTAAGTGTGCACATTTTTAAAATAAATGAGTTGCCAGATTTATAATGGTAACAGCTACAACGTTTTTTAAGACTGGTTAAAGTAGCTGCTATAATAAAGGAGTTACTCGCCTTGTAGTACCAATCCTGAAATTTTTTACAGCAGTCTTCACTGCAGAAATCTCTCACAACACCATCGAGTTCTTTAGTTGCTCCCTTCTTACACAGCTGAGAACAATAGTTGCAAGTAACACATCTCAATCCTAAACGTCTTGCAAAATCCTGTTTGTATAATAATTTGCAGCCTGAAAAATATAAGGTTTATATATTAAAACAAAAAACACACAAAAACTAATTATTGAGCAGAGACAGATCTTAATTGGTCAAGATTTTTCCTCTCCTGATCAAAACTGCAAAATCTACTATAGTCAATATCAACCTATAAAAATTAGAACAGAATATGGGGTATTTTATTAGATAACATATTATCTAACATGGTTAAAATAATGTTTCAAGACATTAAAATCTAGTAATGTCTCAGAATTATTTTATTTGTTCTATTTAAATAGAATCTTGCTTGGGCCGGGGAAATAGATAGATAGAATCTTAAGTATCAAAGTAAGCATACCTTATACAAACAGGCATTTTAGAAAAAGGAACAATGTAGACTACTGAGAGGCTCTGAGTAAACTTATAGAGATGCTCAACCTAAGCAGGCATTTTAGCTAATTTTTCAAGCTTACCTGTCTTACATGGACCTTCAGGGAAATAAAACAGATTTATTGACTTGCCCAAAGAAAACACTTTTGTTATCTAGTCCTTTAATGAAGTATTTCTTTTTTCTAGTACATAAACGCATTAAGTACTTTTACATATCTTATTTATTCCCTATACCATCTCTACGAGGATCAATACTCTATACTTATACTGTGCTATGTAAGTAGAATGACTTACATGTTATCTACTAAAATCCTATTCATCCTTTCATAAGGACCTCAAATTATACCCCTACCACAAATGCTGCCAACGTCAACCTAGTTTAAAATGACATTTCCTATTTGCAAACATGAACTGCAATTGTTTTCTACATAATTTATTTAGCAATCATTTATGTACTGTCCTATGACTTGTTACCTTGAACTATATTTTAAAATATTCTTTAAAATTTACCTTTTTAGCTTTATCTAACTAGAGTTTGACGGTAATACTAGGTATTATGTGTTTTGTTATTTCTGACAGGTTCTAGCAGAGAACTAGGTGCAGCAAGAGAAAGCAAAAAACGTATCATTTAACAGGAAAAAAACACACGTTCTTTTTTAAAATGCTATTACACCCAGCTGGATGTATAAATCCCTCCAACTGAAAATTATCTTCTTGAATGTCAATTACCTATTTGCTGCTAATTGTCTATTCATTTTAGTAAAGTTCATATAATCCAAATGGTAGACAATTAATAACATACATGAGCAACCAACATCAGTATGTTCAGATTTATGAATCAGTAAGAATGTCATTGCACAACTCAAATGTAAAAACACTAATTCAGAATCAATCTTTTCAATGAAACGTTGTAAGATTTGCCATTTTTCATTATAGCTTTGATCTTAACAGTGAAACATAGTTACTTTCCATTTCAGGTGAAATGTACAAAATTAAATTTAAATAGGAATGCCTTGTTTTATAAGCAAGCAGCACCCTCTTACGGACATGACTTTACATTACATGTTAAGACTGTAAATGAACGCACTAGTTGAATGAACTGATAAATCTTTTAATTTTGCTGTCATTCTCCACTGCTGACATTTAGGATTTTCCTACCTTTCTCTTACTCCAAACTAGCAGTTAGGAATCCACAGAAAAAGTAGATCCAGAAAAAATTATTCCTCATTAAAAAATTACAGGTAAAGATAGCAGACAGGAAAGCTGGGAGTTCAGTGCCAAGGGCCAAAGATAGAAAGTGAAAGCCAGCTTAGAGCAAGAATGTCACCTTTGGGAACAGGAATTAACAAGAACCCCAAAATCCATAGCTACAATCCTCGTTCCTATCTCTGGATAAGGAGCTTTAGAATTTGAATTCACCTGTATAATCTGCTGCCTGGCACCAGAGCAGCCAAAGTGTAGATAAGAGGAAAGGGAATTCTTGAACATACTAAAACAGAACCCAGTGTTTCCCTGGCACCCCAAACTGAATACCTAAAAGTTCCCATTTTAGTACTGCCATATGTGATTTTCTTTCTGGTATACATATTGAAAACCTCTGCAGGTTAAGTAGTGAGCTGGGCAGGGAAAATGGAGCTAATTTTCAGAAAACAATTTTAATCCACTTGGAAAACCAACTTTCAGACCACAATGTGTAGGTTTAGAAATAACATGGAATGACAATGCTTTTATTTTATTCTAAAACTTTAATGAAATAAGAGGTTATCAAATTTTTAGAGATAAAACCATCTTGAAGCCCATGTCTACAAACACATATAAAATAACAAAACAAGTCAGCAGAAACGTAAACTCAATTTTTTTGTTTGGCTACATTAAAACTGTGCAGCCACTCTGGATATATTAAAGTATTTTGGCAAAAAACATTAAATATCAATAAACGTTATGAACAACACTGTATATACACTTGCCTTCACTACAGAAAGGTCTCTTAACGCCAGAGAAATTTACTGTTTCATGAAGAGTCTTCTCCTCTTGACAGTATTCGCAATATGTAACTATGCAATGCAACTTCTTATAGTCATCTGAACAAGTTTTGCTGCAGAACTGATGCACTTTGTTCTAAATGCACAATGGGAACCTTGGTAAGTATATGACAACCACCTCGAGAACAAGCTTAAGAAATAAACATGCCACTTTCACAGAAGCAAAGTTAAATCATTTACCTATTTGATGTTAAGATCCTTGGGGATACATTTCCTACAGGCCATGGATGCCTAGTTTAACCAATTCACTGCCAAATTTAAACATAGCTCCACAAAATTCAATGCCATTAGCTACCCTAAAATTAGTCAATGAAAGTAAAAGTATCACTAAATAAGATGATAGACTGGTGTTGCTAACATAATTGGAGAAATGGGAAGAAAATGATGGAAAATACAGCATAGGTAAACTAAAAAAAGATAAAAATTATGACACTAATAATATTTTCAGTCAAAAAGAAAAATCCTTTGTCGAGTATAAACAAGTAGGCTCCACCACATCCCCAGCACACACCTTAGCAGTAACACATCATCATGGGTAAAGCATCCAATCTGGTGCCATCACACAGTGTGCTGCAGAACTTGAGACTGAGTTGCTTCCTTTGAATGGAATATGATTAGCGTCTCCCAGGCCCAAACCCACAATAGCCAGAGCTGCTTTCCAAACATCCACCCAAGCAGGTATGAACAAGTTACAGCTTCCAGGGAGGCAGCTTTCCTCTCACTATTGAGCAGGCTACACTAAGTCTAAACCATCTACTTGACACTTAGCAAAGACATGTGAAGACCGGAATAAGGAAGGTGAGGGAGTCTGGGAATCAACTCAAGTAGTAAGACAATCATTAGTGGAAAGTTGCCCCATTATGACTGTGTAATTTATAAAAGGAAGAAGGTAACAAAGAAGCCACACGGAGTGAGGAGCAAGAGACCACTGAATTCTCAATCTCCCGGGGGACACACTCAACTCTCATTCAGTGTGGCAGTGTCTCTTAACTGCTTCTAACACTTAACCTCCATGTAAATAAAAGCAACACCCCAAAACAACTACAAAAGTGGGGTAGCACTGACATAAATGCAGCGGAAAGGACCTCATTTTCATCTAGTACCAAAATTCAGTGTATGCAGGATCTTCATTTTCTATGACACTATTATTCTGTGTGCTTGCTAATGGATTTATTTCTTTATTCCCTCATCACTCCTTTATTATCTCTTACTGGGCCTTCATTCTTACTGCTGTTACTTAAAGGTTATCAGTCACTAAGAATCATCACTGGACGCCAACAACAGTCTCAAATAGGGATTGGTTTAAATGATCTGGAGACAGCACCGAAGAATATAATAAACTAAAAAATGTCACTAAATGTCACTAAACGGTTAAAATGAAATTTCATGTTTCCAAAGTATTTTAGAAATCATGTAATCCAGGTTGGGTGCAGTGGCTCATGCCAGTAACCTCAGCACTTTGGGAGGCCAAGGCGGGCGGATCACCTAACGTTGGGAGTTCAAGATCAGCCTGGCCAACATGGTGAAACCCCATCTCTACTAAAAATACAAAAATTAGCCAGGCATGGTGGCAGGCGCCTGTAATCCCAGCTACTTGGGAAACTGAGGCAGGAGAATCGATTGAACCTGGGAGGTGGAGGTTGCAGTTAGCTAAGATTACGCCATTGCTACTCCAGCCTGGGCAACAGAGCAAGACTCCATCTCAAAAAAAAAAAAAAAAAAAAAAAAGAAAGAAAGAAATCATGTAATCCAGTTCTGAGTACCACCTTTCACCTAAGACTTAGATACTGAATGACTCACCAACAGCTACTAATAAATTTTGGCTCAAGAACAGTGTTAATACTACGTCTTCTAAATCTTGTATACCATTTTATCATATACTCCATGCACTACCTCCCACCCAGCCCCACCCCTAAAGGAGTGAAAAGAAACAATGGCCAAAGGCAAGCATTGCTCAAGAAAGCAATGGGCAGCCTGGGCAGCCTTGTCCATCTATCCATCTATTACTGCCCCCTTATGAAATAAAAGTCAATGATCAGAGTTGTTGCTAATTGAGACATGTCAAAGCAAATTAGTAAACTAGTGAAAAACGGGAAAAGAAAATAAACTTGTATTGGGATTCACAGGCCACTATTCGTTTATTAAAACACAATTATGGCCAGGCGTGGTGGCTCATGCTTGTAATTCCAGCACTTTGGGAGGCTGAGGCAGGCGGATCACTTGAGGTCAGGAGTTCGAGACCAGCCTGGCCAACATGTTGAAACCCCATCTCTACTAAAAATACAAAAATTAGCTGGGCATGGTGGTGCCCACCTGTAGTCCTAGCTACTTGGGAGGCTGAGGCAGGAGAATCACCTCAACTGAGGACACAGAGATTGCAGTGAGCCGAGATCATGCCATTGCATTCCAGCCTGGGCAACAAAGCCAGACTCTGAGGAAGAAAAAAAAAAAAAGAAAGAAAAAAAACCAATTACAGAATTGTATCATTTTCTTTTTTTTTTAATTATACTTTAAGTTCTAGGGTACATGTGCACAATGTGCAGGTTTGTTACATATGTATACATGAGCCATGTTAGTGTGCTGCACCCATTAACTTGTCATTTACATTAGGTGTATCTCCTAATGCTATCCCTCCCCCTCCCCCCAGAATTGTATCACTTTATAAATGACAATGTGGTATATGACTAATACATTCTAATATGTACAGGTGCTAAATGATAGAAAATATAGTTCTCATAATACAGGACAGGGAGAAACATGGGACAAAAAAAGGAAACACAATTGCTCTAGGTACGTAGCTAAACAAAGTGACATTCTGTAAACTATTATGAACATAATGTATCAGGAATATGACTTCAATAATTTTTCTTGGACCTAAAAAGAAATAGATCCTCTGTTGGTTTTCCACTCCCACATGAGAATAAATAATCCAATCACAAAAAAAATCTGAAAAGCATATTCTTATCTACCAAGAAATAGGTTTCCAGATGGAAATACAACACATATTTTACTAGACTTTCTTTTTAGCACTAGATAACACACATTGCAAAATACAACTTGCCTCCCATTCCAGGATTTCTGGTTTTGAACAAAAGGAATTTTTGCAGTAGTTGCATTTCAACTGAATATCACTTGGCGCTACAAACTGGCCATTTGGAGATGACTGCATACTTAGAGCCTAAAACAAAGAACAAAAGATACTAAGCCTGACATGTATTTTTGAATTTCTATTTATGATTACTGTCAAATATCCACGATGTCCAGAAAGTAACATGTATCTTGCTTAGATATCTTTTCAGCACATAAAACTCATTTCCAAATTTTGTCCTTAAAAATTATAATAGTAAATGTTAGTTTTATAAAATTTAAATTCAATTTATTTTTTAACCACAGAATTATTATTTACCTAAAATAAAAGAAAAAAGAAAAAATCATACATTCAATCATGATCTGTTTACTTAAAGAAAATGTAAGGAAGTAATAGTAAGCAAATAATAGTGAGGTTAAGTTGCCCATGTTCTGAACAGAAGTTTAAAAAAACAAAAACCTAGTTCTTATTGCTATCTCCAATAACCATCAAATATCTAATTTACTAATGTTTTGTGCCACTGCATCATTACTACAATTTTCATTCCAAAACTACCAGTGAAATAGGCCTATGTTGGCCAGGCACAGTGGCTCACATCTGTAATTCTAGCACTTTGGGAGGTCAAGGCGGGCAGATCACCTGAGGTCAGGAGTTCGAGACCAGCCTGGTCGACATGGCGAAACACCATCTCTACTAAAAATACAAAAATTAGGCCAGGCGTGGTGGCTCATGCCTGTAATCCCAGTACTTTGGGAGGCCAAGGCGGGTGGATCACTAGGTCAGGAGATCGAGACCATCCTGACTAACATGGTAAAACCCAATTTCTACTAAAAATACAAAAAATTAGCTGGGGGTGGTGGCAGGTGCCTGTAGTCCCAGCTACTCAGGAGGTTGAGCCAGGAGAATGGCGGGAACCCAGGAAGCGGAGCTTGCAGTGAGCCGAGATCACGCCACTGCACTCCAGCCTGGGAGACAGAGCGAGACTCCGTCTCAAAAAAACAATAATAATAAAATTAGCTAAGCGTGGTGGCACATGCCTGTAATCCCAGCTACGGGGGAGGCTGAGACAGGGAAAATCGCTTGAACCCAGGAGGCAGAGATTGTGGTGATCCGAGATCACACCACTGCATTCCAGCCTGGGTGACAGCGAGACTCCATCTCAAAAAAAAAAAAAAAAAGGAAAAGAAATCGGCTTATGTTACATTTAAAAATTGATCATTAGGAGAAAAAAGATTTACACACTGGTGTTCATACCAGGAATTTTAGTATTCCTTTTTTTAAAGTTAAAACAATTTACAGGCTGGACACTGTAGCTCACACCTGTAAGTAATCCCAGTACTCTGAGAGGCAGAGGCGGGTGGATTGCTGGAAGTCAGGAGTTCGAGAACAGCTTGGTCAACGTGGCGAAAGTCTGTCTCTACTAAAAATACAAAAATTAGCTGGGCATGGTAGCAGGTGCCTGTAATCCCAGCTACTCGGGAGGCTGAGGCAGAATCACTTGAACCCAGGAGGCAGAGGATGCAGCGAGTCAAGATCACGCCACTGTATTCCAACCTGGGCAACAGAGTGAGATTCTGTCTCCAAAAAAAAAAAAAATTTACAGAACAAGACACAATATAAGTATACATGGACATTAACAGATTTTTTCTAATTCCTAATCTGAATGGTGAGGACACTGGTATTTAATTACCATTCTTTTTAACTGTATCACACATATATTATATACAATCTTAATGCATGAAATAGTTAATAAAAATTAGCTATTCAATGCACAGTAGGAGAAAAAAACTACCATTTTTAAAACTTCTGCATACACTGTACAACACCAAGTTTGTGAAAAATAAGATATACCGATTTAAGACTATCAGATGAATAAATTTAAAAAATAAAAGCCAATATTACCCTTAGTGTTTCCAAAAAATTTGAGCCCCATTAAAGTTAACTAGTCTTTCAAAACAAATGGAATATGCTACAGTCTGAATGTTAGTGTTCCCCCACAAATTCAAAGATTGAAATCCTAAACCCCAAGGTGACAGTATTAGAAGAGGCAGAGGCTTTGAAAAGGTGGTCAGACCATTAGAGCTCCACCCTCGTGATCTAATCAGTCAGTATCTTAGAAAAGAAGCCTGAGGGAGCTTGTTTGCTACCTTCACCATGTGAAGACACAGCAAGAAGGTACCATCCATGAGGAACAGACCTTCATCAGACAACAAACTGCCAGCGCCTTATCTTGGACTTACTCACCTACAGACTATGAGAAACAAATTTCTATTTATAAGCTACCAGTCTAAGGTATTCTGTAATAGCAGCCTGAATGGACTAAGAGGGAGTACTATCCTATTACCTTACTTTTAAAGGGAAAAACACCTAATGAAGATATAAAGTTCAAAATATATGGTTTGCTTTATGATAAAGGGAAAAACGTTGCTTTTCTGTCAATTTTGTATTTATATGCAGAGTGATGAGGCTACCTGTAGGTCTAGCTGGATGTATTCCTCAAAATAAGAGCCTAAATTAAGTACAGTCGGTCCTACATATGCATGGATTCAACCAACAGAGGATCAAAAATTTTAAAAAAAAGATGATTGCATCTGTATGGACACGTACAGTCATTTTCTTCTTGTCACTATTCCCCAAACACCACAGTGTAACAACTCTTTACATAGCATTTACATAGCATTAGATATTAAGTGTAATCTAGAGGTGATTTAAAGTACACAGGAAGACTTGCATTGTAGGTTACATGCAAATACTATGCCATATTATATAAGGGATTTGGGCATCCCTGGATTTTTATATCTGCAGGAGGTCCTGGTACCACTTGCCCATGGATATCGAAGGATAACTGTGTATCTTAAAATATACAATGTACATATACAGAGGATCTTATCAAATCATGGGTGATACAAGTTTCATTAATGAAAAGGGCAGTTACAACATTTTCAATTATCAGTTTAGTTTATCCAGCAACGTCAAAAAACAAAGTTCAAGATCCGACAAGCAGCATACTACAGACACTGTCTGCCTCTCTTGTAATTAATAATTACTCCTTAATTTCTAGTTTAAGAAAAGCCAACAAGGCAAAAGCAGTATCTACCACTGTAAGGATGTATCAATGGCCATGATCCCAACTTCTAAAATAACAAGTCTTAAATGTGGTTTATCACCTAAGTTCAGTAAGAATATTACTATTAACAAAAACTGACACTCATTTGAATTCAAAAATACCTCAATTTAAATACTAATAAGTGATAATAGTAACTATTATAACATACTTAAGAAACTGTATTTTCAGTTTAAATAAATCAACATAGAGCACAGCACCTGGAACAAAGCAGAATTGTTGGATGAATTAACTCATGAAGCATGGCTTTATGCACAGGTTTGAACCTTTGGGTAATACCCTGAAATTTTCACACTCAACAGGTAAACCTAATCGTATCACCTAACTAATGCCTGAATTCTCTCTAAACTATTCTTTCCTAGTGGTCAACAAGGTTAAGTTTGAGCGCTTCCAATAATCTATCTTCTGAGACTATCCATACTCCAAATTTGAAGAACTACGTCAGAAAGTCTTTGTTTACATTTACCAAAATGAAAAATGTCTCCCCAAAACTGATCTTGTATTAAATTAAGGCCTCGTGTAAAAAATCTAATTCCCTCTTTACATGGTCTGTTTCTAACATATGAAGAAAGCATGTATTCTTATCACTTCTAGGCTAAACACATCTAGGTCCTCCATCCATTTGTCATGTAAGAGTTCCCCTTACGGTTCACATTTTATTCAAACCATCTAATAAGAAAAAACTACACATCAGCACTGAACTAAACTATATTAAAATTTCTTTTCCTTCAAAATCTACATCAGAGTAGCAATTATAATTTCAATTAGAATATCCAGGCTAAAATGGAAAACTGGTACAGCTGCATATTCTGTGACTAGGATATCCACCTTCCAATTTGACCCTCAACAAACTATGTAAAAATTAAGATAAAATAAAGATAAAGCATATTATATTACACTGGTTATTTTCTATGTGTATTTTATTGGGGGCATGGGTTATGCAAAATAAACAACAAACCTGAAATTTAGCCACACAACTGGAATTGCAAAAGTTATACAGTTTTCCATCAGGCATTGTGGCTTGGTATTGAGGTAAAGAGTTTCGCTTACAAAAATGGCAAATAATTCCCAAACCTAGGAAAGAAAAGGTACATATCTGATTTGTTTATAAAGTAATAAAAAAGTTTTTTTTTAATCTTAACTGCTGAGATTATAGACGTTTCTGTTAAAAAATAAACTATTATTATTTGCACCTTCAATAATGAAGATTATTTGCACCTTAAAAATATTGTCATAAAGGACTCTGATATTATGCCACTAAAACATACATAGATACAGAGAAAAAACTCAGTTTTAGGTAATTTTTTAGATGGAGTAACAATTTTATTTAAGAACACAGATATGAAGAGAACTAAAAAAGTAGTACAGAATAATCAAAATAATTAGAAGTTTTCAAAAAGATTAATAGAAAATAAAAAGCTTTTAAAAACAAGCATAAAGACATTAAGAGTATTTATGCAAAAATCATTCTGTAAAGTTTTTTTAACTATCCAAGTATGTGAAACTTACTCTGTGATTTTGCATATTTTGTCTTGTGGCTGTTCATACAAGCAGTTGAACAGTACGGCTCCATGTGCCCATTAGGGCCTATACACTGAGTCATGTCAAAAAACCTGCACTGTGTCCGGCAGCCAGTGCAGGTTGTCAGTTTTCCGTATTTCTAAAATTTGAAACATAAAAAGATAATTTTTAAGACCACAACTTAACTAGAAAATAATTACCAGTTTTTCATTACACTTTTTGTCTCTGCAAAACAATCCTCCTAATCTCTGAACAGGTTTAGAGTCACGAGTCTTCATCTACATACAAACTATTGACTACGCAACAACTGTTAAGGTTCAAACAAAGCAATGATCATCATCAAAGTTGCCTTCAAAAATAGAATGTTTTTCTCTCTATTATATTTAGTTTAACAGAATCCCTACATAAAGGTAAGTAAAACCTGAAAATTTAGGAAAGGCACAGTGCTTTTTGTTTACAATGAGGATATACTTCTTTGTCATTTGACAAAATAAATTAAATGGAACTATGAAATATAAGCCTTAATAATAAAAAGTATGGTGAAGAATGAATTTGAAGATTTTAAATCATTTTCCCACTGAGCTGCTATTGTTCCAAGCACTTCTGGAACATCTCTTAAAAATGATTTATCACCTATCTACTACATTTGAAATCTCATTCAATCACAATCAAACACAAAAAATTTTTTGAATTAAAAAAAAATTTAAACCACATTCAAAATGACTTCTGGCTATAAAATGAAGTAAATAATTCATCAATAGATAATAATAAAGCTAAGCCTCCTGCCAAAAGTGAATACAGTAATGTGCCAAATAACGATGTTTCACTCAATGATTGTAATGCCGTATTTTTACTGTACCTTTTCTATGGTTAGACATATGTAGATACACAACTACTTACCATTGTGTTACAACTGCCTGCAGTATTCAGTACAGTAACATGTTGTGCAGGCTTGTAGCCTAGCAGCAACAGGCTATACCACTTAGGTTTGTTTGAGTACACTCTGTGATGTTCATAAAACAAACTTGCTTAACGATGCATTTTTCAGAATGTATTCTTGTCATTAAGCAATGCCTGACTATATGTGCCAACAAGATAATGAAAAAAAAAAAAAAAAAAAAAAAGGACATAAAGAATATGAGAGGCAGGATGTGACTCACACCTGTAATCCCAGCACACAGGGAAGCCTAGCGAGGTGGATTGCTTGAGCCCAGGAATTTGAGACCAGCCTGGGTTCAAGCAATCACCTATTTTTTTTTGGTGGGGGTGTATTTTTTTTTTTTGTAGAGAACTGCTTGAGCCCAGGAGTTCAATAACAGCCTGGGCAATACAGCAAGACCCCCATCTTCCACAAAAAGAAAAAAAAAAGGTAGAAATAAAAAAGAAAGGCTAGCCTTCAAGTGCAACCTGTTTTGATCCTCTTTTTGAGTGGTTGCAAAATTCTGTCATAATCAAGTTAAATCAAATATCACAAATCATGTTGCAAAATAATTGTATCCATTTTCCATCTGATGTTGCAATTAAATCCATCTTCATACCCACGAGCATCTATACAATATGAAAATATAAGAAGGCTTCAAACTGTTCCATACACAGCATAAATAGGTGTTGTACATAACAATCAGGCCAAAAATAACAACTGAAATGAATACACTGCATGGAAAAATGTCACAAATACCACAGGGTTTCAGAAAATGAAGGCAATAAATGTAAGGCAAAAAGAAACAAAAAAATACAATCAACATCAAGAAAAAGATCTTTCAGCTTGAAACGAATAGAAAAAGTGTAAGAAACCACAGCTGTTTATGTGCCAGGAATGCACATTCATTATCATCCTATTAAAAAAAACACTTATGCTGCCTACTTCCTCATTTACTGAAATATCAACTAAAGAAAGCCCTCAATTTTGCTTTTCAAAGTGGAAATCAACTCATTCTTTAATGACAGGTCCTCCTTCAAAAATATTTGTCAACTGCAAAAGAATAGTGACAAGGAAAAAATAAAAATGACTGCAAACATATCTTATCATGATGTATAAGTACAATAGAGGAGAATGCTCTGTTTTTGCTTCCTGAGGTCTATTTGATGACTTAAATTTCTATACTGGAAAAGGGACAAAAACAAAGCAAATCAATGAAACAGAATATAACATGTTTAAAACTTGAAATGATAGTACAAATTAGTAATGCTATAAAATATTCGGGACAACTGCCACTATGTTGCAAGCTTGCAAGACAGAAAAGCCAGCTCCCACTGGATGTCTGCAGAGGCCTCCATGTATCGGTACCTATAAAGAATTCCTTTACTGATATAAATTAAGTTCCACCATCTAATCAAATCATGGATTTGATTTCTATTTGAAACATTCTTCAAACTGACTGAGTCTATCCGTTGGATCTGTGATCCCAACACTGATTTTATTGGCAGAATGATTAAATAATTAGTACCAGTTTTAAGACATCAAGTAAACATGGAGTTAGGCAACCGTTCCATACAGACAAATAATTTTATCTAAAGAGAATGAAGGCCGGGTGCAGGGGCTCACACCTGTAATCCCCACACTTTGGGAGGCTGAGGCGGGCAGATCACGAGGTTGGGAGTTCGAGACTAGCCTGGCCAACATGGTGAAACCCTATCTCTACTAAAAATACAAAAGTTAGCCAGGCGTGGTGGTGCACGCCTGTAGTCCCAGCTATCCGAGAGGCTGAGGCACAAGAATCACTTGAACCCAGGAGGCAGAAGCTGCAGTGAACCAAGATCGTGCCACTGAACTCCAGCCTGGGCAACAGAGGGAGACTGTCTCCAAAGAAAAAAAAATAAGAAAAAGAAAATGAGAAAGTACTATCAGAATGACAGAATCACTGAGAATATTTCAATACTGCCACTTTCACAGCTACCGCTGCCTCAAAGAACCAATTAATGAAAGAACATTAGCCAAAAGGGAAATGTAATTTTATGCCATGTTTACTCAGCTTCATATGTAAGCAATCAAAATAATCATATTTAAATTTCATACAAATTTATATGCATCCTATAAACACATATTTAGTGATGTAAAGGAACAAAGCTTTGTGGAATAAATTCAGAATTAAAATATTCCCTTTTTGGACATGGGGAAAAATAAGCCTACATGTAACTTCAGTGAAAAAGAATGAGATAGAACGAAGTAAAACGAGATATGGAAAAGGTAAAAAGTAGATATGATGGGTAAGTTTATGACAAACTGGCTCATTTGCAGTCTACTCATTTAAAAGATGTACCTTATATTTTAATTTTAACCAATTTCATGTGGATATCAAAACTGTCACGACTTTACAACTACTCTCAAATTTTCCTTCTACATATAGGAAATATATTTCATTTGTTACATTTGGACCAAGCAAGGAGACCACATGGGAAGGTAATCAAGAAAGAATGGCTTGATGTACCTGTTGCTGCAAATCTAATTTAGGATATGGGGTCCTGAGATACAGCCTGCATATTATCTACTTTCCTAGCCACATTCAAATACAATATGAACTTTAGTCCGTGACACCGCACAGTAAAAAAAATTACCTTTATATTTACTAACCTCTAATTGAAATTTAACATTCTCTTTCACTCTGACTGGAGGCAACAAACTTACTTCATTAGTTTAATAGGGCCTATGACTGTCAAAAATAAAAATTCCCAATTTTTAGATCACTCTTAGTATCCCTTAACATATCAACTACATTCAACTTTACTTCAAAATTATAGTTATTAACCACTGTATTTTATTCCTAAACACATTAAAATAAAGCAGCACATTTCAAAAATTTTAAAAATATTTTGGTAACTATATTTTGATATAATTGGTTGTCTCTATAATCACAGGCATTTTATACATTTAATAACATTCTGAGAATGAATCTGTCCTTATTACCAAAGGAGTCCAAAGCACTGAAATAGTGAAGAACCTTGATTAGAAGAAGTGGCAATAAAACTTAAACAATGACATATTATAATATTTATTATAATATATAATTTCAAGTAAAAATTACGATTCATTTATTCAATAAAACCTGGAAATCATCTCTTCATATTGCAAGATTTGTTTGTGCAGAGAAAAAAGGGTTTAAAAATTTATATACCATTGTGTTTTACTTTTCCCTCTTACTGTATAATTTACAATTTTTCTTTTAACAGACATATTCTAACTTTGTAATTTAAGGATTTTTTTCTAATTGACAACAGATGGCTAACAATAGTGGGTGAAAAGTTTGCTTAACTTAAACAGATACAGAGAGAAAAAGAGCAACTTCACCCTGGAGACACCTGACAGACATCCCCTTCAACAAGTTAACACACGATAACAGAACACAGACAGCACGTGCTTCCTGATGTGCACGAAGAGGGACACACCATCGCTTAGGAGGTATTCACGCCAAAAATGCATTACCTCAATCTAATCTTGAGGAACTATTAAACAAACACAAAGTGAGGGATGCTCTCCAAAGTGGTATTCAAAATGTCAAGTCGTAAAAGACAAACAAAAACTAGGGAACTATTTAGATTAAAGCAGAGGTAACTTCCACTCCCAACCAACAGAAACTAGATTTAAACCTCCTACCCACCTTTAACAACTAGAAAATTACACACACACACACACACAAACAATGGTTTTCAAACTCTACACACAAGGTAGCACAGAACTGTATACCTAAGAAAAGGGAAACAAATCAAGTGAGTCCTGTGGCTACCAAAGCTTGAGGCCTAGAAATAGCTGGGGGAAGGGGAGGTTAACAGAGCCTACTTACTAGTCAAACTGAGTTGAGGAAACACAAGGCTTTCAAGGCAGCTAGAATTTGGGAAACAGAGTACTGACGACGATGGAGCTACACAAAAAAGCTCTGATCTTAAAAATACGTCTACAGACGTATTTTGGCTGAAAACTGATCTGTGTATTTGTGAGATGAAAGCACCTAAGGCCAGAGAAAGAACCCCAGAATCACAAGAAAGCATTAGGCTAACAATTCCCAAAGAACACACATGGCCAGGAATACTCTGTATTGCTACCTGTTCAAGAGTGGGATGACCCTGTAACCCAGGAAGATTCAGATCTCTCCAGGTATCATCACGGTAGTATGAATGAAGAGCCACAGACTACAGTTTGCTCTACCAAAGAATTTTCAAAAACTTAAAAGCAAGCCTCAAAAGGATCCAAATAACTCACGGTTAATTTGACAGCACGCCATGCCAGAACAAAGTCCAACAAAACGTTGAAAATAATACAAGAAAATCCAGCAACCAATAATGTAAAATTCACAATATTCTGAATCAAACTTAAAAATGACAGGCATTTTGTCAAAAAAAAAAAAAAAAAAAAAAAAAAAAAAGGCAGGAAAATGACTCATTACCCGGAAGAAGAAAAAAAATAAAAATCAAACTATAGAAACAGATCTAGAAATGGCAGATACAAACACAGTAGGCAAAGATGTTAAAAGAACATTATAAATATGCTAATATATTAAAATAGTAGTAGAGGAAAACATTAACACAATTAGGCAGGAAATAGAAGATACAAAAGAGACTCAAATGGAACTTTTAGAGATGAAAAACATAACATCTGAAAAAATATGCTGCATGGTATTCACAGATGATTTTTTAAAAGATCAGCAAACTTAAAGATACAGTAATAGAAACTTTCCAAAATGGAGTACAGAAGGGAAAAAAAGACTAGGAAAAACAAACAATACAAATAGAAACAACAATGCAAAACAGATACAAAACAATATAAAAACAATACAAAACAAAGCCTCGGTGACTGGGAAAGTGGCAGGAATACATCTGGAATTGGGGTCTCAGAAGAAGAGGGTTGGGAAACGGCCTAAAAAATATATTTAAACAAATAATGGCCTAGGATCCTGTACTGGATTCTAGACAAGAAATAATTGTTTTTCATTTGTTGTAAGGGACATTAATGGACAAAATTTGAATAAGCTCTATTGACTAACCTGATAATAGTTTACTGACGTAAATTTCATTATCTTGATAACTGTACTATAGTTAAAAGTCTTCCTAATTTTAAACACTTATTACTAATTCATGTATCTGGATTAACAGAAATACAGGCTTAGAAATTTTTTTGAAAGGGCTTATTTCTTTTTTTTTAAACTTTTCAGGTCGGCACAAAAGAGAGGATTTTTATATCCCATTATCAAATGCCTACTGTGTACAAGGTATTGTGCACTAAAAAAATTATATCTGAAAATAATTTCCTAAGAACATAAATATCTAAAGACAAATGAGCATATCACAAGAAAATACACGTAAAAGTAGTGAAATTAGAAACCTATCTATGTCTTGGAGATAAAACATTCATCATGTGATACAATTTAAGTTTGGAAATTTTAATATATTTCAAATTGCACAAGATTTTTCAGATACACATTAATGACAGTAGTAGCAGTGCTCGAAAATGTGAAGGCCTTGAACTCCACTTACACTCCTGCTCACCTCAGGCTGCATTAAGAAAGAGTCCTGCATGTGATCTCGAACCTCCTTCAGGAAGCTGGGATGGCTACCTACCTAAAAAAAAGATTTTAAAAGACTTTATAAACACACATAAAGAACAGCTGCTAGATTGAAAGGTAAATAAGCATTATGTAAAAGTTGCTTCTCACTTGTATTTTGTGACTTACAAACTCACTCCAACTTTTAAAAATGTCTGCCTGTCCTGTCCCCACTACTGTTGACCAACTTAAAGAATTATCAAATAATTACATCTCAGAAAAAATGGTATAATGATAGAACAGTAATAATGAGCTAAGGAATTAAAGATAGACCTGACTCACCTCTAATTTCTGAGAAAAATCACTTTTTTTTTTCTTTTTTTTTTTTTTTTTTTTTGAGACGGAGTCTCGCTCTGTCGCCCAGGCCGGAGTGCAGTGGCCGGATCTCAGCTCACTGCAAGCTCCGCCTCCCGGGTTCACGCCATTCTCCTGCCTCAGCCTCCCGAGTCGCTGGGACTACAGGCGCCCGCCACCTCGCCCGGCTAGTTTTTTGTATTTTTTAGTAGAGACGGGGTTTCACCGTGTTAGCCAGGATGGTCTCGATCTCCTGACCTCATGACCCGCCCGTCTCGGCCTCCCAAAGTGCTGGGATTCCAGGCTTGAGCCACCGCGCCCAGCCAGAAAAATCACTTCTAATTTGGAGTGTTCTAAGATCTCTTTAAAACCTATTAAACTCTAATACTTACAATGAAACTCAAAGCTTCCTAAATTAAGTCATTTGGAGATTACACAGCTACAATTTCTACCATATGCAAAATGGACTGAGACTTTTTTATTTTATTTTATTTTTTTTTGAGATGGAGTTTTTGCTCTGTCGTCCAGGCTGAAGTGCAGTGGCATGATTTTGGCTCACTGCAACTTCCGCCTCCTGGGTTCAAGCAATTCTCCCACCTCAGCCTCCTGAGTAGCTGGGATTATAGGTGCCTGCCACCACACCTGGCTAGTATTTTTAGTAGAGACAGGGTTTTATCATGTTGGCCAGGCTGGTCTCGAACTCCTGACCTCAAGTGATCCACCCACCTCGGCCACCCAAGTGCTGCGATTACAGTCATGAGCCCGCATGTTTGAGAAATTCTTTTGAAAGCACACATGACAGCTTCCAGAATATAACACAAATATATATCCATCCTTACTCCTTGCACAAAAGTTTTAAAAGACATGCTTCCCGCTTTCCATGAAAGTCAAAATACTATGCTAGAAAAGGAAAACTACTGAAAGGCATGGGGCAAGTGTTATACAGTCTCCACCACCAGGATCTAGATTATTAACTAAGTGTATCAATACACTTCAGAAACTAATTGAGCAATGAGAGCACAGATAAAAAAAACAAAAGGCAGCTAAGTTAAATGTTACAGACAAAGGTCAAAGGGGGTGAGTGGAAAGGAAGGAAGGATTATGATACAATTTTAGCTCCCAGGCTGCAGAAAAAGAAGACATTGGCTATAGCATCTCATGTAGTTGTCTCCAAACACATCCAATTGGGTCTCTTTATCAGTAAAATAGTAGGGCAGGGACTCCCACCTATTTATTAACTAATGAATTATGAACATACAGTATGTAATTATAAAACATGCAAGTAATTTTAAAGAATAAAAGAAGAAACGCTATTTTAAATAATTTTTATTTCTTTAATAATAGTACAAAGAACATTTTCTTTATCCACTGGAGTAGAATCATTTGGTCTCAGTAGAGGTTATGTGGAGAACAGGATAAGGAACTCCTACTTCTCTAGTCAGGGTAGTATCAGCTAATGTCCAGAAAGGAACCAGAACTCCCACATCCACTCAGCAATAACCAGCTGCTTCTCCTCCACAGGTGTAGAGAGGCCACGTAGAGAGGCTGACCTTTTATCTCCACTTGGCAATAACACAGCACTCAAAATGTTCAAGTTTCAGATAAAAAAATCATTTATCATGCCAAACACCAGGAAAACTATAATTTAAACAGAAAAGGACAAACAGCAGATGCCAACACCAAAATTACAGAGATACTGGAAATATCTGACAAAGATTTTAAAGCAATCATCATGAAAGTGCTCCAACAACCAATACACATGCACTTAAAAACAAATGAACACACAGAAACTTCTAGAAAATAAATAGAAGCTATAAAGAATAAAATGGAGAGAATCAGTGAACAGGAAGATAGAATTATAGCACCCAACCTGAAAAACAGACGGGGTGGGGGGAAAGTAAAACAGAGCCTTAGGGATCTGTAACAAAATTAAAAAAAAATAAAAAATAAAGTAACATTCATGTCATTGGAGTCCCAAAGGGAAAGGAAAAAGAGGACAGAGTTAGAAAAGTCCTCCGAAAACACTACTGTTTTAAATGTCTCAAATTTGGCAAAAGACATAAATCTACAGATAGAAGGTTAGCAAACACTAGGAAGGATAAAACCCAAAGAAACACCAAGATACACCAAATTTAAATTTCTGAAAACCAAAGACAAAAAATCTTGAATCTGGCAAAAGAAATGACACACCTGTAGGGGAAATACAGTTGAAATAGCAGCTAGAGAAACAGTAAGACAAGTTTCTCTACTCCACAGACCCTAATCCCATTCACACAAAAAAGGCCAGTTAGCCTAGACTTCCACCCTGGCCTGGCTACAACGTGATGCCTCACGCCAGCACCCTAGCAATGGTAAAGTCAGACAAGGCCACGCAGGAAACGTGAACTTCCACCCCACTGGGTGGTAATTAGACAACTTAACCACCTCCACCCTAACTGAGGAGGTCTGACCCAGCAGAAAGCCAGAACTTTCACCAACGGCTTGAAGTAAAGAGGCCAAGACTGACATCACAGAATCTGAGGAGCAGTAAAGGAAAGGACGAAGAAAAGTAAGCAAAGGCCTAAGGGGCCCATGGAACAAGATCAAACAGACCAACATGTACTTTATGAGAGTTTCAGAAGAAGAGAAAGGTGCAAAAGATTATTTGAAAAATTATTGGCTAAAAACTTCCCATATTTGATAATAGACACAAATCTACAAATCTAATAAACACAACAAATTACACGTAGGATAAACTCAGAGACACACAATAAGACACACTATAATCAAACTGTTAAAAGACAAAGAGGGCCGGGCGCAGTGACTCAAGCCTGTAATCCCAGCACTTTGGGAGGCCGAGACGGGCGGATCACGAGGTCAGGAGATCGAGACCATCCTGGCTAACACAGTGAAACCCCGTCTCCACTAAAAATACAAAAAACTAGCTGGGCGAGGTGGCGGCGCCAGTAGTCCCAGCTACTCGGGAGGCTGAGGCAGGAGAAAGGCGTAAACCCGGGAGGCGGAGCTTGCAGTGAGCTGAGATCCGCCCACTGCACTCCAACCTGGGCGACAGAGCAAGACTCTGTCTCAAAAAAAAAAAAAAAAAAAAGACAAAGAAAATCTTGAAAAAAGCAAGACAGAAATGGTTCAGCACAACAAATTCTCAATGAGATTAACCAGTTTCACAAAAGAAACAACCATGGAGGCCAAAAGGCAGTGGAATAACATTTAAAATAATGGAGAAAAAAAAGTTTTCAAACAAGAATACTATATCCAGCAAAACTATCATCCAAAACTGAAGGAAAAGTAAAGACACACAGATAAAAGGTGGAGGGAGTTTGTTGCCACTAAATCTACCCTACAAAACAAATGCTAAAGGGAGTCAAAGCTTTTTATTGAAATGGAAGTACACTTGACCCAATCTTTAGTAAATATATGGGAGAATACAAAACAAGTATAATTGTATTTTTGGTTTATAACTCCACTTTTTATTTCCTACATGATTTTAAAGACAAATATGCGCACAAAATTATAAATCTGTATTACTGGGAATACAATGTTTAAAAACGTAATTTATAACAAAAAGAGGGAACAGATATATAGGCACAGCATTTTTAAAAGCTAATTAACTTGTTATAAGTTCACATTAGCTTGAATTGTAGGATGTTATATGTAAAGCCTCCCAGACAGTAACCACAAATAATATATTTAAAAATAATAGGCCAGGCGCAGTGGCTCAAGCCTGTAATCCCAGCACTTTGGGAGGCCGAGACGGGCGGATCACGAGGTCAGGAGATCGAGACCATCTCCTGGCTAACATGGTGAAACACCGTCTCTACTAAAAAATACAAAAAACTAGCCGGGCGAGGTGGCGGGCGCCTGTAGTCCCAGCTACTCGGGAGGCTGAGGCAGGAGAATGGCGTGAACCCGGGAGGCGGAGCTTGCAGTGAGCCCAGATCGCGCCACTGCACTCCAGCCTGGGCGACAGAGCAAGACTCCGTCTCAAAAAAAATAAATAAAATAAAAATAAAAAATAATAATATAAAAATGAGAAGGAAATCAAAACAGTGCACTACAATAAACTAAATATAAAAGGCTATAATGCAGGAAATGAGATACCAAAAAAAAAAGGTACAGAATATACCAAAGAAAAAATAGGAAAATGGCAGAAATAAATCCTTCCTTATCGGTAATTATGTTAAGTGTACATGGATCAAATTATCCAATTAAAAGCCAACTTTTTTCCTATTCTGTCAATTTCTGCCTTTTGATTGGATAATTTGATCCATGTACATTTAATATAATTACTGATAAGGAAGGATTTATTTATCCAAATATACAAACAGGTCAAAAGTAAAAGGATGGAAAAAGAAACTCCATGCAAATAAACAGTAACTAAGAGAGTTGGGGTTGCCATATTAATATAAGGCAAAAAGAACCTTTATGTGAAAAACTGATACAAGAGAGAGAAAAAGAATACATACTGAACAAAGGGTCTATTTACCAAGAAGATGTAACAAATATAAACATATACATAGCAAATATCAAAACCCCCAAAATACATTTAAAAAAATTAACAGAAGTAAAAGGAGAAACAGATAATAATGGAGGTAGAAGCACATAACTGTACAATAATAGCTGGAGACATCAATACACCATTTACAATAGTGGACAGACCATCTAGACACAATTTCAACTAAAGACAGATCTTGAACAACAATATAAACCAACTAGAGTTATTAATAACAAACATATATTGAGTATTCTTGCCAACGACAGTAGAATAAACATTCTTCTCAAATGCACATGGAGCAATTTCCAGAATGAACTACGTTAGGCCACAAAAAAGTCTCAATAAATTTTTGAAGACTGAAATCACACAGAGTATTTTTCCAATGAGCAATGGAATAAAACTAGAAATCAGTAATAGAAGGAACACTTAGAAAATTCACAAATATGGAGATACTAAACTATACACTCTTAAACATGGCTCAAAGAAGAAATCACAGGAAATTTTTAAATACTTAGAAATGAGTGAAAACAAAACTAAAAGAACACCAAAAGTTATGAGATGCAGCTTAAATAGTGATCTGAGAAAAATTTATTTATAGCTGTAAATGCTTATGTTTAAAAAAAAAAAAAAAGGCCAGCACGGTGGCTCACACCTATAATTCCAGCACTTTGGAAGGCTGAGGCGGGCAGATCGTCTGAGATCAGGAGTTTAAGACTAGTCTAACATGATGAAACCCCAACTCTGCTAAAAATACAAAAATTAGCCGGGTGTGGTGGCAAATGCCTGTAACCCCAGCTACTGAGGAGGCAGATGCAGGATAATCGCTTGAACCTGGGAGGTGGGGGGTGCAGTGAGCTAAGATCATGCCACTGCGTTCCAGTCTGGGCGATAGAGTGAGACTTTGTCAAAAAGGAAAGGGGAAGGGGAAGGGGAAGGGGAAGGAACGGAATGGAAGAGAAAGAAAGGAAGGAAAGAAAGAAAGATAGACAGACAGACAGAAAAAAGACAGACAGACAGACAGACAGAAAGAAGGAAAGAAAGAAAAAATATCTCAAGTAAATAACCTAACTTCTCACCACCTTGAGGAAAAAGATGAGATCACTATACCCAAAGCTAGCTGAAGAAAGGAAATAATAAAGATTAGAGCAGAGAAAAATAAAACAGAACAGAAAAAGTGAGAGAAACAAACCAAAAAGTTGGTCATTTTAAAATATCAAGAGAATAGACACAAAGAATAAAATATGGAAGCGAGACATTACTACTGGCATTCCTGAAATAAAAAGTAGTACAAGAAAATGCTATGAACAATAGCACGTCAACAAATTACATAGCATAGATGAAATGCACAAATTCCTAAAAACACACAAACCACCAAAACTGACACAAGAAGACACAGAAAATGTGAACAGACATATAACAAGAGACTCAGTCATCAAAAACGTCCTGGCCCAGCATGGTGGCTTACATCTATAATCTCAACACTTTGGGAGGCTGAGGTGGGTGGATCGTGAGGTCAGCAGATCGAGACCATTCTGGCCAACATGGTGAAACCCCATGTCTACTAAAAATTCAAAAATTAACTGGGCATGGTGGCATGCGCCCGTAGTCCCAGCTACTCAGGAAGCTGAGGCAGGAGAATTGCTTGAACCCAGGAGGCAGGAGTTGCAGTGAGCCAAGATCGTGCCACTGCACTCCAGCCTGGGCGACAGAGCGAGACTCTATCTCACAAACAAACAAACAGTCCCAAAAAAGAGAAGGTCAAGATCAGATGACTTCACAGGTAAGTTCTATCAAACATTTAAAGAATTAACACCAATTCTCACGCTTCCAAAAATCAGAAGATACAAGATATCTCACCCACCCTATTCTATGAGGCCAGCATTACCCTCATTCCAAAGACAGATAAAGACATCAAAAGAAAGAAAATCAAAGACCAGTATCCCACAAGAATATTGATGCAAAGATCCTCAACAAAGTACTACTAAACTGAATTCAATATATTAAAAGGATTATACACCACAATCAAGTGGAGATTTATCCCAATAAAAGTATGGTTCAACATAAAGAAATCAATCCATGTAACATACCACATAAATAGGAGCAAAGATAAAAACCACATGATCATCTCAAAGGATGTAGAAAAAGCATTTGAAAAATTCACCTTTTTATGATTAAAAAAACACTGAATAAAAAAAGTAATACAAAGAAACTACTTCAACATATTAAAAGCCATACATTCTAACATCAGACTCAATGGTAAAATAATTCTTTTCCGGCTGGCGCGGTGGCTCAAGCCTGTAATCCCAGCACTTTGGGAGGCCGAGACGGGCGGATCACAAGGTCAGGAGATCGAGACCATCCTGGCTAACACGGCGAAACCCCGTCTCTACTAAAAACACAAAAAATTAGCCGGGCGAGGTGGCGGCGCCTGTGGTCCCGGCTACTCGGGAGGCTGAGGCAGGAGAATGGCGTGAACCCGGGAGGCGGAGCTTGCAGTGAGCTGAGATCCGGCCACTGCACTCCAGCCTGGGCCACAGAGCGAGACTCCGTCTCAAAAAAAAAAAAAAAAAAAAAAAAAAAAAATTCTTTTCCTCTAAGATCAGCAACAAGGATGCCCACTTTCACCACTTCTATTCGACAGTATCGAAAGCTATAGCCACAACCATTAGTTAAGAAATAAAATGCATCCAAATTGGAAAAAAGTAAAACTACCTCTATTCACAGATGACATGAAACTCATAAAGCTAGTAGAGCTAACAAATTCAGCAAAGTTGCACAGTACATGATTAATGTACAAAAATCAGATGTGTTTCTATACACTAGTAATGTACAATCTGAAAAGGAAATAAAGCAAATCCACTAGAAATAGCATTAAAAGAATAAATATATAGGAATAAATGCAGCAAAGGAGGTGAAGACTTGTACACTAAAAACCACAAAAGACTGCTGAAAGAAATTAAAGAAGATCTAAATAAATGGTATGTCTTCATAAATAAATGCCATTTTCACAGATAGAATAACTTACTACTGCTAAGATGCCAATACTACCCAAAACAATCTAAAGATTCAATGCAATTTATATAAAAATTCCAACAAACTCTTCTGCAGAAATAGAAAAGCCAATCTTCAAATTCATATAAAGTTAGAATGGGTTCAGAATATTCAAACAATCTTGACAAAAAACAAAGTTGGAGAACTCACATTTCCTGATTTCAAAACTTAGAACAAAGATACACAGTAATCAAAATAGTGTGGCACATACATAAGATCACACATGTAGATCAGTGGAACACAGAAATGATCTCTGGCCAATACATACTTGACAAGTGTGATAAGTCCATTCCATGGAGAAAGAATAATCCCTTCAACAGGTGGTGGTGGGAAAACTGGAATTCCAGTACAAAAGAATGAAGTTGGATCCCTGCCTCACATAATAAACAAAAAGTAAATTAAAATGGATCAAATACCTAATTAAGAGCTAAACTCATAAAACTCTTAGAAAAAACTGTAGAGGTAAACCATGACCTGGGATTTGGCAACAGATTCTTAAATGACACCGAAAGTACAACCAAATGAAAAAAAATGGGTAAATCAAAATTTAAAACTTCCAGCTGGGTGTGGTGGCTCACACCTGTAATCCCAGCACTTTGGGAGGCTGAGAAGGACAGATCACTTGAAGTCAGGAGTTCGAGATCAGTCTGGCCAACCTGGTGAAACCCCGACTCCACTAAAAAAATACAAAAATTAGTTGGACATGGTGGCCTATGCCTATAGTCCTAGCTACTTGGGAGGTTGACGCAGAAAAATCACTTGGACCAGGAGGTGGAGGCTGCAGTGAGCTGAGATCGCACTATTGCACTCCAGCCTGGGCTACAGAGCGAGATCCATCTCAAAAAAAAAAAAAAAAAAAAAAAAAAAAAAGACTGGGTGCGGGGGCTCACGCTTGTAATTTCAGCACTTTGGGAGGCCAAGGCAGGAGGATCACTGAAGGTCAGGAGTTCGAGACCAGCCTGGCCAACATGGTGAAACCCCATCTCTACTAAAAATACAAATATTAGGCCAGGCGCTGTGGCTCACGCCTGTAATCCTAACACTTTGGGAGGTCGAGGCAGGTGGCTCACTTGACTTCAGGAGTTTGAAACCAGCTTGGCCATCAAGGTGAAACTCCATCTCCACTAAAAATACAAAAAATCAGCTGGGCATGGTGGTGTGCGCCTGTAATTCCAGCTACTTGAGAGGTGAAGGCAGGATAATTGCTTGAACCCAGGAGGTGGACGTTGCAGTGAGCAGAGACTGTGCCACCACACTCCAGCCTGAGCAACAGAGCAAGACTCCATCTCAAAAAAGAAAAAATACAAAAATTAGGCATGGTGGCACACACCCATAACCCCAGCTACTCGGGAGGCTGAGGCAGGAGAATCGCTTGAACCCAGGAGGCGGAGGTTGCAGAGAGCCAAGATCTCGCTGCTGCACTCCAGCCTGGGCAAAAGAGGGAGACTCTGTCTCAAAAACAAACAAAAAAAAGAGAGAGAGAGAGAGAAAAGAACAAAACTACAAAACCCAATTCAAAAACAGAGAGAGAACTTGAATAGACAGATACTTCTCCAAAGATGATACACGAATGGCCAACAAGCAAGTGAAAACTTGCTCACTGGCCAGGCGCGGTGGCTCACACCTGTAATCCTAGCACTCTGGGAGGCCAAGGCAGGCAGATGGCTTGAGCTCAGGAGATCGAGACCAGGCCTGGGCAACATGGTGAAACCCTATGCCTCCAAAAAATACAAAAAATTAACCAGGCAGCATAGTGGCCTGTGCTTGTGGTCCCAGCTACTCGGGAGGCTGAGACAGAAGGATCCCTTGAGCCCAGGAAGCAGAGGTTGCAGTGAGCCAAGATTGTGCGCCTGCATTCCAATCTGGGTAATACAGTGAGACTCTGTCTCAAAAAAAAAAAAAAAAAAAAAACACACAACAAAAGCAAAATTGCTCATTGTCATTGGTCATTAGGGAAATGCAAATCAAAACCATGAGATACCACCGCACACATACTAAGATATCTACAAGAAAAATCAAAAGTTTAAAACACGGAACATAACAAGTGTGGCAAAGATACATAGAAAATAGAAACCTTGTACATTGCTGTTGAGAACATAAAATGGTACAGTTGTGTAAAATAGTTTGACAATTCCTCAAAAGGTGAAACAGAATTACCCTATGACTGAGCAAATCCACACTCATCCAAAAGAATGGAAAACCAGGATACTTATATCAAATTTATACATCAACATTCACTGCAGCACTATAGTCAAAGGTGGCAACAATGTAACAACTATCACAGGGACAACAAATTAAACAGAATGTGGCATATACATATAATGAATATTATTCAGCCATACAAAGTAACGATGTTCTGATCATGGCTATGCTATGGATGAAACTGAAAGCATTATGTTTCAGCTTTCAGGTAAAATCAGCCAGATACAAAAAGACAATTATTATATAATTTCACTTACATGAATATCTAGAATATACGAATTCAGAGAGACAGAAACTACTAAGTTACCAAGGACTGGGATAGAAAAAAATGGGAGTTATTGGCTAATGTCACAGTTTTTGTATGGCATAATGAAAAAGTTTCAGAAATAGAGTCAATGGTGGCATAACACTGTAAATGTAACTAATGCCACTCACTTATATACTTAAAAATACTTAAAACTGCAAATTTTATGTTACATATAACTCTACCACAATGTTTAAAAAACTTACGAGTTACTTTCCTTCCTTTTTATGCTCTGGAATTGTTTAAGTAACACTGAGATTTTCTTGTTTAAATCTGATGGAATTCCCCTATGAAAACATCAGAGCCTGGTCCTTGTTGTGGGGTAGTACTTTAATAATTATCTCTATTTCATCTACAGAAATTTGTCTACTTAATTTTATCTGAAGTCCAGTTGGGGAAATTATATTTTCACAGGAAATTACTCAATCTAGGTTCAACAGGAAATTACTCAATCTAGGTTCAATATTTTTATATAGGGCTATATAAATTAGTTCTTATGACTGATTTTTGTCAAGTTCTTTTGTTTTGATGCTCATGTCTACCTTGTCATTTCTTATTTTATGTATTTCTGTTTTTAAAACTCTTTTCCTGATTGAATTAACCATTGGGTATTTTTTCCCTGGTTTTTCGAAGACCTGATTTTTCAAAGAGGCAACATTCTGAACAATGTTAACACTATTTTAAATTCCTAATTAGTTTCTCCTTTTATCTTTATTTCCTTTCTTCTCTTTTGTTTCAGCTTATTTTCCTTTTTCCAGCTTTTTCAGTTGACTATTTAATTCATTTATTTTCATTTGTACTGCTTTAAGTATATGAGGAAATGAATTTTCCTCTGGACATTTTTATAAAGCAAATGTAACACTGATACCTTAAGAAGGCACCAAAAAAAGGACATTACAGACCCATCTTACTTATAAATATCAATGCAAATGTACCAAATAGAGTATTAACCATCAGAATGTATGCACATTTTTGAAAAACTAATTATCTGGCATAGTTTATTCTAGGAATACAAGGATGGCTCAATAGACTAGGAAATCTACTAATATGGCAGTGCCACCTCTTATCCTTGAGAGATATATTCTGAGGCTACCAGTGGATGCCTGAAACCTTTGATACTACATCTTTTCCTACAGACACATATCTACGATAAAGTTTAATTTCTAATTAGCCACAGCAAGAGATTAACAACAATTGGCCGGGAATGGTAATCACGCCTGTAATCCCAGCACTTTGGAAGGCCGAGGTGGGCAAATCACTTGAGGTCAGGAGTTTGAGACCAGCCTGGACAACGTGGTGAAACCCAGTCACTACTAAAAATACAAAAATTAGTCAGGCATGGTAGCACGCGCCTGTAATCCCAGCCACTCGGGAGGCTGAAGCTAGGAGAATCATTTGAACCCAAGAAAAGTAGATTGCAGTGAGCTGAAATTGCATGACTGCACTCCAGCCTGGGCAACAGAGCAAGACCCTGTCTCAAAACAAAATGAAAAACAACAACAATTATAGTTAGTTATAATTAATCTCTCTCAAATTATCTTATTGTAGTCTATTCACCTATAATTAATTACTTTCTGAAATTATCTTATTGTAGTCTACTCACCTATTTGGGAACTGCAGCTGACTGTGAGTAATTGAAACCACAAAAAAACAAAACCTTCCGTGAGAAAGGACTACTATATAACTCACACCTTAATAAATCTGAGGCCAGGCGTGGTAGCTCACGCCTGTAATCCCAGCACTTTGGGAGGCCGACGCGGGTGGATCACAAGGTCAGGTGATTGAGACCATCCTGGCCAACATGGTGATACCCTGTTTCTACTAAAAATACAAAAAAATTAGCTGGGCATGGTGGCGTGTGCCTGTAATCCCAGCACTTTGGGAGGCCAAGGAGTGCAGATCACTTGAGCTCAGGAGTGTGAGACCAGCCTGGCCAACATGGTGAAACCCCATCTCTAGTAAAAATACAAAACTTAGCTCAGCGTGTTGGTGCACGCCTGTAATCCCAGCTACTCAGGAGGCTGAGGCAGGAGAATCACTTGAACCCAGGAGGCGGAAGTTGCAGTGAGCCAAGATCACGCCAATGCACTCCAGCCTGGGCAACAGAGCGAGACTTGTCTTAAAAAAAAAACTAAAGAGGGAGAAAGTTCATAAAACCTTCTCCACAGACAACGAAAAGATCTTTAAAGCAATAATTTCTGATAAAACACTTCATAAATTTATGAAGATTGAAATCACACAGAGTATCTTCCCAATGAGCAATGGAAAAAAACTAGAAATCAAAAAGTCCTTAAAATAACATTAACCTGGACAGGTGCAGCTGGCTCACCCTTGTAATCCCAGTACTTTGGGAGGCCAAGGCAGGTGGATCACCTGGGGTCAGAAGTTTGAGACCAGCCTGGCTAACATGGTAAAACCCCGTTTCTACTAAAAATACAAAAAAATTAGCTGGGCATGGTGGCACGTGCCTGTAATCCCAGCTACTTGGGAGGCTGAGGCAGGAGAATCACTTGAACCTGGGAGGCAGAGGTTGCAGTGAGCTGAGATCATGCCACTGCACTCCAGCTTGGGAAACAAGAGCAAAACTCTGTCTCAAAAAAAAAAAAAAAAACCACCAACAACAACAAAAAACTTAACCTTAAAATTTAAATATAAACAATATGACCACTTCAAAGCTGAGCTTTGAAAGTTTGAAAAATATTTGCAGCCCCTCTCCAACTCCCAAAAAGGAAATAAATTCAAAAGAAAAATCATTCTGATAGCATTTACCATTATATGTAAAATATTAAAATTACTGCCAATAATCTACATACACACGTTCCATAAGAATGGAGTTACATCCTAATAAACCCATTCTAAGTTGAAAATACCAAGGTCAAAGGTGCATTTTAAGACATTTCCAACTTACAACGGGTTTACCCAGACTTAACTCCATCATTATATCATGGAAATGACCTACCTCAAATGAATAAATACAGATGGTCCCTGACTTACGATGGTTCAGCTTTAATGGTGCAAAGCAATATGCATTCAGTATGCTCTCCATGATATGACAATTGAATTAAATGAAATTCTAAGATAAATTCGGTTAATAAACACTATTAGAGTAGAAGTATTACAACAGTTTCAAGCACATTCTAAAGAATGCCCAATTTTGATTAGAACATGAATTACCTGTTTGTATTCACTGACACAACTTTGACAGCAAAATCTTTTCTGTTGACCATCAATCACCAGAACATTATTTCCAGCACCTTTACTGGGCAAGTACTCTCCACACTGTTCACAGCAATTCATTATTAAACCATTGGCCATTCTGTATCTATTAAAGCAGTGGTCACTACACAGCTTATGAGTCATATTTTTAAAGCTGACTTCATGGCGAATCTAAAAGAAAAATAAACAAAATCTTACAAAACAGATAAATCTGACAAGTAGCTAAATAATAAAGCATTCTGAACAGAAACAAGCATGTCCCAATAAGGCTTGTTTGGAGAAAAGGAAAAATATTGCTTTTTTTTTTTTTTTTTTTTTTTTTTTTTAAAGACAGGGTCTCACTTATCACCCAGGCTGAAGTACAGTGGCACCATCAAAGCTGACTGCAGCCTCAATCTCCTGGGCTCAAGCAATCCTCCTACCTCAGCCTCCTGAGTAACTGAGACTACAGACACACAACCACACCCAATTGATGTTTTTTCCTTTAGGTACAGATAGGGTCCCACTATGCTTCCCAGACTGATTTCAAACTCCTGGCCTCAAGTGATCCTCCCACCTTGGCTTCCCAAAGTGCTAGGATTATATAGGTGTGAGCTACTGGGCCTGGCCCCATTCTCACAATTATTTAAATTGGTTTATACACACAGGAACACATGTATGGCACTGAAAAAAAGAAAAAACCATCAGTGACATCACTACAAACTTCCCTAGAGGTATCAGAAGATGACAGAAAACCAGGTTTGGGTAGTGGTGATATTAAACTCCATAGACTAAAAATCTTTAGACCAATTTTTAAAAACTATAAATAAAGTACATTTCTCTAGAAAAATGAGGAGGGGAGAACCATCATAAATCATTCAAATGACATATATAAACAGATTACTTTTTATTTAATACAATATTATGTGAGGTTATCAAAAATTATTCCAATTGTTCTACTTCTCAGCAAAATTATTTGTAGTATTTCTTGTGTAGTCTGCTTGCTTGTTTAAATAAATATATTACTAGACAAAAATCAATCTCAACACTATGGTTCTGTCTGTGAGTGCTCCCAATCTCAGGGAAAAAAAGGCACATTAACACAACGATTTTTCCTAAATCATCCTGTGGGAGAATCAGATTATATAAAAGGATATTAATAAGTTAAGATCCTATGGGAGAATCAGATTACATAATAGGATATTTATAAGATAGTCTTTTTAGATATTCATTTTTAAGGAACTGATAAAAGATTATCTAACAGTTCTTAAATGAACTTTAAAATATTCCTATGTGTTAGAACTAAATGATAAAGTAAAAAAATACAAACCTCAGTTAGTTTACCACAGATTGTACATCTTGATTTATTTAGAGCTCCTTTAGTAGGATTCTGTTTGTCTTCATAGAGAGATAAACAAGATGTACTACAGAATTCCTGGAAGGACTCACTTGAATCCACTTGAGCAACAATGGTTCCTTTCATTGTAGTTATATCTCTGAAAAATAACAGGTACATATTAAAATTCCATTTTAAAAGAAATCAAATATAAGACTCATAAGTGACATTTTTCATTTCTATAGACTAAGTCCTGCAAATCAAACATCGTTCTTGGATCTAATAAATCATTTTTATTAGACGTTCTTAATAAAATATGAACTCTTGAAAATAAAGACTGAGAGGCAGAAATATTTTATACTATTAAATCTTTGCCACTACTCAATTTATCTTTAAATTCACTAAAAAGGATTTCAAATATTGGGAAAACTAAAAAAAGAAAAGCTGTTATTAGTTACATGGAATTAATGTTAAGGATTAATTCACTGAGGTATACCCTGTTCAGTTCCCTCCCCTGGATTAGCAGAAAGCAAGAGGTATCCAGGTCATAGGAATATGGCATATGTTCTAGAGGGATAAATGAACTTAAAATATACCCACACCCCCCATTCCCAAATAACCTCACCCACTATTAACATGGCTCTTCAACAGTAAATAGAAATGTTAGAAAATGACAATACTGCCAGGCACGGTGGCTCACGCCTGTAATCCCAGCACTTTGGGAGGCCAAGGCGGGTGGATCACAAGGTCAGGAGATGGAGACCACAGTGAAACCCCGTCTCTACTAAAAATACAAAAAATTAGCCGGGAGTGGTGGCGGCGCCTGTAGTCCCAGTTACTCAGGAGGCTGAGGCAGGAGAATGGCGGGAACCTGGGAGGCGGAGCTTGCAGTGAGCCGAGATCCGGCCACTGCACTTCAGCCTGGGCAACAGAACGAGACTCCGTCTCAAAAAAAAAAAGAAAGAAAATGACAATACTGATGACCTTTGAAGTTTTCCTTTTATTCTGATTTTCAAGATCCTACACTGTAGTGTTTAAGTTTACTACTGCAAAACAATCTGTGTAACAATTGTTTCCGTATTTGAATTTATTAAACATGTACAGAGCACTAAGCCCTTTGTAAAATTCAAGATCTAAATATAGCTTCACAGAACTGAGCTTCTCCAAGATATGGTGCAGAAACGCCACCACGCTTTACCTTGCATGTAATATACCACATTCCAGCTATTTTTAACCATTGAAGCCAGATCAAAAAACAACAGCAGAAGAGGGCTGGGCATGGAGGTTCACGCCTGTATCCCAGCACTTTGGGAGGTTGAGGTGGGCAGATCGCCTCAGGTCAGGAGTTCAAGACCAGTCTGGACAACATGGTGAAACCTCGTCTCTACTAAAAATACAAAAATTAGCTGGGCGTGGTGGCGAAAGTCTATAATCCCAGCTACTTGGGAGGCTGAGGCAGGATAATCGTTTGAACCCAGGAGGTGGAGGACCCGGGAGGTGGAGGCTGCAGTGAGCTGAGATCGCACTGCTGCACTCCAGCCTGGGCTAGAGTGAGACTCTGCCTAAAAAAAGAAGAGAAAAAGAAAACAGAAAAAACAGCAGGAGAGAGGATCCTGTCTTTCCAAGGCCGGCTAAAAATTGGTACCTGACTCCTGAAATACTATTTCTAATGACTTAATGTTCAAAACACACACATATAAAATCCAAAGACTTGCCAATTTTATAATCTTGATCTGAAGATAGTATAAAATTTAGCCAATTTTAATACAGAATTACGCATAAACTGCTTAGCATTTTTATTTGGCTATAACAACTAATTTCTTCTCATTAATCACGTAAATAAGTATACATTGTTACAAAATCATGGAGTCCAATGGAGATTACAGACAAAATTAATTATAAGGACCTATCTAAATCAACTCCAATGCCTATCCAAACAGGAAGCCTTTTATCCATAGGCCACCTGGATTTGACAGAAAAGTTTCCAAAGGTATTACAAATCTGTTTCACTTTTCTTAAAATTTTACACCACCACAATTCAACTACATGGAATTGTGCTGAAAGGTAAACCTTACTTTTTACACATAACACAGAGTTTCTTTGGAGCAGGCTTGTGGGAGAAGGAAGAAAGGCAGGTGGTAGAACAAAAGAGGTGAGCTGATCCTTTCCGTTGATAAGCTGTCTGGCCCTTCTGTAAAGGTTTTTTGCAGTTCGCACACGTGACTTTAACTGGTTTAGTAGGCTGCTGTTGCGCAGAAGGCTGGAAAATCTGTTTAGGAAGTGAGGCCACTGGTGATAAAGAGTCCACTCCTGGTTGTTTCTGATTACGGGGAAATGAAGCTGACTGGGAGATCCAAGAATCTTAAAAACAAAACGCACAAGAAAGAGTAATGAAACAAGTGTTTGTTCATACATATTAAAATTTATATCAGAGAAATATTAACTTCCCATTTTGTACAATTTTAAGATGTTAATGGAACAGCAACATAGCAGAGAGGTTTATAGCACAAGTTTTGGAGTAAGAATGTCACAGTACCAATGCACTATATTCTTTAAAATAGTTAACATTAGATTTTAAGTTTTCTCAGCACAAAAAAATGGTACGTCGGGTAACACACAGCTCAATCTAGCCATTCCCACAATGTGTATCCTCTTCAAAGCAACATGTTGTACACAATAAATAAATACACAAGTTTTGTCAAATTTTTAAAAATTAGTTAAAAGAAAAAAGAATGGTTCACATTCCAGCTCCATCACTTACAAGATTAGGAAGCCACTTAAATTGTGCCTTACTCTTTAGAGCGTTTGAAATGGTTTCAACCTCATGCTAACAGTAAACATTAAATGAGGTGAGACATATAATAAAGCATAATAACTGGGATATAGGAAGTATTAAAAAATGTCACTAGTTATTAAGCAGGAAGTATTCACGTATTTATAAGATATTACTTTAGGCAAGGAACACGTATTTCAACATTAAAGAATAGTAAAATCCTAACAAGAACCTTGACAAATGTAACGCAAGTCTAATAAAGTTTATAATTATTTTCAAGACATGTTTTTAAGAACAGCTTTTCCATATATATGTTTAGTTTCATGGCCTTTAAATATAACACATAATCTCATAGAAAGAGTATTACATAGAAATGATGGAATTAAACCAATGTGTACAGGCATATCTCAGAAATATTTCTGGTTCAGTTCCAGATCACTGCAATAAAGCTAATATTGCAATAAAGCAAGACACGATTTTTGGTTTCACAAAAAACGTTATGTTTACACTATAATATAGTCTATCAAGCGTGCAATAGTATTGTATCTTTTAAAAATCTACATATCTTAATTTAAAAATACTTTATTGCTAAAAAAAAAAAAAAAACTAATCATGTGAGCTTTCATCAAGCTGTAATCGTTCTGCTGGTGGAGGGCCCTGCCTCAATGTTGACAGCTGCTGACTGATCATGATGGTGGTTGGCTGCTGGCTGTGGCAATTTCTTAAAATAAGACAACAATGATCTGTACCCCATCAATGAACTCTTCTGCTGTTTGACAGCAGTTTACCCACACTAGAGCTTCTTTCAAAATCAGAGTCAATCTTCTGAAACCCTGCAACTGCTTTATCAACTAAGTTTATGTGATAATCTAAATCCTTTGTTGTCATTTCAACAACATTCACAGTATCTTTACCAGGAACAGATTCATCTCAAGAAACCATTCTACTTTGCTCAACCATAAAAAGCAACTCCTCATCTGTGCAAGTTTTATCACGAGATTGCAGCAATGCAATCTCATCTTCAGGATCTACTTTTTTTTTTTTTTCTTTTGAGATAGTCTCTCTCTCTAGTCCAGGATGGAGTGTAATGGTGCAGTCTTGGCCCACTGCAACCTCCACCTCCTAGGATCAAGCAATTCTCGTGCCTCAGCCTCCCACGCAGCTGGGATTACAGGTGTGCGCCACCACACCTAGCTAATTTTTGTGTTTTTAGTAAAGGCAGGGTGTCACCATGTTGGCCAGGCTGGTCTTGAACTCCTGGCCTCAACTGATCCATCTGCCTCAGTCTCCCAAAGTGCTGGGATTATAGGCATGAGCCTCCATGCCCGGCCTCATTCAGCTTCCACTACAAATTCTAGTTCTCATGCTATTTCCACCACCACATCTACAATTACTTCCTCCACTAATGTCTTGAACCCTTCACCATCATTCATGAGGGCTGAAATCAGCTTCTTCCAAACTCCGGTTAATAATGCTGTTTTGACCTCCTCCCATGAATTACAAATGTTCATAAGGGCATTGAGAATGGCAAATCCTTTCCAGAAGGCTTTTAATTTACTTTGCCTAGATCGATCAGAGGAATCACTATCTACGGCAGTTATAGCCTTACGAAATGTATTTCTTAAATAGTAAGACTTAAAAGTCAAAATTACTCCTTGATCCACAGGCTGCAGAATGAATACTGTGGTAGCAGGTATGAAAACAACACTCATCTCCTTGTACATCTCCATCAGAGCTCTTGGATGACCAGGTGTACTGGGCAGTAATATTTTAAAAAGAATCATTTCTATGAGCAGAAGGTCTCAACACTAAACTATTCGGTAAACCATGCTGTAAACACATGTGCTGTCATCTGGGCTTTGCTGTTCCACTGATAAAGCATAGGCAGAGTACATTTATCATGATTCTTAAGCACCCTACGAATTTCAGAATAGTAAATGAGCACTGGCTTCACCTTGCAGTCACTAACTGTATTAACTATATTAACAGGAGAGCCAGCCAGCTGTTTTGTCCGCTGTTTCATGTTGCCACCTACATCAATTATCTTAGATCTTCTGGAGAACTTGCTGCAACTTCTCCGTCAGCATTTGCAGCTTCACCTTGCACGTTTATGTTATGGAGATGGCTTATTTCCTTAAACCTCATGAGCCAACCTTTACTAGCTTCAAACTTTTCTTCTATTTCCTTATCTCTCTCAGTTCTCATAAAACCGAAAAAGAGTTAGGGCCTAACTCTGGATTGGGCTTTGGCTTAAGGGAATGTTGTAGTTGGTTTGATCTTCTATCCAGACCACTTAAACTTTCTCCACATCAGCAATAAGGCTGTTTTGTGGCCAGGCACGGTGGCTCACACTTGTAATCCCAGCACTTTCAGGGTCTGAGGCAGGTGGATCGCTTGAGCAGTTCAGCCTGGGCAACATAGTGAAACCCTGTCTCCACAAAAAAATATTTTTTAAAAATTAACCAGGCATGGCAGCACATTCTTATGGCCCTAGCTACTTGGGAGGCTGAGGTGGGAGGATCTCTTGAGCCTGTGAGGCAGTGAGCCAAGTTCGAGCTACTCTACTCCAGACTGGGTGAGACAGTGAGACTCTGTCTCAAAAAAAAAAAAAAAAAAAAAAAAAGGCTGTTTCACTTTCTTATCATTCCTGTGTTCACTGGAGTAGCACTTTTAATTTCCTTCAAGAACTTTTCCTTTGCATTCACAATTTGGCTGTTTGGTGCAAGAGGCCTAGCTCTCAGCCTTTCTAGGCTTTTCAACATGCATTCCTCACTAAGCCTAATCAGTTCTAACTTTTGATTTAAAGCAAGAGATGTGAGGTTCTTTCTTTCACTTGAACACTTAGCAACCACTATAGGGTTATTAATTGACCTAATTTAAATATTGCTGTGTCTCAAGGAATAGGGAGGTCCAAGGAGAAGGAGAGTTAGAACACACACAACAGTTATCAAACAGGTTCACTCTCATATAGGTACGGTTTGTGGCATCCAAAACAATTACAATAGTAACATCAAAGATCACTGATCACAGATCACCGTAACAGGTATAATAATAATGAACAGGTCTGAAGCATTGTGAGAATTACCAAAACGTGAAACAGAGACACGAAGTGACCACATGATGTTGGAAGTGTGGCGCCAAAAGCCTTACTCGGCTCAATGTTGCCACAAACCTTCAATTTGTGTAAAGTGCAATTATCTGTGAAGTGCAATAAAGAAAGCACTATAAAATGAGGTATGCCTGTGCTGACTAATCCAATGTCAAATTCCTCTACCACTGCAAAGGTTCAGCACAGCACAGTGCTGAGGTGTCGGAACGATTAATGGCAGAGGACATCTTTTCTCTCTCATGCTAAGCTTCTTTAGTGCTTAGCAGGAAGTTCCTGTTCTGCAGGCCTCTCATGGCGCTACCAATACCATAACCTATCTTCATTTTGAAACGTTTCAGGTTACCACTTCCAATTTCTACTACTTTGGTCTCTCATAAATTTCTTTTTCCTTTCTAGTTTCTCCTGTATTTTGAACTTCCATACACAAAAGCTGCCCTTCCACAGGAAAAAAATTACTTTCCTTGCAGTACAAAATGTAACCAGAGCTTGGGAAAACTTCTTTCCTACCAAAACTTTAAAAAGGATGATTTTTTGGTTCTGACCCATTCCATCAACCTAATGGTTTCAAGGGGCTATTCAGATTTTACCTGACTGTATTAATACCCCTTAGTTTGAAAAACAAAAACAAAAACACACCAAACTTATTAGAATAAAGAGTGCATTCTGGAATTCTGTTATTTAGCTATCATCACAGTAACTGACCAGTTTTAATAAATGGGTAAAAATCTTATCCACGAGAAAGAAAATCACTAGAAGAACTGGTAATTCCATCTTATGAAAGGAAAAAAGGTCTCCAATAAAAAATTATGCTTGAACAGATCTAAAAGAAACAGTTCTTGCCCACACTAATACAGGCTCCTCAGGGCGTTCTATTTTCTAGGCTTGTCACTTGAATACATAGTTAAAGGAGCCTATCAAAACTTAAGGGCATCTATTGCCTTGACACTGAAATAAATGGTGCTTCTGTATTTTCAATTTACATTTGCCCTAGTTTTACATTTTTATTTCCTCCAACATCAAAAAAAAATTTTAGGAATAGAAAAGGCCTAATCATTTTGTCTAAACCTTCAATTTCATACAAGGGATTTCATGAAAGGATAGCTGGTAAATTTTCCCAATTAACAATTAGTACAAGAACCAATATAAACAGCCAAGATTTTATAGCATCCATTATTCTCTATTACAAATAAAATCAGCATATAAATGCAAGACCCAATTCATAATTCTCTGTGTACAGTTTTTCTGATGACTAGTTTACAGAGTTTGAGCAGACAGGAACACAATTCTTATGATATGGTCTCTTTGATCCAGCAATATTCCTAAAGAAATAAGTATCCCAAGATGTATACACAAGAATATTCTTAAAAAATAATTATCTAAGTAGGAAAAACTGGAACCGAGCTAAATACAAAATAGACAAATTTCACACGCATATGTTGACATGAACAAAATTTCAAGATCTACTGCCAGGTATTAAAAGGAGTGGCAGGAATACTGCAAAACTGTACCTATGTTATGATCTCAGGTTAGAATTATATGTACCATTAATTAATTGATTCTCAGCGGTAAGACTTAATGTTATTTTCTTCATATTTTTACATATGAGAAAGAAAAAAATAGCTATTTTAAAACTAATTTGAGCACTATTTAAGCAGCAAGGTTATAATGAAAGACTAACATACAGTTCATGGCAGTATAAATTGCTAAGAGCTTTCTAAAAAGCATTATGACAATATATTTCTGTAAGTTAAAAATGCTCCTACAAACTCACACATACACCCCCCCCCCAACACACACACACACACACACACACACTTCTACCTGCCTATAAGGGGTTTTAGAAGTAATAAGAAATTTCAAAACTGAGTAAAAAAGAACATATTTATTCTAACACCACTATATACCAGGTATGTATTTTTAAACCAAAAATCGTTAGGGGCATGGGAGTAATCATATCATTTAGCCCAGTAACTTACTTATAGGAATATACTCTAAGGAAATAAGAATGTGAAGAAATATTTCATCATAGACCTACAACAGCAAAATATGGGGAACAGTGTAAAAGCCAAATATGGGAATGTTACGTCAATACCCACTGCGCAGCCATTAAAACTTACATAGTTAATGGTATGAGAAAATGCAGTGGAGGAAAAAACAAAACAAAACTACACAGATCTGCATTTCCACTAGGTTAACAAAATACAAAAAAGACTAAAAGACAACCACCCAAAGTATTGATAGTGGCCATCTTTACTCAGGAGGACTATGATCGGGTCTCACTGTGTTGTGCAGGTTGGAGTGTGCTGGCTATTGACAGGCACCAGCACAGAGCACTACAATCTCCAACTCCCGGCCTCAAGGGATCCTCCCATCTCAACAGCTCCGCACCTCACACCATCATGCTCAGCTCTCTTTATTTTTTTCAGACAATGTCTCACTCTGCTGCCTGGGCTAGAGTGTAGTGGCACAATCATAGCTCACTGCAGCCTTGATCTCCCAGACTTAAAACGACCTTCCAGCTTCAGCCTCCCAAGTAGCTGAGGCTACAGGTGTACACCACCATGCCTGGCTAGTTTTAGAGGGTTGTTTTGTTTTGTTTTATTTTTGTTTTGAGACAGAGTTTTACTCTGTGCCCAGGCTGGAGTGCAGTGGCGCAATCTCTGCTCACTGCAACCTCCACCTCCGAGGTTCAACAAATTATCGTGCCTCAGCCTCCCGAGCAGCTGGCATGCACCACCATGCCCAACGAATTTTTGTATTTTAGTCGAGATGGGGTTTAGCCATGTTGGCCAGGCTGGTCTCGAACTCCTGACCTCAGATGATCCATCCACCTTGGCCTCCCAAAATGCTGGGATTACAGGCTTGAGCCACTGCAACCAGCCCTGGCAATTTTTTTCATCTTTAGTAGAGATAAGGTCTTGCTCTATTGCCCAGAGGCTGGTCTGAAACGCCTGAGCTCAAGCGATCCTCTTGCCTTGGTCTCCCAAAGTGCTGGAATGACAGGCATGAGCCACCATGCTTGGCACCAGCTCTTGTTTTTAATCATAGATTTTCCAAGCAGTCTTCAATAATCAGACATTACTCCACAAATAAGAAAAATAACTAGCAATTCATAGAGCATCCTACACTGCCTAGATTTTAATTACTTCACGTTATTCTCCACAATCCCTAGGATAAGGCCTAAAATGATGACAGAATGAGTCAGACACAGAGAGAAGTATGTGAGAGAGAAAAGCAGATAGATATACACACACAGAGGAATTGGGGGAGAGGTTAAAGAGAGACATCCACAGCCATGTCACGAAAAAGTCAGAGTTCGTTTTGTTTTTGAGACGGGGTCTTACTTTGTCACCCAGGCTGGAGTACAGTGGTGCAATCTTGATTCACTGCAACCTCTGCCTATGGGGCTCAAGGGATCCTCCCACCTCAGCCTCCCAAGCAGCTGGGACCACAGGTGTGCACCACCATACCTAGCTAACTTTCATATTTTAGGTATTTTGTATTTTTTCACCATGTTGCCCAGGCTGGCACAGAGTTCTTATCACTTCCATATTTTAAAGTTTTCATAGAACAAGGCTGCTCACAGAAAACAATTTCAAATAGTCAAGAAATTTATCAACCTTCAAAAAAAAAAAAAAAAAGGTGGGGGGCTAGGTGCAGTGGTTCACACCTGTAATCCCAGAACTTTGAGAGGCCGAGGCAGATGGGATCACTTGAGGCCAGGAGTTTGAGACCAACCTGGCCAACATGGTGAAACCCCGTCTCTACTAAAAATACAAAATTTAGCTGGGCGTGGTGGCGCACATTTATAATTCCAGCTACTAGGGAGGCGGAGGTGCAGTCAGTTGAGACTGCACCACTGCATTCCAGCCTACGTGATAGAGCGAGACTCTGTCAATAAATAAATAAATAAGAAAAAAAAGTATTGCTTATTTATGCCCTTGAAAAATAAAAATAATTTTTAAAATTTTTAAGTAGTAAAATGCTAACTAAAAGCTAAAGATACGTGGTCAAAAATAAACACAGCATCGAGTTGTATACATTAAATATATACAGACTTTTGCATGTCAATCATAACTTTAGTTTTAGAAAAGAAAAAAAAGCATGATATGTTTGGCTTTCTTCAAACGTGAGAAAAATAAAAGAAAATCTTAGCCAACTCTTAATAAAAAATAAAATGGCTGGGCATGGTGGCTCATACCTAGAATCCCAGCACTTTAAGAGGCCAAGGCAGAAGGACTGTTTGAGCCCAGGAGTGTAAGACCAGCCTGGACAACATAGTGAGACTCCGTCTCTACAAATAATTTTTTTTTTTTTAATTAGCCAGGCATGGTGGCTCATGCCTGTGGTCCCAGCTACTCTGGAGGCTGTGGTGGGAGGATCACCTGAGCTCAAGAGGTCGAGGTTGCAGTGAGCTGAGATTGTGCCACTGTACTCCACTCTGGGCAACAGAGAGAGACCCTGTCCCAAAAAATTAACTAATTAATTAAATTAAATAAGCACAGGGAAAGTAGAAATAAATCTAAATGCAGCCGGGTGCAGTGGCTCACACCTGTTAATCCCAGCACTTTGGGAGGCTGAGGTAGGCAGATCACCTGAGGTCAGGAGTTTGAGACCAGCCTGTTCTGGCCAACATGGTAAAACCCCATACAAAATACAAAAATTAGCCATGTGTGGTGGTGGACGCCTGTAATCCCAGCTACTTGGGCGGCTGAGGCAGGAGAATGGCTTGACAGGAGGCGGAGATTGCAGTGAGCCAAGATCGCGTCACTGCACTCCAGCCTGGTTGACAAAGCAAGACTCCGCCTCAAAAAAAAATCTAAATGCAACTACTGTACCATATCACACTGTTCTTTAAGTGTACTATTATATTAATCTACTGGTTCTCTAATTTATATATTAAAACACTAGCAAAAATTCTATTAGCAAAAAGTAATACATGAAAAACAAGAAATTAAATTATCACACTTCATTCTTTTGTTTGTTTTGCTTTTTAAATTTAGAGATGGCGCCTCACTATGTTGCCTAGACTGGTCTCGAACTGCTGGGCTCAAACAATCCACCCACCTTGGCCTCCCAAAGTACGGGGATTACAGGCATGAGCCACCGTGCCTGGCCAAATTATCAGACTTTGGTGATGAATGTAAGGAGTATTTTTTTCTTAAATCCTTTAAATATAAAATTACTTTATGATTAACTTTCTAGTAATCCACAGAAAAATACTATACACGGTTTTACAATTCTTATTAAAATTTCAAACTTAAGATAAAATTCAATATAATTAACATATTTTACATGATGAAACTAAACAAGGTAATACCAGTTACTACAATGAAAAAAGCAGCAGTCAAAGGTTTAAATTTATTTACATGAAGTAGAGTTTCTCTTACTGCTTACCAGGATTATGATGAGTTGCAGATTCTCCATTCTGAAATACGTCTCCTGCCACATTCATTCTACCAGGATTAAAAGGTCCTACTCCAGTCTTGGTCTGTGAAGTTAAAGATGGGGTGTACGTTTGTATATTAACACCAAAATTACTTGACTGCAGTCCGTTAGAGACATCTCCCAAGTTGGTATTCTGCAGTGATGTTACATGTGTAATCATTAAGTTCATATCTCGCCCGTCAGTATTTTCTAATTGGCCATCATTCACAGAGCTTACACCTGTTTCTAAAGTTGTAACATTAGCAATCTGAATTTCAGAGTCTGGTTCTGTGGTGATACCACTATTACCCATTCCTGCATTTACCTTACTTCTTGAAAAACTGGAAGTGGAGAAATCCACATCATTGGTTCTGTTTTTAGTCTCAGGAGGTCTTCGTTCAATAAAATTAGAGGAATTTTTCTCTTGCCCTTGATTTGTTTCCGTGTCCTCTTCATCATCAATGACAATTGTCTCACTTACACTTCCCTTCTGAGATGCCAACTCTTTTGAGGAAGGAGTAATTTTGGAATCATTTCCTTGTAGTTCTTCATTTTTTGATGATGTAAATGTTATGGTTCTTTGATCAGCTACCACTGGTACAGAAGGTGGGGGAGGTTGTACAGGTTCGATAAAAACAACATCATCATCATCTTCCACTGACGAGTTCTGAAACTTATTAGATCTAGACACTAAAGGATTAGCTGGACCACTAAATGAGTTTCCTACATTCGTGAGACTGGTTGCCATGGCCGTACTCCCTAATAAAACAGGAGTCTGATCAGTCAATTCTAATCCTCCCACTGAACTTGTGTCCATGCCAAAGAGCCTGTTAGGAAGATAGAAATAAGAATTAAAACGTCAGTATGACTTTTTATGTTACTCTAACTGAAACCACTGATTTAAAGGCTACTTTTATTTTATTTTTATTCTAAATGAAGTGACTCTTATCTAACATTCAGGAAATTATGTGATATCCATTCTGTGATCTCATTCATTCATCATTTCATACAGTTCACATGTTAACTTTTGCAGGATAACAAGGAAGGCAATTATCCAACTTTTATTGGATAATGAATCATATGCAATATATTCATGGTAATCACATGCAATATATTCCTACCACCACCACCACCACCTCCTTTCAGGGGTACATTATTTACTCCATAAACTTTAACACTAAAAATATGGATAAATCCTCCCAAACATCTGAACAGGAAAAAAAAAAAAATCAAAATTTGACAAAAAATAATTACTTCATTATACACTTATCCCATTTACTCACTGTATCATACAAAGTCACATGCTATAATCCTTTCCCTTACCTCATCTTTTTTGGGGGGTGGGGAAGGACAGGGTCTCGTTCTGTCACCCAGGCGGGAGTGCAGCGTTGTGATCATGGCTCACTACAGCCTCCACATCCCAGGTTAAGGCGATCCTCCCACCTCCAACTAGCTGGGACTACAGGCCATTGCCACCACACCTGGCTAACTTTTTTAAATGTTTTTTGGTACAGATGAAGTCTCATTATGTTACCCAGGCTGGTCTCAAAATTCCTAGGCTCAAGAGATCCCCTGACCTTGGCCTCAGCCTCCCAAAGTGCTGGGATTACAGGCATGGGCCATTGTGCCTGGCCATCTTATCTTTTTTTAACCCACTTTTCTCATATTCTCTGGCTTCCATTAATTGTACAATTAAATCTTTCTGAAAATTTTAATCTTTCTTGACCCTATCCAGAAAGCATAAATTCTTTTGTTGCCAGGTACCATGCTGTGTGCTTTATATCCCAGTAGCAGGCTGCATAAAGGTCACCAAAGGTATCAGGTCCCCATCCCTGGAACCTATAAATGTTGTCTTACATGGAAAAAGGGACTTTGCAGATACGATTAACGTTAAGGATTTTCAAGTGAGATTATATGGGATTACCTGGGTGGGTCACAAATGCACTCACAAGTACCCTTATAAAAGACATGCAGAGGGAGACTACAGGTGAAAGAGAAGGCAGTGTGACCATTGGGAGGCTGAGGTGGGCAGATCGCTTGAGCCCAGGAGTTTGAGACCAGCCTGCGCAACATGACGAAACCCCATCTCTACAAAAAATACAAAAATTAGCCAGGAATGGTGGCACGTGCCTGTAGTCCCAACCACTCAGGAGGCTGAAGAGGAGAATCATCTGAGGCCGGGAGTTTGAGGCTGAAGCCAGCCATGATTGCGCCACTGCGTTCCAGCCTGGGCTACAGAGTGAGACCCTGTCTCAAAATGGAAAAAAAAAAAAAAAAAAAGAAAAAGAAAAAGAAAAGAAAAGAAAATTCTGGCTTACAGATGCTAACTCTCTTGCCCAAGTCACATAGCTAGGTTGAATACCCAGGTCTCTAAAACTCAAGAGTTCAAAACTCATCATTGTGCTATATTCAACTAATATTTTCTAAGCACCTCCTATATGCCATGCTGTGCTGAAGCCAAAGAAAATAGCAGAGTTAAGAAGATAACCTCAGGCCAGACACAATGGCTCATACCTGTAATCCTAGCATTTTGGGAGGCTGAGGTGGGAGGACTGCTTGAGCCCAGGAATTCGAGACCAGCCTGAGCAACATAACAAGACCTCAAATCTACTAAATACTAAAATTTAAAAATCAGCCAGTCATGGTGGTGCACATCTGTAGTCCTGGCTACTTAGGAGGCTGAGGCAGGAGGATCACTTGAGCCCAGGAGTTCGAGGTTGCAGTGAGCTATGATTGTGCCACTATATTCCAGCCTGGGCAACAGAGCAAACTCTGTCTCAAAAGAAAACACATACACACACACACACACACAGACAGAGAGAGAGAGAGAGAGAGAAAATTTCTAGAACAAAGTTACTGAGCAAATGGAGATGAGATAGATCATCAGGTGGTAATATCACTAATTCTGAACAAGAACCACTTTGATCTCACAGATCAAACTTGGGGGGCGAAATGCAAGGGGAACCAACTAGAAAAGGAAAAACTGAAGGGTAAGTATAGACTACAGATTAATTTGTAGATAGGATGAATAGGAAGTTGAAGTGGCTTATATACAGTGGTTTGGTCAAATTTTCATAGTGTACTATCTGAAAAGATGAGGAGATACTGGCTATATAGTTCTTAAAGACTGGTTTAAAAACACCTCATTTAAAAGCCTCTGCAAGGATAAAAAAGAGACTAATATGTATTGCTTTGATTTACAGATGACAGTGTTAGAGGCATTTTTCACTGTACATCTTGTAGCATTTTCTTAATTTTGGATCACGTGATTTATCACTTTTTTTAAAAACTAAATTTAAAAAATTTTAAACAGAGTAACAGAAAGTGAAGAGATAACTAGTTTGGTGATCAGAGAACATCTCTTTAAGCAAGTGACATTTACACTGAAATATGAAATGATAAGAAAGATTCAGCTGTGAGAAAACTGGGGACAGGATATTCCAGGCAAAGAAAACAGCTTCTGCAAAGCCTAGAGGGAATGAAGTTGGCCAATCCAAGCTGCAGAATAAAGCCAACGTGGCAGATCAAAGTAGGAAGCAAAGAGGAGGATAAAATGAGATAAACAGGCAGAGAACAACACATCAAGGCCAACTAGCTAATACATTAATTACATTTAACAGATTTACAGAGCACCTAGTATGCACAAGATACTTTCAAGGCACAAGGGAAAAATCAGTAATCAAAACAGGTAAACAGCCCTGCCTAAGCTTAGAAAGCATTAATTCTAACTAAAGGTGAAAGTTTGGATTTTACTGGAACAGGAAACACTGCTATGTTTTCAGCAAAGAGGTGATACAATCTCAGGTTTTAAATAGATCACTGCGGCTGCTATGTGGGAACAAGAGACAAAAACTGGAAGCCAAGAAACAAACTAGATGGCCATTGAAATGGTCCAAGTGAGAGATGACAGTGGCTGAAAAAAGGGTGAAAAAAATCTACAAGGTATACTGATGACTTTAAAAAGTTACAGAACACTCATGGAGATAGAGAAGAAGGATGCTTAGCAAAGGCTCAGAAGGGTAGTGGTGAGGTGGGAGGTTAATGGGCACAAAAAAATAGAACAAGACCTATTATTTGATAGCACAACAGGGTGACCATAGTCAATAATAATCTAATTGTGCATTTTAAAATAACTAAGAGTATAACTGGATTATTTGCAACACAAAGGATAAATAGTTGAAGGGATACTCCATTCTCCATGTGATTATCACACAATGAATGCCTGTATCAAAACATCTCATGTAGCGGGCAGAGGCTGAGGCAGGCGGATCACTTGAGGTCTGGATTAGAGACCAGTCTGGCCAACATGGTGAAACCCCATCTCTACTAAAAATACAAAGATTAGCTGGGCATGGTAGCGTGCACCTGTAATTCCAGCTACTCAGGAGGCTGAGGCATGAAAATCGCTTGAACCTAGGAGGTGGAGGTTGCAGAGAGCTGAGACTGTACCACTGCACTCCAGCCTGGGTAATAGATGGGGTGAGACTCTGTCTCAAAAACAAAACAAAACAAAAACAAAAACAATCTCATGTAACTCATAAATATACCTACAATGTACCTACAAAAAAACCTACAATGTACACACAAAAATTTAAAAAAGTTATAGAACACAAAGAAAATTACTACTGTGATGTTATGCATATCCCAAAAACCTATATATACGATATTTTCCCTGAAGTATATATATTTATACACAAATTCATGGGGAAAAAAATGTGATCCTGAGAGGATCACATCATGCTGATAGAAGCAGTTTGCTGGGAAGGACAGAAGTTTAGGTAGGGGGCTGAGTGGTCAACCAGACGCACTTTGGATTCTGCTTTAATCTAGGGTTTCACGCAGCTAAGCACCTGACTGAGTAAAGGAAGGAAAAGGAGTCAGTAGCAGAAGATGATATACAGTTGGCAAAACTCTAGTCAAAGATGCAATCTCCAGATACAAAAAGAGATGCAGAATAAGCACTTTTCACAGACATCAAATAAGGGTACACTAGCTTTTTAATGAAACATTGAAACATTTAAATAATTTGTCTTTTCTTTCTTTTTTTTTTGAGATGGAGTCTCTGTCACCCAGGCTGGAATGCAGTGGCGCGATCGATCTCGGCTCACCGCAACCTCCATCTCCTGGGTTCAAGCGCTTCTCCTGCCTCAGCCTCCAGAGTAGCTGGGACCCCAGGCATGCACCACCACGTCCAGATAATTTTTTGTATTTTTAGTAGAGACGGGGTTTCACCATGTTAGCCAGGATGGTCTCGATCTCTTGACCTCATGATCCACCCACCTCGGCCTCCCAAAGTGCTGGGATTACAGGTGTGAGCCACCACACCCAGATGTAACTTGTCTTTTCACTGAATCTCTAAGACCTAACACAATGCTTGAGCACAGAGTAGACAAATGTCCCAAATATCTGCGGAAAGACCAGAACCCAAAGCCAATTATGTTCACTTTAACTATCAAAGTTATTTTTAAGTAACAGCATTATTTAATTATCAAAGTATACACTCTAGCCCTTTAGTTTATATATACTGTATTATTCTCTGACGATTAAGTGTCCTCACTAAACCAAGTTCTAGTGTCAGACGGGCACTTTTCCACCACTCAACAAAATAAGAAAATGAAGTATTTTCAAAAACATACGATATTTTACAGAATGCCAAGGTGTTATTTTATTCTCACATAACTGTGACAATCCCTTTGAGTTAAAAAACAGATTTTTTTTCTATAATAAAACAGCAGCTCACAAATTAATTAAAACTGCCCAAAGTCCCAAGACAGTATAGGATTCAAACACTATATACACAGAGCTCGATTTCAAAACCAGTCTCCACTGGTCTCAGAGAAAGAGCTGTGTGTCTACCTGCTGTCAGATAAAAGACATGCTGTGACTGGAAAATGGCAAAAGATACATTTATAACTACTTGAAAGAAAATGGGCTGGGTGCGGTGGCTCACGCCTGAAATCCCAACACTTTGGGAGGCTGAGGCGAGAGGATTGTTTGAGCTCTGGAGTTCAAGCCCAGCCTGGGCAACATAGTGAAACCCCGTCTCTACTAAAATACAAAAATTAGGCTGGGCACGGTGGCTCACGCCTGTAACCCTAGCACTTTGGGAGGCTGAGGCAGGCAGATTGTCTGAGCTTATGAGTTCGAGACCAGCCTGGCCAACACGACAAAACCCCATCTCTCCTACAAATATATATATATATATATATTTTGTATACATATATATGTATACAAAAAATCAGCTGGGGGGCCGGGTGCAGTGGCTCACACCTGTAATCCCAGCACTTTGGGAGGCCCAGGTGGGCATATCACGAGGTCAGGAGTTTGAGACCAGCCAGGCCAAAATAGTGAAACCCCATCTCTACTAAAAATCAAAAAATTAGCCAGGCGTGGTGGCGGGCGCCTTTAATCCCAGCTACTTGGGAGGCTGAGGCAGGAGAATTGCTTGAACCTGGGAGTTGGAGTCTGCAGTGAGCTGAGATTGCACCACTGCACTCCAGCCTGGGCGATGGTGCGAGACTCTGTCTCAAGAAAAAAAATAAGAGCTGCATTATTTATTTACATTATTGTTTAATATTTAATTTCATTTTGCTTAATAGTTGTGAATATTTAAATCCTGACCTCTACCATTTTCTTGCTGTGGTTTTAAGCAGTTTACTTAACTGTTGAGGATTTTTTTTTTTTTGAGACGGAGCCTTGCTCTGTTGCCCAGGATGGAGGCTGGAGTACAGTGGCACGATCACAGCCCACTGCAACCTCCGTCTCCCAGGTTCAAGCAATTTTCCTGCCTCAGCCTCCCAAGTAGCTGGGATTACAAGCATGAGCCACCATGTCCGGCTAATTTTTTTGTATTTTTAGTAGAGATGGGGTTTCACCATGTTGGCCAGATTGGTCTCAAACTCCTGACCTCAAGTGATCCACCTGCCTCAGCCTCCCAAAGTGCTGGGATTACAGGTGTGAGCCACCGTGCCCTGCTGAGGATATTTTTTTAATCTATACAATTGATAGAAAAATGATTCTACTTTAAGGGGCTGCTATAGTGTTTGACATGAATATTTGGTCCACAATAACCATTAAAAGAAAGTTTAGCTATTACTGATGACAGTACTTGTATTTAAAAATTTTTAATTGAATTAGTTATGAATGAAAATGTTATTCAGTATATTGCAATTTTTAAAACTTTCTGTAATGGAAATGCTTAAAAAATTGTTTTTCAAATTTATTTAAAAGTAACTAAAGGACTTACCTGAAACTTTCTCCTTAGTATATCTTATTTTTGCTATAAAGAAGCTCTCCCTATTAAGGAAGTGTCTTAAGAGTAATGATGTTTATATTTTAATTTTTGAAATAATATCTTAGGATAGGGAGTAGTAATCTATAGGTCTTTGGATAAAGTAAATAATCACCCTTCTCTTTTTTTGTTTTTGTTTGTTTTTTTCTGAGATGGCGATCTTTCTATGTTGCCCATGCTGGACTCCTGGGCTCAAGTGATTCTCCTGTCTGTGTAGCTAGGACTGTAGCTGTATGCTGGGTTAAGCTTTTAAACAGAATTATCCATTTTCTTTTTCTTTCTTTCTTTTTTTTTTTATTTGGAGACAAGAGTCTGGCTCTATTGCCTAGGCTGGAGTGCAGTGGTGCGATCTAGGCTCACTGCAACCTCCAACTCCTGGACTCAAGGGATCCTCCTGTCTCAGACTCCTGAGTAACTGGGACCTCAGGCACACGCCACATGCCAGGCTAATTTTTTTGTATTTTTTTTGCAGAGACAGGGTTTCGCCATGTTGCACTGGACTGGTCTCAGCTGAACTCCCAAGCTCAAGCAACCTGCCTGCCTCAACCTTCTGAGTACCTGGGATCACAGGCGCATGCCATTACACCTGGCTTTTTTATTTATTTATTTATTTTTTTTTTTAATTTTTTTTTTGAGACAGACTCTCGCTCTGTTGCCCAGACTGGAGTGCAGTGGCACAATCTCGGTTCACTGCAACCTCAGCCTCCCGGGTTCAAGTAATTCTTGTGCCTCAGCCTCCCAAGTAGCTGGGACTACAGGCGCCCACCACCACTCCTGGCTAAATTTTTTTTTTTTCTTTTTGAGACCGAGTCTCGCTCTGTCACCCAGGCTGGAGTGCAGTGGCATGATCTCATCTCACTGCAACCTCTGTCTTCTGGGTTCAAGCAATTTTCTGCCTCAGACTCCTGAATAGCTGGGATTACAGGCGTCACTGTGCCCGGCCAAAGCTCTTATGTTTTAAAAAAACATAACCATTCAACAAAACAACCAAATCAACATTCAAAATACACAAGATTCAAAAGAAACAGCAAACCCAAAGTACCAACCTACAATGGGATTTTTAAAAAAATGAATGGGGCCAGGCATGGTAGCTCACACATGTAATCCCAGTACTTTAGGAGGCAGAGGCAGGCAGATCACTTGTGTCTAGGAGTTAGAGACCAGCCCTGGTGACTGAGTGAAATCCTGACTCTATGAAAAATACAAAAACTGGCTGGGCGCAGTGGCTCACGCCTATAATCCCAGCATTTTGGGAGGCCGAGGTGGGCGGATCACAAGGTCTGGAGATCGAGACCATCCTGGCTAACATGGTGAAACCCCGTCTCTACTAGAAATAAAAAAAAAAAAATTAGCTGGGCGTGGTGGTGGGTGTCTGTAGTCCCAGCTACTCGGGAGGCTGAGGCAGAAGAATGGCGTGAACCCGGGAGGCAGAGCTTGCAGTGAGCCGAGATCTCACCACTGCACTCCAACCTGGGAAACAGCAAGACTGTCTGAAAAAAAAAAAAAAAAAAATTAGTTGGGCATGGTGGTGCACATCTGTAGTCCCAGCTACTTCGGGGGCTGATCGCTTGAGCCAGGGAAGCAGAGGTTGCTGTTAAGCAGAGATGATGCCACTACGCTCCAGGCTACACAAGACAGTGAAACCCTGTCTCAACAACAACAACAAAAAACAATGAAGCTGAACTTGTAGTTAACATTCACTTGTCATAAGGGAAGTACCTGATCAACATAATGATTTTCACAGAAATGAGATAACAGCTCAGCCCAAATCTACAGATATTATAAAATGTGCAGGCTTTTAATATATAAGTTATTTGGTTCCTTTGTTTTGGCATACTTAGAAGAAAACCACTTCCGGGGCAGAAAAGCTAGAACTGACTTCACAGTTCCCTCTGGTGGCTGCTATGTGTCAATTCAGTCTCCTTAGAAGAAAGTTTCTTTACCACAGTTAGATCCCTGCAGCAATCTACTTCTGAAAACAGAATAACCATTCAACTATGACAGCTATTTTAAAATCAGACTGTAAATAATATTAGTCACTTCTATACATCACAGAAATAATGTTTCAACCAGAAAACATCTACTTAGTCCTTTAAAGAAAGGCAATCCAATTAGAAGTTGATCACTTCTCCATTATCAAGGTAAAATCTACTCCATGTAGCCGCCACTCTTCTACCTCCAGTCAATTCTAACTAGCTATTTAATACTAAACAAATAACTTATCTGAATTTCCGTTTTACCACAGTAAATGGTATAAAAACGGTTCACATGGCTTTTCTTCTAATTCAAAGATACAACTGGATGTGAAAACCACTTAGCACACTCCTAAATACTTACCTAACTCCTAAACAATTACCAGACAACTGATGCTTGTACCTCGGAATTTCAGTAAGTTTCCAATTAATTTTTAAGCTGTCTTGTGATACTCCACATTATAAATCATAAATGCTTTCAGTTCTATTTGCTCTTTATTTTGATTCAGTGAGAATTAATTAACAGAACAATTGATGTTATGAAAAAACAATGAAAAGGTGATAGTTAAAATATAAATGTTCATATATTTGTATCAAGAAAATATTAGTACTTGCTGAAAAAGGCTGACGAACCTTCAAAAAACAAAATCACAAAGAAAGCTCTTCAAAGTGCTTCAACAAAAATATTCATCATCATCTCCCTTACAAGCCTACCTAAATTAAATGCTTTCTAAATATCGTTAAAGAATTACAAAGAAAGCTCAGGTGAACTCTTTTTTACAGCAAAGAGTATTATAAGTCAGTATGTATTCATGGCACTTACAATAGTTCTGAGTTAATATGACAGATTTAAAACATTAAGAATAAAAATTCCTGGCCAGGCACAGCGGCTCACGCCTGTAATCCCAGCACTTTAGGAGGCCATGGCGGGCAGATCTCTTGAGCCCGCAGTTGGAGACCAGCCTGGGCAACAGGGAGAAACCCCAATTCTACAAAAAATAGGAAAATTAGATGGGCATAGTGATGCACGCCTGTGGTCCCAGCTACGGGACTGAGGCGGGAGGATCACTGGAGCCCAGGAGGTCGAGGCTGCAGTGAGCCAAGATTGCACCACTGCACACTAGCCTGGGCAAGACAGCGAGACTCTATCTCAAAAAAGGAAAAAAAAAAAAAAAAAAAAAAAAGAATAAAAATTCCTAATAAAATAGGAAGAAGGAATTATAGGAAAAATTATTAAAAGCATTATCAGTAAAGTCAAGAATAAGACAAGAACATTGGCCGGGCGCGGTGGCTCAAGCCTGTAATCCCAGCACTTTGGGAGGCCGAAACGGGCAGACCACGAGGTCAGGAGATCGAGACCATCCTGGCTAACACAGTGAAACCCCGTCTCTACTAAAAAATACAAAAAACTAGCCGGGTGAGGTGGCGGGCGTCTGTAGTCCCAGCTACTCGGGAGGCTGAGGCAGGAGAATGGCGTGAACCCGGGAGGCGGAGCTTGCAGTGAGCTGAGATCCGGCCACTGCACTCCAGCCTGGGTGACAGAGCGAGACTCCATCTCAAAAAAAAAAAAAAGACAAGAACATTCTTCTACTATTACCATATAGCACTGTTACAGAAGTAACAGCCAATGCGATTACATAAAAAAGAAATGAAGAAATATACAAATGTGAGGCCGGGCACGGTGGCTCATGCCTGTAATCCCAGCACTTTGGGAGGCCGAGGTTAGGCGGATCATCTGAGGTCAGGAGTTTGAGACCAGCCTGGCCAACATGGCAAAACCCCATCTCTACTAAAAGTACAAAAATTAGCCGGGCATGGTGGCGCACGCCCAAGGAGAACTGCTTGAACCTGGGAGGCAAAGGTTGCAGTGAGCCGAGACTGTGCCACTGAACCCCATCCTGGGTGATGGAATGAGACTCCGTCTCAAAAAAAAAAAAAAAAAAAAATGAAAGTGGGGAAAATATTATATACAAATTATAAAATTCTTTACCCCAAAGACCCAAAAGATTTACCTGAAAAACTATTATAGACGGTGAGTTTATACAGTAAAATAACTGTATCTACATAACAAATTAATATGTAGAAATCAGTCAACTGAATGGCCATAAAATTTTGCTCCCATCCAAAGGTCAACTAAACCTACAATAAGGGTGTTTTTAGAAAAAAGGACAAACCTACAAGGAAGGGGAGACAACAGAGAATTCAAGCACACTAAAATTTTGGAAGAGGGAAGGCAGATAAGCATGGATTAGTTGTAACTGACTTAGCAGGCCTGAAAAAGGTAACACTGAACCCACAGGAAGCAAAGTTTTGAAATGAACAAATTACAAATGAAACTGCAGTTAACATTCACTTGTCAAGGTAGGAAGCATCTTCATCAACATAACAATTTTCAGAGGAATGAGGCAACAGTTCAAAATAGAAACCAACAGGTTCAGGAACCACTGAAAGTAATGGCAAAAACTGCAATTACTTTTGCACCAACCTAACAGCAGCCATCTCTTCCCCAAAGGGGATGATGTACTCAGGGCAGCTAATGTTTGAGAGACCGAGGAAAACAGATCACCTGAGGTCAGGAGCTGGAGACCAGCCTGGCCAATATGGTGAAACCCCATCTCTACTAAAAATACAAGAATTAGCCAGGCGTGGTGGCGTGTGCCTGTCATCTCAGCTACTCAGGAGGCTGAGGCATAAGAATCACCTGAACCTGGGAGGCAGAGGTGGCAGTGAGCCGAGATCAGGACACTGCACTCCAGTCTGGGTGACAGAGTGAGACTCTGTCTCCAAAAAAACAAAACAAAACAAAACAAAAAAAGACAGCTAATAGACAACTCAGTGAAAACTATTGAAAAGCAATTAGAAACCTACATTTCCTTTCCCATCCAAATAAATCCGCAAGTTTAACCTGTGGAGAAAGTACAAGATCGACTTTGGACAGGAAGATATCAGGCACGGTTCAGGGGCGAGCCCCTTATTTCAGCTGAACCTGAGATAGAAAATAAACTGATACATACTCAACTCAGTACTGGTGCTGAGACCTAACCTCCACCTAAAACTGCAAGTCACACATCTCCCTATTCAGGAAATTGGAAGGCTCTTTCTGGAAACATGATTTCATAAAAAGATACCCAAGAATGGAGATTTCCCAACAAACATCCCCCCAGATCATCCCTTAATGAAGTGTGGTATCAACAGTGTACTGTGACCCCCAACAGCTCAGAGTGTCCACACAGCTTTTAGACATGCATTCTTAACCATGAACAGACAACCAAGGACTACCTGACAGATGAGTAAAGATATGAAAGGTATCTTCATGATGAAAACAAACGGGATGAAAAACTCAAGTTGGTAGAAATGGTAACTATCTAAGGGGAAAAAACATCTTAAGAAAATAATATATTCAGAGAGATAAGAAAAGATATCCACAAAATATGAACAGAATGCTAGGAAAAAATTCGTACCTACAGGAGGAAAAAGGTTAAAAATATGACTGCAGAAACTTAAAATCCAATAGAGGAAAATACCATTTCCCATCTACTGAAACCAGGGCTCCTTGGAGAAATGGTATATTGCAGGTCAGAGGCAGGAAGTGTGTAAGATTAGCCCAAACACTTGCTTATAGTAGATAGCAAGAAAGCTACTGAAGACTAGTGGAAGAGTTAAAAGGACTCCAGAGCCAACATGAACAGGCTCCAACTGGCCAAAGACAGGAAAATTTAAACATGAATAAAAATCACTGCAATTAATTAAAACACATCAAATATGTGGTTTTTGGGAGGTTTTTTTCTGTTTTTTAGAGGCAGGGTCTCACTGGCAACCCAGGCTAGAGTGCAATGGCATGATTACAGCTCACTGCAACCTTAACTTCTGGACTCAAGTGATTCTCCCACCTCAGCCTCCTGAGAAGCTAGAGCTCCAGGCATGTGCCGCCATGCCTAGCTAATTGTTTTATTTCTTGTAGAGATGAGGTCTCCCTATGTTGCTCAGGCTAGTCTTGAACTCCTAGCCCTAACTGATCTTCCCGCCGCAGCCTCTCAAAGCACTGGGATTACAGGCATGAGCCACCATGCCCGGCCTCAGATATGCTTAAATCCATGAGTTCATCACGGTACTCACACCAACAAAAACGGACCAACTATGATGATGATAAATATACATATCCAAGAAGCTCAACAAACTCCAAAAGCAGGATAAACTCAAAGATATCCATGTCAAGACACATTGTGGACCTCAAAAAGAGCAGAAATTCTGAAAGCAGCAAGAGAGAAGAGACTCATCTGGTTCAAGGGATCCTCATTAGATCATTTAGATTACCAGCGTATTTTTCATCAGAAACCATTAGAAGCCAGAAGTCAGTGGGACGACATTTAAAGTGCTAACAGAAAGAGGGGGGAAAAAATCTGTCAGCCAAGAATTCTATATGCAGCAAAAAATCCCTCCAAAAATACGGAGAACCTAAGATATTTCCAAATAAGCAAAAGCAGAAAGAAGTTCATTTCCTGCAGACCTGCCCAACATGAAATGCTGAGAGAGTTCTTCCAGCAAAAACGATAAAACACTGAACAGTAACTCAACATGGTAAGAAGAAATAAAGAATATGAGTGAAGGTAACTAATGAGATAACAGAAAAGTCAGTGGTAATGTACTTTAGGTTTATAATTAATTTTTTCATATGATGTAAAAGATAAAGGCATAAAACAGTAATTTTAGGCTGGGCACGGTGGCTCACGCCCATAATCCCAGCACTTTGGGACGCCAAGGCAGGCAGATCAACTGAGGTCGGGAGGTTGAGAACAGCCTGACCAACATGGAGAAACCCCATCTCTACTAAAAATACAAAATTAGCCAGGCGTGGTGGCGCATGCCTGTAATCCCAGCTACTCCAGAGGCTAAGGCAGGAGAATCACTTGAACCCAGGAGGCGGAGTTTGCGGTGAGCCAAGATTGCACCATTGCATTCCAGCCTGGGCAACAAGAGCGAAACTTCGTCTCAAAAACAAAAAATCCCAAAAAACAGTAATTTTAAATTTATATTAATAAGCACACAATATATACAGATGTGATCTATGACAACAATAACACAAAGGAAGAACAGCAGAGTGTTTGCATACTTCTGAAACCAAATTATTTGCAATACGTTATTATAAATTTAAGATGGCTATTTTAATCCCCAAGGTAACCATTTAAAAAATACTTATAGGCTGGGCACAGTGGCTTACACCTGTAATCCCAGAACTTTGGGAGGCCAAGGCGGGATGATCACAAGGTCAGGAGTTTGAGACCATCCTGCCTAACACGGTGAAACCCCGTCTCTACTAAAAATACAAAAAACTTAGCCAGGCGTGGTGGTGCACGCCTGTAGTCCCAGGTACTTGGGAGGCTGAGGCAGGAGAATGGCGGGAACCTGGGAGGCGGAGCTTGCAGTGAGCCAAGATGGCACCACTGCACTCCAGCCTGGGCGACAGAGCGAGACTCCGTCTCAAAAAAAAAACAAAAAAACAATTTTTAAAATACATAGAAAAGAAGGAAATCAAATGGTACACTAGAGAAAAATTTAATATAAAAAGCAATAATAAAAGAAACAGAAATGGTTGGCTGGGCGCAGTGGCTCACGCCTGTAATCCCAGCACTTTGGGAGGCCAAGGAGAATGGATCACGAGGTCAGGAATCGAGACCATCCCGGCTAACACAGTGAAACCCCGTCTCTACTAAAACTACAAAAAACTTAGCCAGGCGTGGTGGCGGCGCCTGTGGTCCCGGCTACTCGGGAGGCTGAGGCAGGAGAATTGCGTGAACTAGGGAGGTGGAGGTTGCAGTGAGCCGAGATTGCACCACTGCACTCCACCTGGGCAACAAAGCGAGACACTGTCTCAAAAGAAATGGAAAGGAAAAAACGTAAGACATGCACAAAACAGCAAAATGGCAGAGGTAAATCCTTATGAAGACTTACCTTAGATATAAATGTTTTAAATTATAATAAAAGATACACTGGCAGACTGAATTTTTAAAAACACTATCCATCTATATGCTGTCTACAAAAGATTCACTTTAGGGCCAGGCAACATGGTTTACACCTGTAATCCCAACACTTTGGGAGCCCAAAGCAGGAGGATCACCTAAGCCTAGGAGTTTGAGACCAACCTGGGCAACAAAGCGACATCCCATCTCAATTTAAAGAAAAAGATTCACTTCAGATACAAAGATATAGAATAGCTGAGTACTATTTTCTGCTAGGATAGAAAACCTAATATACGCAAATACTAACCAAACGAGAACTGGAGTGGCTATACTAATCAGAAATTAAATTTAAATCAAAAAAGGTTATAAGAGACAAAGGACATTATATATTGATGAAAGGTTCATTCTAGCAAGAAGATACAGCAGTTCCAAACATAGATACCTAACAACTAAGCCCCAAAATATATTAAAGCAAAAATTACCAGAATTAAAAGGAGAGAGAGAGAGACACAAAACTCTATGATAATAGCTGGAGACTTCATTATACCCTTTCAAAAATGGATAGAACCACCAAACAGAAGATCAGTAAGGAAACGGAAGGGGCTTAAACAACACCATCAACTACCATCAACTACTTAGACCTAAAAGACACAGACATACAACAGACCTCTACAGGGACGAAAATTCTGACACACGCTGTAACATAGAACCATGAGGACATCACACTACCTGAAAACAGCCAATCACAAAAAGACAAATACTGCAGGATTCCACCTATATGAAATATCTAAAGTAGTCAAATTTCATAAACAGAAAGTAAAATGGTGGTTACCAGGGGTTGGAGGAAGAGATAATTGGGGAACTGTTGTTTAGTAGGTAGAGTTTTGGTTTTACAAAATAAAAAAGGTCTAGAGCTCTCCTGTGTGACAATGTGAATATATCTAACAATATTGAGCTGAACACTTAAAAGTGGTGAAAATAGTAATTTTATGGTTTTTTTACAATTTAAAATAAAAAATAAAGTACCATTTCACACGCAATAGGATTGCTATTTTTTTTTTTTTTTGAGGTGGGTCTTGCTCTGTCGCCAGGCTAAGAGTGCAGTGGCACAATCCTGGTTCACGGCAACCTCCGCCTCCCGGGTTCAAGTGATTCTCCTGCCTCAGCCTGCCAAGTACCGGGACTACAGGCACGCGCCACCACGTCTGTTGATTTTTGTATTTTTAGTAGAGACAGGGTTTCACCACGTTGGGCAGGATGGTCTCGATCTCTTGACCTCGTGATCCCCCACCTCGGCCTCCCAAAGTGCTGGGATTACAGGCATGAGCCACCGCACCCAGCACAGGATTGCTATTTTTCTAAAAAAGGAGGTCAGGCGTGGTGGCTCACACCTGTAATCCCAATGCTTTGGAAGGCCAAGGTGAAAGAATCAATTGTGGCCAGGAGTTCAAGACCAGCCTGGGCAATATAGCAAGACTCCAGCTGTACATACATACATACATACATACATTTTAAAAATGGAGGAAAAAGTTTTTTAAAAAGAGAAAAGAAGAGAAGTGCTGATAAAGACCTTCGGAAATTGGAATGCTTGTGTACTGCTGGTAAAAACGTAAATGGTACCACACCGTGGAAAACAGTTTAATGGTTCCCCAAAGTTACATGTGGATATTAATCTATGGCCTATCAATTTCACTGAGATACAAACCCAAAATAACTGAAAGCAATGACTCAAGTAGATACTTGTACAACAATGATCACAGAAGCATTTTCACAACGGTCAAAGGGTAAAAACAACTTAAGTGTCCAACAAAAATTGAATGGATAAATAAAATGTTGATAAACATATACAGGGGAATATTATACAGCTTTAACAATGAATAAAATTCTGATACATACTACAACATAGATGAACTCTGAAAACATGCTAAGTGAAGCAGGCCAGACACAAAAGGACAAATATTGTGATTCCATTCATGAGGTAGTTCGATACAAAACGTAGAACAGAAGTTACCAGGGGCTTGAGGGAGGGGAGACAAGGAATGCTAATGAATATGGTTGCTATTTGGGATGATGAAAATATTCTGGATAATGTTGATTTTTACAAGAAATTGTGAAGGTACTTAATGTCACAAAATTGTGGACCCTTAAAAATGGTTAAAAAAAAAAAAGTCAATTTTATGTTACTATACTTTACTGTTTTTTTTTTTTAGAAAAGACAAGACACCATATGGGGGAAAAAACACCAAAAACAATGATATCCTATGAAAAGAAAATTTTTGTCATCTCGTAATAAAATGAAGGCAAAGAGCTCCTACAATCAATGAGATAAACCAACAATCAAATAGAATAAAGGACAAAAAATAAACACAGTTCACATACACAAAAAATCACTCTTAAATATGTATCTACAAAAATACTACTTAAATTCTGAAAGGCCACCACTTTTCTCTTATATTAACAAAGGCCCACCAAGTCTTAACAATATCCCATGTAGCAAGACTCCCATTCTGTTAACTGGTACAGTCTCTATAGAGGGCAACTAAAAAAATATTTCTTTGACCAAGCAATTCCACGTGTAGGCATCCATTCAACAGATACATTATCTCATATTTTAAAGAACAGACCAGGCACAGTGGCTCACGCCTGTAATCCCAGCACTTTGGGAGGCCGAGGAGGGTGGATCATGAGGTCAGGAGTTAGAGACCAGCCTGGCCAACGTGGTGAAACCCCATCTCTACTAAAAACACAAAAATTAGCCGGGTGTGGTGGTGGGCACCTGTAATCCCCGCTACTCAGGAGGCTGAGGCAGGAGAATTGCTTGAACCCAGAAGGAAGAGATTGCAGAGAGCCGAGATCGCACCACTGCACTCCAGCCTAGGTAACAGAGTAAGACTCCATCTCAAATAAATAAATAAATAAATAAATAAACATAGAAGGGTATTCATGGTAAAATCAAAACATTTAAACAATCCAAATATCTCTTAACACAAATGGATAAAATGATGACAAAGACATACAACAAAATACTATGCAGCGCTTCGAAACAATGAAGCCATTCTAAATGAATTTACATGCTAATAAGGATCAACCACACATATAAATTAAGTATAAACAGCAAGGTACAGAACAATGCATAAATGCACCACACACAGCATCTCTGGATAAATGCCCAAGAAAATGACAAGAGTGGTTTGCCTCTAGGGAAGAAAATTGTGTAGATGAATCAGAAGGAAGAAAAGTGAGTTTTCCTTCTCACTGTTTATCCTCTTCTACCTTTTAAAGTCGGTATCATATGCAAATATACTAGAATTTGATTAGGGTTTCACTGAATTTAAGAGATTAATCCAGAGACAAATTAAACTTTTTTACATTACAGAAGTCTTCCCATTCAGACACTGGCACATCTTTCCATGTAAAGTTTTCTTATACGCCCTATGGTAAGGGTGTCCAACCTTTTGGCTTCCCTGGGCCACACTGAAAGAACCTGTCTTGGGCCACACATAAAATACGCTCACATTAATGATAACTGATGAGCAAACAACAACAAAAATTGCAAAAAAAAAAACTCACAATGTTTTAAGAAGGTATACAAATTTGTGTTGAGCCACATTCAAAGACCTCTAGGCAGCTTGGGACCTGTGGGTCGCAGGCTGGATAAGCTCGCCCTATGGTATTGTGTTGGGTTTTTTTTCTGTTTGTTTTTTGAGATGAAGTCTTGCTCTGTCACCCATCCTGGAGTGCAGTGGCGTGATCTTGGATCACTGCAACCTCTGCCTCCCGAGTTCAGGCAATTCTTCTGCCTCACCCTCTTGAGTAGCTGGGACTACAAGCATGTGCCACCACGCCCAGCTAATTTTTGTATTTTTAGTAGAAATGGGGTTTCACCATGTTGGCCAGGCTGGTCTTGAACTCTTGACCTCAGGAGATTCACCTGCCTCGGCCTCCCAAAGTGCTGGGATTACAGGCAGGAGCCACCACGCCTGGCCCCCCTACGGTATTGTTTTACAGTTTCCTTCATTAAAGTCTTGCATACTTCTTGTTACAGTTATTCCTATTTCTTGCAATAATAAAATGGATTTCTCCATTACATGAAAAAATTTACATAGCAAAAAAAGATTCCATAAATATATACACTTGTAGCTGGACGCGGTGGCTAACGCCTGTAATCTTTATTAGATACCTAAAACAAAGCTAGTCTGGCTTTAGAAGATGATAGGAACCATTTAATTCAAGTACTCAGCTACTAAAAATCCATTCAAGGGTTATGACACAGTCTAAACAAAAATTCCTTTGATCTAATAAACAAATGAATAAATCAATTATTTCATTCAGAGATCTCTAGCGTGTAGAATTTCTAGAGGTAAGAAAAAATTTCTTCTCTCCCATAGGACCAAAATTTAACTACAAGGTACTTTCAAGTAATTTTAACTTTCTTTGGGAATCTCATCCATTCCCATGATTTAAAATAATACCGTAATACCCCTAAACTCCTTACTTTATCTCAATCAAGATATTTCAAAACTCCAAACTGCTTACTCTCTACATCTAGGTTGGTTTTTTTTTTTTTTTAACTTGCTCTATCCCCTTTTATCTGTACCTCTTCCAGTTTTTGTCATTTCACCATGTTTTGTGTCTAGTGACTCAATAATACAAACCCGGAGGTCATTCTTAATTCTTTCTCCTTTCTTCCCCTACAGACTGCCATCATCAAGTGTTTATCCTACTCCAAAATAAATCTCAAAATTGTCCACTTTTACCCATCTCTACTACTATCCTTCTTGCCCGAGAAGTCCATCATTTTTCTGCTGGGATACTGACATTACGTACGATATTCCCCAGAATATCTAAAGATCTTCTTAAAAATGAATCGGCCGGGCATGGTGACTCACGCCTGTAATCTCAACACCTTGTGAGGCTGAGGCAGGCAGATCACCTGAGAGCAGGAGTTCAAGACCAGCCTGACCAACATGGAGAAACCCCGCCTCTATTAAAAATACAAAATTAGCCTGGTGTGGTGGCACATGCCTGTAATCCCAGTTACCTGGGAGGCTGAGACAGGAGAATCGCTTGAACCCCAGAGGCGGAGGTTGTAGTAAGCCAAGATCACACCATTGCACTCCAGCCTGGGCAACAAGAGCTAAACTCCATCTCAAAAAAAAATAAATATATAAACTAAAAATGAAATCAGACTGCAACATTCACTTCTTACATGGCTTTTCAGTATACTTAGCAGAAAGCTTACAATTCCTCCCCTTACCTGTATGTAATATTTCTGTCTGATTTGATCCCTACCTAAGTGAAATCTAGGTTCACTTTCAGCCCTACTTTTCCCCACCTTGCTCATTAAGCTTCAGCTAAACTAAACTAAGCCTTCCTTCAGGCTGTGGAAGAGTTCAAGCTCCTCACCTCAGGATCTTCCTCTGCCTGAAAGACTCCTTTTCACGCTTCCATCTATTCTCTGCTTAAGGGTCACTCTCTCAAAGAAAGATTCTCCTGTGTCAACCATCCACTAATCCATCGCTGGTCTCAATTAGGTGTCTCCTGCTGCACTCTCAGATCATACTCATTTCCTCAGCTGCATTTATCCAATTTGCAGTTATGTTTGTTGATCTGTAATCTGTAACCCCCAGAAGACTGCATGGTCCATGAAGGCAAAGACCTACGCTCTTATTGCCTCTTACTGTATCCTTGAACTTAATAAAAGCCTGGCCAATAAATATTTACTGAATGAATATTTCTCTTTAACAAATAACCTTTCTGGGATTTGAAGATGCCTGTTTTGCGGGGTGTGGGGGACGGGTTTTTCACTTCTCCCTGACCCACAGTGAATTCTGGCGCTCTCTCTTCTTGTGTGCATAGGACAATCACTTCACCCCCAAGCCCATTTCCCTGTTATAAAATGGAAAATTAGAATAACTCCCTCAAAAAATGAAACAAGCTAAAACATAATTATCTCTATCCTTTGTCATTGGTCCTAATTTTTTTTACTTCTATATTCATCTACGTAAGTACAGTTAGTAGTAACATGACCTGATTTTAGTTCCTAATGAAAGGTTATCATACCCTATCCCTGTGATCCCCTTTACCAGAGAAGTTAAATAAACCCATACTTCCTCCTCCAAACATAGTTTAAAAACTACAACTGCACAAATAAACTTCAACTACACACGTTAATTTGGAAACAAATCATCAAACATTCATTTATTCTTATGACCACTTGTTGGTATTCCAAATCTATGATGTAGTGTAACGACTGTTTTCCATAACAAATTTCCCGTAACGTTTAAACAGATGGAGTAGAGGGCTTTTTAAAAAAACATTACCTTCTTTACGTGACTTCAAATGTTCCATGATTAAGACCTCATCTAACCTAAAGAAACAACAATACTTGCATCAATAAGCAAATGAGACCACAGATCCAATAAGGTAGACTTCAGGTACTAAGAATCTATTTCTCTAATACAGACTATTACTAAGTAAAAATCTCTTGCCTCTGTTTCATAAGACTCAAAACTCTTTTTTAACCAGCATTTTTTCTTGATATGTTCAAATGTTTCACTGATTGCTTTAAAAAAGAAAAAACAAAGTGAAAGGCATACACAGCATGGAGCATAAGAATTTCCTTATTAGACAAATCTCAGAAAATAAAAAATCTTATCACTTACAATAGCTTTTATTTTTTAAATTATCTAGTAAATAAAGTGAGCCTGAAGCAAAGAAGGCAACCTTCAACAAATCTTAATTAAAGAAGGCAGTCCTCAATAGTCTATTTTGCTGATCTCTTTTATTCAATCCCTTCCTTCATACCTTGAGTTATACTTTTGCCTCTAAATTTCATCATACATCTCACACAATAACTACCAATTATGAAAAACATGCTTGACAGCACTCTCATCACAAGTTCCTTGAAAAGACCTTATACTATATTATGATCCCATTTTGCAGTTGAGTAAATTACTCTGTACAATCAAGTAAATCTCCTATGGCATACAGCTGTAGGTGGCACACACAAAGTTTGTACCTAAAAAGTTCACATACCTTTCATTATACCACATTATCTTCCCATCTGCTAGAACTAAGACTAGTGAACTGGGTCTAATAAACTGACCACTAGAATTCAAACAATCAGCTAAAGACTTCTGCAACCTAAGGACAGGGAAAGGAAAACAAGGATGTCAGACTTTGATGTATGCCCATTGTTGACAGGAACAGTATATATGCAAATTATTAGTGTGATGACCAGATGGAAAATCATAAGAATACATTTTAAAGTTTAAACACTGGTCTCAAGGAGAATGGAATTAGGCAGGAATTCTCATTTTCTATGTCACATATATTTTTTACTGCCTAAAGATTTTAAGGGAATGTTTTATTTTTATAACCAAAATATTAAGAAATGTCCTTTTTGATAAGCATATATTCATTCATTTCTGTTTACTACCTATTACACTTTGTTTTACATTTTGTTTATATTTACTCACTTACATGACTCTCTAAACTGAACAGTGAGAACTTACATGAAAAACACACATAACACACTTCCTACTTAATTTTTTATTTTTAAGGGTTAAGTCCAGGCTTAATTTTTATTTTATTTCACATGCCAACAGAAATTTCTCAAGTTTTTGCAAAATAAGCGATGTCATCAGACTGAGCTTTAGGAAAAATTAATCTAGCTACACTGGAATCAAGAATAGGAAGAAATTGCCTTGTAAATAATTCCATTTTCTAACAGACTAAGGTGAAAGTTAAAAGCAAAATAAGAGAGAGCTAAAGATGACAGTAAAGGACACTTAAAGGTCTCAACATTAGAAAGTCTAGTGAGGGGTGGCCGGGCGCGCTGGCTCACGCCTGTGTTCCCAGCACTTTGGGAGGCCGAGGTGGGCAGATCACCTGAGGTCAGGAGTTCGAGACCAGCCTAGCTAACAAGGTTAAACCCCGTTTCTACTGAAAACACAAAAAAAATTAGCCAGGCGTGGTGGCGCGCACCTGTAATCCCAGCTACTCGAGAGGCTGAGGCAGGAGAATCGCTTGAACCTGGGAAGTGGAAGTTGCAGTGGACCAAGATCACACCATTGTGCTCCAGCTTGAGCAAGAAGAGTAAAACTGAAAAAAAAGAAAGTCTAGTGAGGGAAAGTGAAGGAGGTGGTCATAACTATGAGACCACACTAAGCCCCGGAGGTAAAAATTTTAAATGTTACAGAATTAAGACCAAAAGAAACAGTTAAAAGATTTGGCAAATAGGTAGCCAGTGACCTCAAAAGAGCAGATTTGTTATATTGTTGATAGTGCAGATCAGACAGTGGATTTCTTTCTAAAAGTATAGGGAAAAGAAGAAATCATTAGAAAAAGATGCAGAGATTCTGGAGGATAAACCATTTTTATCTCGATGGAAGATAAAGCACTGCAGACCAATGAAAAAGCCAGAAGAGGGAAGTTGGTGAAGAGAAAGAAACTCTTCTAGTCATTACCAGATGAGCACACAGTAAGTTTACCATACCAGGTGGTGGCAGCAAATTCATTATGTTTGGTCCATACAGACAGACAGTTTAAGAATTGTAGCTGCTATTAACTGAGCACCTACTATGCCAGCTGCATACCCTGTATTATTTTTAGTCCTCACCTCGACAATCTCAGGAAACCAGGCATTACCATACTCATTTGTTAACTGACTGAACTACAGTTCAGAGGTTACATGACTTGCCTGATATCACAAACTGGTAAATACTGGAGCAAAATTGTTTTTAATAGTTATATTAAAGCATAATATACATGTAGTAAAATTTACTTAAGTGAAGGGTTTGACAAATGTATTAAATGTATATACTTATGCAACAATCACCACAATCCAGTTTTCTAGAACACTCTATTACCCCAAAACTCCCTTCATGAGCAGGGCAGATTTAAGCCTGAATCGGTATGACTCCAACTCATGTCATGCTACAATGAGAAAAATGGCTTTTTTTGGCAGAAAATCTGCAAAATTAAGTCGCTATCCTTCCAATCTTCTGTTAGTACTCACTAGTTCCCTTTCCATGTGAGGCCCTTATATATCTCTATAACCACACTCACATATCATGATCTCACCAAATACACAGGTTTATTATAATTTGGAAACGTACCCCCTAAAAGCAAAGTATAATCAGACTTTTATATAGGATGCTATTAGATACTGCGATCCTTTTTTTTAAAAAAAAGCAAAAGGAGTTAGGAAAAGGAAGACAAATGAACAGGTAAGTCCAGAAGAAAGACTGAATGAAAAGAGAAGAGTAAGGTCCTTAAAAAAAGGACAATGTGATATACAAATAAAGAGAACATGAAATAACAGAAGTCAGGAGTCTGTGTCATGGAAGAGAGACTAACTGGAACAGAAGCTTCTCTTCTATAAGCAACGTAAAACCGTACAGAGACACAGGATGGAATGACTTCCCCGGCAGGAGTTAACACTTATTTGGCTAAGAAACAGGACTATACAATATTAAGACAGACAGGCCGGGCGCGGTGGCTCAAGCCTGTAATCCCAGCACTTTGGGAGGCTGAGGCGGGCGGATCACTGGGTCAGGAGATCGAGACTATCCTGGCTAACACAGTGAAACCCCGTCTCTACTAAAAAATACAAAAAACTAGCCGGGCGAGGCGGCGGGCGCCTATAGCCCCAGCTACTCGGGAGGTTGAGGCAGGAGAATGGTGTGAACCCGGAAGGCGGAGCTTGCAGTGAGCTGAGATCCGGCCACTGCACTCCAGCCTAGGGAACAGAGCGAGATTCCGTCTCAAAAAAAAAAAAAAAAAAAAAAAAGACAGACAAAAATCAAAATAAAGTGAGACAATATTCATAGTAAAGTTATAAAGCTAAAACTTGTTAAATTTTTATAATAATGATTTTCCTATAACTAATTAAAACAAGTGCAAATTTTTCATTATGTAAAAAAACAAGCAGGTTGGGCACGGTGGCTCACGCCCATAATCCCAGCACTTTAGGAGGCCAAGGCAGGCAGATCACTTGAGGTTGGGAGTTCAAGACCAGCCTGACCAAAATGGAGAAACCCCGTCTCTACTAAAAATACAAAATTAGCCCACCGTGGTGGCGCATGCCTGTAATCCCAGCTACTCAGGAGGGTGAGGCAGGACAATCGCTTGAACCCGGGAGGTGGAGGCTGCGGTGAGCCCTGATTGTGCCACTGCACTCCAGCCTAGGCAACAAGAGCAAACCTCTGTATCCAAAAAAAAAAAAAAAGAATTATAGACATAAAAGAATTCAGGCCTAGGCAGTGGTTCACACCTGTAATCCCAGCACTTTGGGAGGCTGAGGCGGGTAGATCCCCTGAGGTCGGGAGTTCAAGACCAGCCTCACCAACATGGAGAAACCCCATCTCTACTAAAAATACAAAATTAGCCAGGCGGGCAGCTCATGCCTGCAATCCCAGCTACTCGGGAGGCTGAGGCACGAGAACCACTTGAACCTGGGAGGCAGAGGTTGCGTTGAGCTGAGATTGCACCATTGCACTCCAAAGCCTGGGCAACAAGAGAGAAACTCCGTCTCAAAAATAAAAAAAAACAACAAGAAGCAAATATAGAATTATATAAGAATTCAGGCCTGGTGCGGTGGCTCACACCTATAATCGCAGCACTTTGGCAGGCCCAGGCAGGTGGATTACTTGAGTTCAGGAGTTCAAAACCAGCTGGCCAACATGGTGAAACCCTGTATCTACTAAAAATACAAAAATTAGCCAGGCGTGGTGGTGCACACTTGTAATCCCAGCTACGCAGGAGGCTGAGGCAGGAGAATTGCTTGAAATTGAACCCAGGAGGCGGAGGTTGCAGTGAGCTGAGATCATGCTACTGCACTCTGGTCTAGGCCGCAGAGCAAGACTCCATTTCAAAAAAAAAAAAAAAAAAAAAAGAATTCAGATACCATATCAGGGCCAGAAATAATTAAAATGATTAAAATAAGATATGACAAGCCTGGAACGAAAAAAAGTACAAATCTAAACAGGAGGATAAACTAAAATTTTCATTTAACTTATATTTTCACTTCCACCCAAACCTTTCCTTAGTTCTATAGAACTAGAAACAAAATTCACTAAGTCTAGATGAAATGCTCTTCCAAGCAGAGCCAAAGAAACTGCCAGCCCACAATTAACAGAACACATCTTTTATGACTATTTAATATATAACAGGTGTTGTAATATCCAATTTGTTGAATCAGTCCCCTGATTATTACCCTGAACATTCTGTCTAGTCCAACTTGATATTCCAAGAAACACTACTCTGCCTACGCAAAAGACATACCTCTTTGGAAGGAATGATTATAAAACTATTCCAGTATTAGAAGAAAAAGTCGTTTTTTAATGTTAAGTAACAAAACCCAAAAATTTAGTTGTCAATTCTTACACTAGTAAGTCCAGAGACGGTATCTAGGTGACTATGGCAGAGAGTAATATATACATGCATTGCTATAAAGTAAAAAGAATTTGTCGGCCGGGCGCGGTGGCTCAAGCCTGTAATCCCAGCACTTTGGGAGGCCGAGACGGGCGGATCACGAGGTCAGGAGATCGAGACCATCCTGGCTAACACGGTGAAACCCCGTCTCTACTAAAAAGTACAAAAAACTAACCGGGCGAGGTGGCGGGTGCCTGTAGTCCCAGCTACTCGGGAGGCTGAGGCAGGAGAATGGCGTGAACCCGGGAGGCGGAGCTTGCAGTGAGCCGAGATCCAGCCACTGCACTCCAGCCTGGGCGACAGAGCAAGACTCCGTCTCAAAAAAAAAAAAAAAAAAAAAAAAAAGAATTTGTCTCACTGTATTATAGTCACATTTTACAAATATTATTCTGTCTGCAACTTCTAACTGTGCATCCCAATGTTACTTAAAATAGCTATGTATTTTTCTTATCCAATCTAAATGCATGGTTAGAGAGAAATAAGTTTAATGCAAAACACTAGAGAGAAAAAAAAAATCTGGAACCCTCTGGAAAAGAGAGAAAAACCTAATCCTTGGCAGCCTATTGACATTAAAGAGAAGGATCTAAATTAAGAATAAACAAAAACAAGACGATAACTTATATTAATAAAATATAAGTGTGCGAAAGTTTAAAAAACCCAACCTACTGGCTAGGCATGGTGGCTTACACCTATAATCCTAACACTTTGGGAGGCCAAGGTAGGAAGATCGCTTGAGTCCAGGAGTCCAGGAGACAACAAAGCGGGTCCCTGTCTCTACAAAAAACCGACCTATTAAACATGCATTACCTATTTCTGTGAATAATCAGTTTACTCTTTTTTTTTTGACAGTCTCTCACTCTATCGCCCAGGCTGGAATGCAGTGGTGCAATCTTGGCTCACTGCAAACTCCACCTCCCAGTTTCAAGTGATTCTCCTACCTCAGCTTCCTGAGTAGCTGGCGTTACAGATGCCCACCACCATGCCTGGCTAATCTTTGTATTTTTAGTAGAGAGAGGGTTTCACCACGTTGGCCAGGTTGGTCTCGAACTCCTGACCTCAGGTGATCCACCCACCTCAGTCTCCCAAAGCTGGGATTACAGGCGTGAGCCACTGAGCTCGGCCAACCAGTTTACTCTTACGTCATTTCTTGAAATAGCAAACACGAATACCTACAGAACACTAATCAAATCAGTAAAAATAAAACTCAATAGCTATACCCTTCTTTCAAATTAAAGAGCATTAATTTTTCTTAAAATTTATTACTTCTAATTTTCAATGGACTGTTATAAAGTTAAAAATAAAACAGTACTAAGAACAAATCCCAAAGTCATACTAATCAAGTGATTCTGCTAACCTCTCTGCACATCATTTTTTAAACTCTTTAATAAAAAGTTTAAAAATGTTTACGAAAATTCATTCTGCAGCTCCACAGAAGTGCTTCAAGTACTGTGTAAAGCTCAATTCAAAAAAAATTAATATATCTTAAAATATGCACGAAAACAACAGATATATTCAAATGTGTTATAATCCAACACATTTTAAAATGATGAACTCATCTTGTTGCCAAGCATTTGGTGATGACCATAAAGATCCTTTTCATATGTCTATTTTAGTAAAAGACATCTAAGACTACAAAGTGACTTCATTTAAAAAACCAGGTTGCAAATATAAAAATGGGCAACTCCAACTACATAAAAAATTCTTGCTGATATACAACCAAAATAAAATATGAAAATAAGCTGCAACTGTTACTCAGATTGCTGCACTCAAATTCATGGATTTATCCAACAGCAATTTTTCTCATTGACAGCTTTGTAAGTCTTATATATTGGAGACCTGCATTAGAACTTTTTGATCTGGGGCCGGGCGCGGTGGCTCAAGCCTGTAATCCCAGCATTTTGGGAGGCCGAGACGGGCGGATCACGAGGTCAGGAGATCGAGACCATCCTGGCTGACACGGTGAAACCCCGTCTCTACTAAAAAATACAAAAAACTAGCCGGGCGAGGTGGCGGGCGCCTGTAGTCCCAGCTACTCGGGAGGCTGAGGCAGGAGAATGGCGTGAACCCGGGAGGCGGAGCTTGCAGTGAGCCGAGATCTGGCCACTGCACTCCAGCCTGGGCGGCAGAGCGAGACTCCGTCTCAAAAAAAAAAAAAAGAACTTTTTGATCTGAATACTTCAAAAGTCCTGTTCACTTCTGCGCTTTGACAGGTATATAAGAAAATTAACCAACTGAAGTGTTTTTAAAGGAGGAAAATGCAGGAAGTCAAAGCAATTTATTTCTTCCCTAAATTGAAATGCCCTACATAAAATACTATTTGCGAATCCAATGAGAGAAAACACTCGAGTTTGGGCTCTCCTTGCATTCGCTTAAAAAAAAAAAAAATCACATGCAGGCCGGCACGGTGGCTCATGCCTGTAATCCCAACACTTTGGGAGGTTGAGGCGGGCGGATCACCGGAGCTCAGGAGTTCGAGACCAGTCTGGCCAACACGGCGAAACCTTGTCTCTACTGAAAATCCCCATCTCTACTAAAAATACAAAACTAGCCAGGTGTAGTGGCAAGTGCCTATAGTCCCAGCTACTTGGGAAGCTGAGGCAGGAGAATGCTTGAACCCGGGAGGCGGAGGTTGCAGCGAGCAGACATCGCGCCACTGCACTCCAGCCTGGATGACAGAGAGAGATTCCATCTCAAAAAAAAGAGGCTGGGTGAGGTGGCTCACACCTGTAATCCCAGCACTGTGGGAGGCTGAGGCAGGCGAATCACTTGAGGCCAGGAGTTCGAGATCAGCCTGACCAACATGATGAAATCCTGTTTCTACTAAAAATACAAAATTGGCCAGGCATGGTGGCGCGCACCTGTAATCCCAGCTACTTGGAAGGCTGAGGCACGAGAATCACTTGAACCCGGAGGCGGAGGTTGCAGTGAGCCAAGTTCCCGTCACTGCACTCCAGCCTGGGCAATAAGAGTGAAACTCCATCTCAAAAAAAAACAAAAAACAGAAAACAAAAATCACACGCAACTTGAATAGCCCAGTCTTCTTATAATAAACGACATTTATTATGATGTATATATTAACAATATTGTCAAATGGGATGGAGACATATTAATGCTAGAGAGACAGAAAATATAACATTTCTAATGATACCACGCCTTTTAACACCAGAGTTTCAGCATTTCATACCTATTCTTCCCATCACATTAATACCAGAGCATCTGACTGAAGGTAAAGATTCACTTTGTCTCAAATGTATTAAGTTTGTACACCTCCGTACCTCAAACAAGGGCAAAATACAATAAAACTGAAAAATAAAAGCTGTTGTTCAAAGGCAATATAACCTCTCTATCCACACAGAAGTTAAAATGTTCATATGTCATACCTGAGTGATTCACGGTTGTCTCACCACATGAAATACAAAAGCCCAGCCCATGGAAAAGCAGGGACCACTTTGTATCTTTCTCCCAACAGTTTAAAAGGATAGGTGAGAGGGAATAGATATTATTAAGGATGCACCAAAGAAAGATGCCATAAATATTCAAAGTAGTTTTAACTGTCAAAATACTTTGTAAATAGATCTAAAAGCACTCACATATGTTCCTACTGTAAAATAAAAGTATTTATTTAGTCAAGGCCAATTAAAAATCATCAGGTTATCTTCATCTTACTGTCTAGCACATAACAGCATCACTAGTTGCTGTTTTTAAGTAAAGAAATGTTCAATTCTAAGCTAAATTGTTAAGCAAAACAAGAACCACATTCTGGTTATGTAAAAGCAGCACTGCTTCCAATTAGTATACATATATTGGCATTACAGAAAAGTACTGATTTTACATTTTTTATGTTCCTCGTCTCCAAATATCTATTAAACATAACCAATTAATAAGCTTCCCTTATCAACATAAGAACAAAGAAAAAAAATCCTAGAAAGGTAAATCTTTTGTGAAAATATGCAGCAATAAGCATCTTCCATCCATTTGAAAGATCTAACCTTGATTCACTACATTTGAATGATCTGACGCCTGAGATGAATTTCAAACTCTATATAGAGAAGTTATAGTCATTCAAGTTAGCAGTACTTAGAAAACAATTACAGACTGTAAATTGTACAGACACATGGAAAAAGAGACTATGTTAATTCTGATCCAAACAGCCCGTTAGTTTTGAAACAAGGCAGTATAAAAATCTAATTGATAACTGTGGTTATCAACATCACTGGGTTTTCATGATAATTAAATTACTTAATACATTAAAAATTAGTGCGGGCACGTATTGATAATTTTAGAATGTGAATGATGGGTACATGGAGAGTCAGTACACTATTCTTACACGTAAAATTTAAAGTTTCCATAAAAAAAAAAAAAAAAAAACTTAGAATCGGGCTAGCATACAATAAGGGCTCAATACATGCCATTCGTATTACCCTGTGGGCTACTTGCTAAGATTAAAAGAAAGTGTCCTGGGCTGTGCCTAGAACGACGTATATTTAATACAAGTTACTATTCTCACATCATCCTTCACAATGTATATTCAGCAAACGCTTATCAATTAACTATTTTTTAAACCATGTGGACTGAATACTTAAGCGTAAATAACTCATCTCTGACTCTGACAGGGAGCTACAAGTTACAATATCAACTGTCAATGGGCTCCAGAGATATAATGTATCCAGAGTGCTGACTTCAGATACTTTGTTTAGTTTCAATTGCCTGAAGGAAAATATGACTGGCTATCTTCATCTTCCTCTCCAGCACATTACATGGTTGCCTTAAAACCAACAAATAAAATAATTCTCAGGTAACACATTCAAAAACGATCGCTAAGTGAAAGATGATCAACACGGAAGACGGGGAACGAAGAAAGTAACTAGATCAGTACACTGGACTGATCAGCCTACTACTTGGTGAGCAAGATAGCACTAGAGGAGTGGACTCCATCCCTTTCGTAAGCAAATAAATGAAAAAAGATCTAACAACTCACGAACCGTAAGTGTCAAAATTTGCGTTTCCAATAGGCATAAACAAAAATATAAATGATTATTTCTATGTTTCCAATTCCTTCAATCAATTAGCCATTGTTTAAGGAAGAAAAAATGTTAAGGTTGCATGCACAGCATTCAACAAGAAATAACTTTAATTCCCATTTTGGAACTCTAGAGGGCACCAGAAATATGCCCTCCTTCGCACCACCCCTCCTCCCCGGTAACGTGAGCAGCTGCAGAAGCCCGTCGTCTGGTTGCTGAGGTTGGTATTGCAGCAGCAGGAGCGATGTCTGCAGCGGTGGAAACAGCAGCGCCCACTCCCAGCTGCCTCACCAGCCATTACCCAGGCTTCGCCCTGGGGGCAGCTGCCACCCAAGGGAAAGCTCCTCCCCCTCAAAACAACTGGGAGGGCCAGGTCCCGTAGCGGAACCCCTACAACCTGACAATGTCCTCTATTAGCAACAAATTAGGGGCAAGGGACTCACAATGGGGGTGTTTTCCTCCTCACTTTCTGCCAAGGATGCACCGGACAGGGCTGAAGGCGATTCTTGGTCCTGGGACAGGAGGAAAAAAGAAAAATGTATCAAGAACACACAACCTGGTGGGAGAAACCAACCCTTTCTGCCAGAAGGAGGCAGAGAAGGGAATAAGAGGTCAAGGAGGTTCGGTTCTTCTATTATTACCCCACCACGCGCACAATAGCCCCCTCCTGCGTAAGTGGGGCAAAACAGCGCAAAATGTCTATCTGGGGCCAAAACCCATGTGAAAGGCAAAATCTGGAAAGGAGGGGGCCTGAGGACACCGAGCCTGCTCCCGGGAAGGGAGGGGGGAAGGGAAAACGTTGCCTCGACGCCAGCAAGGGATTTGTATTCCCTCCTAAATTCGCCCACCCAGCGTCATCCCCGTCACTCCAAGTACCAATTCAGAGGTAAGGGGCGGCTCGCGTCACCGCTGGGCCGATATCGCCCACATTTGCCCCAAGCAGTTGCCCTGGGCCCGAGGTTTGCCCCCCCCTGCAGTCGGCGACCGGCAGCGCTGCCTCCCCGTCCGCCATTAGAGACCCAGCCAAACAATACGTGCGGAGCAAGAGCCGCGCAGCGCAGCGCCGAGGAAGAGAAGAGCGAAGGAGGGGACCCGGCGGGGCAGAGGCGGCAGCCCTCACCCCGAAAAACTTGGGGACCTCGGCTCCGGCGGACAGGGTGGGAGCGCGGCCCCGAGCGCGGAGACCCGGCCGGGGCGCCCCTCCCCCGCCCCCCGCAGGAGAGAAAGGAAAATGCCCCGCGACCTCCCCGGGCGGCCGGCACCCCCGCCCCGCCGTCCCGCCGCCCCGCCGGCCCCGCGACCCCCGCCGCTGGCGGCCGCCTCACCCAGCCCTCCCGGCCTCGCCCGCACTCTCCCAGCCCCTCGGGCCGCACGCGAAGGCGCCTGTGACATGAGCGCAGCCCCGAGCTGCCCCCGAGGCCCCGACGCGGCAGCGGCGACGGCGGCCGCGCCGCGGGGTATTAATCCCGGGTCGGTGGGAGGCTCCGGAGGCTGCCCTCACCCATCTCCGCCTCCCTAGTCGCCTCCGCCTCCGCCTCCTCCTCCGGAGGCTGCGCTGCTCCCAGCCACCCCCACTCTCGGCGGCCCCGGACTGGAAAGACAGCGGGGATAAGCCTCACCCGGTTCTGGCTGCGGCTCCGCGGAGCGAACCTCCCCTCCCCCGGCCCACCCCCCTTCGGCGACACGCACAACTCCGCTCGGTCCAGTCCCGGCTTTAGCGCTGGTGAGGAGGAGGAGGCGGAGGAGGCGGCGGCGCGGCCGAGCCCGGGGAGGCCCCGCCCTCCGCGCGCTCATTGGCTGACGGGGGAGGCGGGCCGGAGCGCCTCGGGCTTGCCCATTGGCTCCAACGGCAGTCCTTCAGGGCCCCCCCTCGGTGGGGTGGTCCGAAGGGCTGTCCGTCAGGTGCGGGCCACTCCCCCGACCCTGCCGTTCCACTCCCGCCTCCGCCGGCCCTCGACTCCCGGCCGGGTCCCCTCCCCGCCGGTCCCCCGCCCCCACCCACCGGGTCTGCCAGGGTCAGGAGCCCGAGATTCGCTGCCCGCCGCACCGACCCCGCTTCGGCTCCTCAGGGCCCGGGGCTCTCCGGGACCTAGACAGCCCGGGAGACTCCGGCGGGGCCGCCTGCCCTCGCCCGAGCCTGGGCGCCCAGGCCGCGGCAGCGGCTCCCAACGCCCCTGCCCGAGGAGAGCCGCGGCCTCGATGCCCCATCGCCCTCCCTGTCCAGTTCCTTGAAGGCCCCTGCGAGGGGCGAGGCCGGGGAGGCGCTGGAGCGGGGCCGAGTGGGCTTTCGGGGCCGCGGGCGAACTGGAGCCCTGACTGCGCTGGGGGCAGTGGAGGCCCTTCCACCCTCGCCGCGCCCCGTGGGGAATAGTCCCCCACCTCCCGCCATGGCTGCAGCAGGAGGAGACGACGTCCTCCATTTTGTCGGCACGACTGTGGGAACTTGGGACCCCCTAAAAACCAAACCCCGTGGGGCCGGGAAACTTGTCCCCGGGAAGCCCCGACTGGGCTCTGCCATTCGGCCAAGGGAACAGCCCCGGCTGCTGGCGTCTGCGTCCGCGGGGCCGTAGGGGACGGGCACGACGGTGGAGAGACCCAGACGCCGCTCCCCGCCTCCATCAACCAAGATGGAGGGAGCTGCGGGCTCCCCTGGAGCTGGGCTCCCGCCGGCTGGAGGGGCCGAGGCTCGCCCTGGGGCGTCCCTGGGCGCCGCCGTCCTGTGCTCCGCAGCCCGGGGCGCTGGCCCTGCCCAGGCCGCTCTACCGCCTGCCACCGTCTCCTGGTCCTCAACTGTTGATGGAGACTCCATGGAGGCTCCCTCCACAGCCCGCTCCATCGCGGGGCGCACTCGCTGCGGCCCCCGGGGGAGCGGAGTCAGGGACAGACGGCGACGGCGCCCGGGGAGGGCGGGCCCCACAGGCCACCTCCACGAGGGGTCTTCTCTTTTGTTCCTCGTCTACACCTACGTCTTCGGCGGACGTCATGGTGCTGAACCATTTCCAAGACTCACGTAAAGATGGAAGCGGTGCCGCTTGCTTCTCGCCCTGGCGGTTCTTAGTGGGATTACAACTGAGGGTGTTGGTTATTTTCCCACCCAAATGGATGGGCGACTTCTCCATTTCACCATTATCTGACAACATTGCCTATTAATAAACAGATGTATGGTAATACAGTTTCAAGTTCAACACGATATTGATGAACATGAAGTTTTCAGTGAAGTTAATCACCCATGAAAGACTGACGTTTAAACTAATAGACGCAACTTCACAGAGGAAATCTAGAAGTTGAATTCAGTCACTCATTGAAAAATAAATCAAGTAGGCTTTCCACCTTGTACTAAATACCTTGAATACACTGTTCTTTTCTATTGAAAAAAATTAATAAAATGTACTTGAACCAGCTTTTCAAAAAGTATCACTAATTTTTAGGAAACTTGTAACTAAAATTTTTTAGTTTTAAATACACTAAAATAGCCTCTTAAGATTTTATATTACACAGTGCTGTCTTAGACTGAAAAACTATCATCACAACAGAAACATCACAACAAAAACAGCCACTATCATCAAAACAGACACATCCTCTACTACCAAATTGTAATAATTTGGTGAAAACTTGCACCATCCCTTTTCTGCTGCCAGCTCGTATTGCAGTAGCTTCAGCTCATTGAGTTTATATTTAGAAGAGTAAAGTAGACATACTTCCAGATAAGCTCTGTGATAAACTTAAATGATAGATTGGGTTGCCATGTACTGTTCAGTTGGAGCTCTATACTGCTACTAATTCCCTAGTGTTATTGCTGTTTTATATAACTAATGAGCACCTGTGCTAATTATGGTATTTATATGCACTTTTTTAGTTCATTCAGGTACATTTGTCCATGCAACTGTTCATTGGTTTGCTAGTCTGATACCAGGGAGAATTTTCGTTGAGAATTTAGAACTGAGAAAAAAGTATTTGTCATAATGTTAAAAGCAGACTTAATTTTACATAAAAGTAATTTTAAAAATAAATGTTTGAATGTTCATAACAGCATTCATAATTTCCAACATCCCTAAAATGTCCATCAACTGATGAATGGATAAACAAAATGTGGTACATCCATACAATGGAATATTATTCAGACATAAAGAGGAGTGAAGTTCTGATATACGCTACAACATGGACAAACCTTAAAGACATTATGCTAAGTGAATAAACAAGACACAAAAGACCACTGAATATTTTATTCCATTTACAGGAAATGTCTAGAATAGGGAAATCTGTAAAGATAGAAAGTAGATTTTTTTTTTCTTTTTTTTTTTTTTTGAGACGGAGTCTCGCTCTGTCGCCCAGGCTGGAGTGCAGTGGCCGGATCTCAGCTCACTGCAAGCTCCGCCTCCCGGGTTCCCGCCATTCTCCTGCCTCAGTCTCCCGAGTAGCTGGGACTACAGGCACCCACCACGCCCGGCTAATTTTTTGTATTTTTTTTAGTAGAGACGGGGTTTCACCGTGTTAGCCAGGATGGTCTCGATTTCCTTACCTCGTGATCCGCCCGTCTTGGCCTCCCAAAGTGCTGGGATTCCAGGCTTGAGCCACCGCGCCCGGCCGAGATAGAAAGTAGATTACTGGTGGCCCAGAACTGGAAAAGTGGGGAGTAGAAAATGGTAGCTAAAAGTTACGAGGTTTTTTGATGGAGTGACTCAAGTGTTCTAAAATTGACTGAAATGATTGCACAACTCTGAATGTACTAAAAACCTCTGAACAGGATACCTTAAATGAGTGAATTGCATGATATGTAAATTATATCTCAATAAATCCACAACTAAAACTGTGTGTGTGTGTATGAATCTATTCTGTACCTGTCAAAAAGCATACCAGACATCCAAGAGGCAACTGCAAGACATGAGCAAAAAACTCGTATTTCAAATATCTGGCCACTCAGAACCTCAGAAAGTTACCTTCTCTCTGAGTCCATTTCCTTATTTGTAAAATAAAGTAATAAAGAGTGGTTGTGACTGGGCATGGTGGCACCCGCCTGTAATCCCAGCTACTCGGGAGGCTGAGGCAGGAGAATCACTTGAACCCAGGAGGCAGAGGTTACAGTGAGCCGAGAGCACTGCCACTGCACTCCAGCCTGGGCAACAGAGCAAGACTCCATCTCAAAAAAAAGAGTTGTTGTAAGGACCAAGTAACTGCTGTGAAAGTTATACAAAAGTGTTAGGTTTAATTGCATTTTGAAGACCAAGAGCTCACCATTTATTGAGATGTAGTATTACTGACTCTGGGCTCAGCTTAAAGAGCCAGACTGCCCCCATCTGAATTCTGGCATTACCCACAACTAGCAAGTGGCTAGATGCTTTTAGTCATGCGTAAGCTTCTCTAAGCCTCTGATCGGTTCATCATGTGTCAAATGTAGATAATAATTCCTCTTTCATAGAGTTTTTTAGGGGGTGAAACGAGCACACATGTATAAAAACTTGCACCTCGCACCTCACTTAATATAGATCTCAGTAAATTTTAGTTGTTTTTATCATTTATACTTGACTCAATGAAATATTAGGAAAAAAATTATAATATTCTACTAGGACTATATTGATATCTCTACCACCAATACTATGCTACTGTATAATCCAAATAATAATAATAATAATTGCAGTAACTAAATCAAGCAGTCTTGGGGCTGGGCACAGTGGCTCATGTCTGTAATCCCAGCACTTTGGGAGGCCGAGGTAGGTGGATCACTTGAGATCAGGAGTTTGAGACCAGCCTGGCCAACATGGTAAAACCCCATCTCTACCAAAAAATACAAAACTTAGGGTGGTGCATGCCTGTAGCCCCAGCTACTCAGGAGGCTAAAGTGGGAGAATTGCTTGAACCAGGGAGGCAGAGGTTGTAGTGAGCTAAGATCGTGTCACTACACTCCAGCCTGGGCAAAAGAGTGAGACCCTGTTTCAAAATGAACAAAACAAAACAAAACAATATTTTAACAATGGAAACAGTGAATAAAATTTTCTATGAGAGAAGGAACAAAGACTGAAACCAGTTTAATATTATTTATTGATATATAAATAAAGTACAACTCGGTAGGATGCTTCTCATAGGATTCAAAAATAAGAATTTTAAATAAAAATTGTTAGTTTTAAGATGTTGACATTTATAACTTGCTTATACTGATGTTTGATATTATAGCAACCAAAAATCTATAATTTTCCTTCATAGTTGTGGAGAAAGGGTGAAGTTCCTTGGCCCTAGGATTCTTGGCTCCAGAATCCATGCCATTAACCACCTCATTATACGGCCTCTCTAGATAGCTTTGTCTTCATTCTTAAATTTTAACTCTTAAACATGTCATCTTAAAAAATTTTAAACATAGCACTAAATAATGCATTTTAGATCAGTGGCAGATAAACTTTTTTTGACCATGATAACTACTGGGATAGGCATTGTACATCAGCACCCAGTACAAACCCCTACTAGATACGTGACTATATGACTGAAACACAGGATTCATGGAATAATTACCTTTCACTGTCTTAGATGCATTTTAATATTATCCATTCTAGTATATTTAAATCTAGTCTATACAGTTTTAGTCCTTATTTTTAAATAAATAGATAATAGTTGCAACACACCAAGTTCATTTCATGGCTTACAAACTGTGGTTTGAAAAATATTACTCTGCAGAGAGCAAGTCATGGATAAATTTAAGTCCTAAATCAGTTGAAAAAACACAAGATGATATCAGAAACTGAGAGTAATCTCAAATGAACCATAGATTGAATTTTTTTTTTTTTTTTTTTTTTTTGAGACAGAGTCTTGCTCTGTCGCCAGGCTAGAGCGCAGTGGTGCAATCTCACTGCAACCTCTGCCTCCTGGGTTCAAGCAACTCTCTGCCTCAGCCTCCCGAGTGGCTGGGACTGCAGGCACGCGCCGCCACACCCAGCTAGTTTTCGTGTTTTTAGTAGAGACAGGGTTTCACCATGTTGGCCAGGATGGTCTCGATCTCTTGACCTCCTGATCTGCCCGCCTTGGCCTCCCAAAGTGCTGGGATTACAGGCATGAGCCACTGCGCCCAGCCTATATAGATTGAAATTTTACAAATAGAGATTTAAGTTGCCATTCTTCCTAAATATATGAAATACTTATTCTTTCCTATCAACATGTTTTACACTTTATGAAAGAGTAATGAAGCTTATTAACAATGCTTGGAAAAGTATGCAGAGGTGAAGTTAATGCTAATTCCACTACTTGTTAGCTTTGTGACTGTCTTAGTTCATTTAGTGCTTCTATAACAGAATACCTAAGACTGGGTAATTTATCAGTAACAGAAATTTACTGACTCACCATTCTGGAGGCAGGGAAGTCCAATATCAAGGTGTTGGCATCTGTCATGGGCCTTCTTGCTATGTCATAACATCAAGGAAGGCATCACATGTCTGAAAGGCTGAGAGAGGATGAGAGTAAGAGCAAGAAGGGGCAAGCCCCGTCCTGCAATGAGGAAACCTACTTCCCTGATGACAGCATTAATCCGTTCATGAGGGCTCGAATCTCTTAAAGGTCTCACTTTTTGATACCATCACAATACCAATTACATTTCAACATGAGCTGTGGAGGGGACAAACATTCAAACCATAGTAGTGACCCTCCAGTTTCTGAGCCTCAGTTTCTTCAGTGAACTGAGGGAATTGTACATCCTAGGCCCTTAAAGGAAAACCCCTTCTTCTCTCCTTATAATCTTCTCATCCTTTGGGATCCCAATGCCTCCAACCAACCCCATCTCATTTTTCCAGTTTATTGTAAGTATTCCTTTCCTCTGAGTTCCTGTGGCTTTATTATTGAGTAATAAAAAGTGTTTGCACCTATAGTCTTAAGAAACATTGCCCTTCACTCTTCCTTATCAGTTCACACTGGAATAAGAGCCCCCCCGTGTTTCTCCTGTTAAATCAAATGTATTTATTTTAATTGGCAAAAAATTGAATATATTTACTGTGTACAATACAATGTTTTGAAACATATATACATTGTGCAATGACTAAATAATATAGGCATAACCTCACATACTTGTTATTTTTTGTGGTAGAAACACTTAAAAATCTACTCTCAGCTATTTTCAAGAATACAATATACTGTTATTGATTTTAAACACCTTGTTGCACAATACGGTGTACATTCTCTTGAGCTTCCTCCTATGTAGCTAAAACTTCTATCTTTTGACCCATATCCTCTAAATTCCACCAAACTCCCATGTCACCACCCCAGCGCCAAGTAATCACCATTCTACGCTCTGCTTCTATGAGTTCATAATATGTGAGATTATGTGGTATTTGTCTTTCTGTGCCTGGCTTATTTCACTTAACATACTGTCCTTCAGGTTCATCCATGTTGTCACAAACAACAGGATTTCCTTCTTTTTAAGGCTGAATAGTATTCCATAGTGTATATATGCCACATTTTCTTTATCCATTCATCTGTTGATGGACACTTACATAGATTCCATATCCTGGCTATTGTGAATAATACTGCAATGAACATGAGAGTATAGGCACCACCTGAAGGAACTGATTTCACTTCCTTTGGGTATATATTCACTAGCGGAATTACTGGATCATATGGTAGTCAATTTATTTTTTTGAGAAACCATCACACTGTTTTCCATCATCACTATTAATTTACATTCCCAGCAACAGTGTGCAAGGGTTCCCTTTCTTCCACATCATTGCCAGCATGTGTATTCTTTTGTCTGTCTTTTTTATTTTATTTTATTTTATTTTATTTTATTTTATTTTATTTTTGAGATAGAGTCTAGCTCTGTCACCCAGGCTGGTGTGCAGTGGCCCCATCTCAGCTCACTGCAACACCCACCTCCCAGGTTCAGGCGATCCTCCTGCCTCAACCTCTCAAGTAGCTGGAATTACAGGCGTTTTTAGTAGAGATGTGGTTTCATCGCGTTGGCCAGGCTGGTCTTGAGCTCCTGACTTCAACTAATCCACCTGCCTCAGCCTCCCAAAGCACTGGGATTACAGGAGTGAGCCACCGCGTCTGGCTCCTTTGCCCATTTTTAAATTGGGTTGCTTTCTTCCTATTGAGTTATTTGAGTTCCTTATATATTGTGGATAGTAATCCCTTATCAGACATATGGTTTGTAAATACAGTCTCCCATTTCATAGGTTGTCTCTTCACTCTCTTGTTTCCTTTATTATACAGAAGCTTTTTAATGTATCTCATTTGTCTGTTTTTGCTGTTGTTACCTGTGCTTTCTTGTTATTCATTTATCTCCCAGGCAGCATAGCCCACCAAATTCCATCTAAGCTTTAGAGCATGGGTGTCCAATCTTTTGGCTTCCCTGGCCCACGTTGGAAGAATTATTGTCTTGGGCCACACATAAAATACACTAATGATAGCTGATGAGCCAAAATAAATCTAAAAATCACACACACAAAAAAAATCTTACATTTTAAGAAAGTTTACAAAATTTGTGTTGGACCACATGCATTCAAAGCCGTCCTGGGCTACATGCCGCCTGCTGGCTACTGGTTGGACAAGCTTGCTTTAGAGGTACTCACTGCAAAACAGAAGCAAATTTTAAGGGGGAAGATTAGATTATTTACGAGATCCTTTCCAGCAATAAATTCTATGATTTTATAAAATAATGAGCTGAAAGGACCCCTTATATTGTCAACTGTTATTTAGTGAATTTCTGTACTGGGTAGTGTTAAACCAAAACTTTAGACAAATTAAATTTAACAATTTAATTGAGCAAAGAATGATTTGCTAATTTGGCAGGACCCGGAACCAGAAGAGGTTCAGAATGACTTTGCAGGGGCTATGTGGTCAGAGAGAATTATGGGTAGAAAAAGGAAAGTGACTTAAAGAAAACAGAAATGAGGCCCAAAAACATCCTGATTGGTTAGAGCTTGTCATTTGCCTTATTTCAACATGGTTTGAACAGCTGGCTGCCTGTGATTGGCCAAAACTCCGTGACTGGTACAAGAATGGGTTACATTCTGTTTACATATCCAGCTGGTTGCAGTTCACTCTGTAAGGGGAAACTTTTAGGCCAAACTTAAAATATGTAAGCAGGTAATTTTAGGCTAAACTTAATTTGCCAGTAGCTGTTCACTAAAAGATTAAAATATAAAATTAAGCTGATCTGAAAGTTTTGAATCATTACATTAAGTTTTTAATACTTTTCCCTACCTCCAAAGGTAATATGTACACAATGATTTTAATTTTTTTAATTTTAAAAAATCATTTATTTATTTATTTCAGCCTCCTAAGTAGCTGGGACCACAGGCACGTGCCACCATACCCAGCTGAATTTTTTTATTGTTTATTTTGTAGAGAAGGGTCTCACTATATTAACAGTCCAGGCTGGTCTCCAACTCCTGGGTTTAAGTAATCCTCCCACCTAAATCTCCCAAAGTGTTGGAATTATGGGTGTGAGCATTCACGTCTTTTCTTTCTTTCTTTTTTTTCTTCCTTTCTTTCTTTCTTTTTCTTCCTTTCTTTCTTTTTCTTTCCTTCCTTTCTTCCTTCTTTTTTTTTCAATCTCGCTCCTTGCTTCCTTCCTTCTTTTCTTTTTTTTTTTTTTGACGAAGTCTCGCTCTGTCACCCAGGCTGGAGCGCAGGGGTGTGACCTCGGCTCGCTGCAATCTCAGTCTCCCGGATTCAAGCGAGTCTTCTGTCTCAGCCTCCTGAGTAGCTGGGACTACAGGCGCCCGCCACCACGCCCAGCTAATTTTTGTACTTCTAGTAGAATCCGCATTTCACCATATTGGCCAGGCTGGTCTCGAACTCCTGATCTCGTGATCTGCCCGCCTTGGCCTCCCAAAGTGCTGGGATTACAGGAGTGAGCCACCTCACCCGGCCTATTTTTTCTTTCTTTCAACAAGGTCTTACTCTGTCGCCTAGGCTGGAGTCAGTGGAATGATTATGACTCACTGCACCCTCCACCTCCTGGGCTGAAGGGATCCTCCTACCTCAGCCTCCCGACGGCTAGGACGACAGGCGCCTGCCACCACATCCAGCTAATTTTCTGTTTTTGTTTTTTGTTTTTTTGAGACAGAGTCTCGCTCTGTAGCCCAGGCTGAAGTGCAATGGCGAGATCTCGGCTCACTGCAACCTCTGCCTCCCAGGTCCCAGTTCAAGCGATGTTCCTGCCTCAGCCTCTCAAGTAGCTAGGATTACAGGCACACCCCACCATGTCCAGCTATTTTTGTATTTAGTAGAGTTGGGGTTTCACCACGTTGACCAGGCTCATCTCGAACTCCTGACTCAGGTGATCCATCTGCCTCGGGCTCCCAAAGTGCTGGAATTACAGGCGTGAGCCACCATGTCCGGCCTTAATTTTTGTGTTTTTTTGTGAAGGTAAAGTTTTGCCATGTTGCCCAGGCTGGTCTTTTTTTTTTTTGAGACAGAATCTTGCTCTCACCCAGGCTAGAGTGCAGTGGTGTGATCTTGGCTCACTCAACCTCTGCTTCTTCCCGGGTTTAAGCGATTCTTCTGCCTCAGCCTCCGGAATAATGGGGACCACAGGCGCCCACCACCACGCCCGGCTAATTTTTTGTATTTTTAGTAGAGATGGGGTTTCACCGTGTTAGCCAGGATGGTCTCGATCTCCTGATCCACCCGCCTCGGCCTCCCAAAGTGCTGGGATTACAGACCTGAGCCACCGCGCCCGGCCCAGGCTGGTCTTAAACTCAGCTCAAGCCTCGGCCTCCCGAAGTGCTGGGATTACAAACTTGCCCTGCCCTCTGTGATAAAAACAAAACAAAACAAAAACAAACAAACAAAAAAACCCACAAACCACAACTTGGAAAACCTGAAAAGTACAAAGGAGGGAAAAATGACCAATAAGCCTTGCATGTAAGGATAATTGTTAACATTCTTAATTGACTTTATTTCTTAGAACAGTTTTAGGTTCACAGGAAGTTTGAGCAGAAAATACAGAGAGTTCTCACATATCCCATTCCACACCTGCGTAGCCTTCCCCACTAGCAACTCCCCCACCAGAGTGGTACATTTTGTTACAACTTATGAACCTATATGAACACATTATTACTACTCAAAGTGCATAGTTTATATTAGAGTTTACCCTTGGTTTTACATCTTGGTGTTGGTCATCCCTCCCTGTCTCTCTCCCTCCTCTATAACCCCTAGTAACCATTGATCTTTCTGCTGTCTCCATGATTTTGCCATAACCAGAATGTCTTACAGTTAGACTCATACAGTATTCAGCCTTTTCAGATAGCATATTTCCCTTAGCAATATGCGTTTGAGTTTCCTCCACGTCTTTTCGTGGCTTGGTAGTTCATTTCTTTTTAAGCGCTGAATAATATTGTGTTGCCTGGATGTACCCACAGCTCCTTTATCCATTTACCTACTGAAGGATATCTTGGTTGCATTCAAGTTTTGACAATTATGAATAATGCTTCTATAAATACCCATGTGCAGGGTTTTGTGTGGACATAACTTTTCAACCCGTCTGGGCAAATGCCAAGGACAGCGATAAACTGGATCGTATGGTAGGAGTATGTTTAGGTTTGTACGAAACTGTCAACTGTCTTCTGAGTGGAATTTTACATTCCCACCAGTAGTGGATGAGAGTTCCTGCTGTTCCACATCTTTGTCAGCATTTTGTATTGTCAGAATTTGGGATTTTCACCTTCTAATAGGTATATAGTGGTATCTCATTCTTGTTTTCATTATAAACATGTTGATGTAACAATTTTTTTTTTTTTTTACTTATAGGATGTTTTAAAAACATTTATGTCATCCCACAAGAATAATGTCTTGCTAATTTTTTTTATTACATGGCATAAAGTGAAGAAGAGATTCTGTAAAGAACTGGTGATATCTAGAAAAATGAAATTGTCATTGAGAATAGAGCGGTCATCTTCATTTTGCTGTTGTAGGATAGGTAAATGGATTTTTTTTTTTTTTTTTTTTTTTGAGACGGAGTCTCGCTCTGTCGCCCAGGCTGGAGTGCAGTGGCCGGATCTCAGCTCACTGCAAGCTCCGCCTCCCGGGTACACGCCATTCTCCTGCCTCAGCCTCCCAAGTAGCTGGGACTACAGGCGCCCGCCACTTCGCCCGGCTAGTTTTTTGTATTTTTTAGTAGAGACGGGGTTTCACCGTGTTAGCCAGGATGGTCTCGATCTCCTGACCTCGTGATCCGCCCGTCTCGGCCTCCCAAAGTGCTGGGATTACAGGCTTGAGCCACCGCGCCCGGCCAGAGAAGCATTTCTAAAATTTGGGAACTAATTTAAAATTCAGACACAGAAAAAACTTTTCTTCCTTCCTTTCTTTCTTTCTTTACTTCTTTTTCTTTTTTTTTTTTTTTTTGAGACGAAATTTCTCTGTTGTTGCCCAGGCTGGAGTGCAATGGCGCGATCTTGGCTCGCCACAACCTCTGCCTCCCGAGTTCAAGCGATTCTCCTGCCTCAGCCTCCCAAGTAGCTGAGATTACAGGCGTGCGTCACCATGCACAGCTAACTTTTTTGTATTTTTTTAGTAGAGACGAGGTTTCTCCATATTGGTCAGGCTGGTGAAAAAACTTTTCTAATTATTAAATAATATTAAATTATTAGCAAATCTGATCAATTTTATACAAACAAAAGATGAGAAGCTTTACAAAAAGTAGAAGCAAATCTTCAAGAATGATGGCCAAAAGGAGCTATCCTAAGTAGACCAATAAATTAATACTACTTTGAGTTGACTGAGTTTTTGAAAGAAATTAGTCTAAAATTACAGGGCACAGTGGTTCACACCTGTAATCCCAGCACTTTGGGAGGCTGAGGCAGGCGGATCATTTGAGGCCAGGAGTTCCAGACCATCCTGGGCAACATGGTAAAACCCTGTCTCTACTAAAAATACAAAAATTAGCCAGGAGTGTTAGCGCACACCTGCAGACCCAGCTACTTGGGAGGGTAAGTCACGAGAATTGCTTGAACCCGGGAGGCAGAGGTTGTAGTGAGCTGAGGTCATGACACGGCACTCCAGCCTGGGTGACAGAGTGAGATTCTGTCCCCCTACTCAACCCCCCAAAAATGAAATTAGTCTAAAATGTATAAGTAAAACGTTACTGAGTATTCTACTTATTATTGCTTTTTACTTCTTGTTCAATAAACTTGGAAAAATAGTTGAATATAAATAAATGATGATTGATTTGTAACCAACTTCGAATTTAGTTCTGTTTTTTAATTATATCACTATAATACTATGGTAGTTCTTTATAATAGTCTTCTCAGACGTGTTGGGTTTTGGTTTTTTGTTTGTTTTCATTTTGACCTTGGTTTTGTGTTTTTAATTTGTTTTCTTCAAAATAAAAAATGGGGGCTGGGTGCAGTGGCTCACGCCTCTAATTCCAGCACTTTGGGAGGCTGAGGTGGGAGGATCACCTGAGGTCAAGAGTTTGAGATCAGCCTGGCCAATGTGGCAAAACCCCATCTCTACTAAAAGTACAAAAATTAGCCAGGTGTGGTGGCGGACGCCTGTAATCCCAGTTACTTGGGAGGCTGAGGCAGGAGAATTGCTTGATTCTGGGAGGCGGAGGTTGCAGTGAGCTGAGATCGTGCTACTGCCCTCCAGCCTGGGCAACAGAGTGAGACTCCATCTCTAAATCAATAAATAAATAGGGCGTGGAAGGAGAGGTGATCGAAGAAGAAATTCACAGTGAAAAGTAAGACTTCCCTTACCCCCTCCATTAGCCTCCTGCCTTCCAATCTGCCTCTCCAGAGACAACCACTGTTACCAGTGCCTTCTAACACTTTCCAGAAACATCTCTCATGTAAAAGTATATATTCTTTTTCTACAACTTTTTTTTTTTACTCAACATTGTATCTTAAAGCTGAGTTCACATCAACATGCATAGATACAGCCCATTCTTTTTCAGGACTGTATAATGTTCAATTGAACTATAATTTATTTGAACTATATTACTCATTAACAGAGTCAGATTACAGTGACCCTCAGTCATTTCATTATGCTGTCCTTAATATCTAGTTATCGTAATAGTAGGTTATTTTCACATTAACTGCTACTTTTAAAAATTAAAGTCCCCCAAAATACCTTTTTAGAATTATTTTATCCTGAGCAAGGGGTAATGCTTTGATTGCTAAGTAACTGTCTCTGTGGCAATTGTTCTTATTTCTTTCCTAATATTGTTTTAAATACCTACAGAGTCCTTCTACATATGTATAGCAAAAGAGAAGTAGCTAAAAGAGGTCTGTGTCTACCAAGGCTGCCTACTAGGCCCCCATTGCCTAAAGAATCAATTCTAGAGTTCTTTCTACAGCCCTGCATATTTTACAATGACTCCCACCAATGCAGCCCCATCTCCCTTCTCATTCTCTCAAACAGCCCACACACTAGACACATTGGATAATTTACTCTATCCCAACAATTCTGCATGTTTTTAGCAGACTGCCTTTGTGCGATTTCCTCAAACTAGTAAAAACCTGGCTTCCACTCAGTTTGGTGAACTACTTCATCTTTAAGACAGAAAATTTCACACTTGGGCACACATACCAACTGGGTACCGGGCAAGAGCAGTTTTACAATAATCCATTTTCAGATCCTCGAATTCAGTTGTACACGCACCTAAAATAGATCTGCCCCATTCCCATCCACCCTTCTCCCACTGAAAACGAAAAGCAGGCATCTCACCCCAGAACTGCGTGAAGGCGAGGTGCCTCCTGGTGAAAAAGGCTTCAGAATGCCCAGTGAGAGGAGAATTTGAAGCACTGGTGTAAACTGAGTTAAATAAATGACTCTGATGACTGGACAGCAGATGATTTTTCAACATCAGGTGGTTTTCAATTATTTATTTTCAACAAAATTGAATGAAGAGTTAATTGGGATGTCAGCTAATCTTATAAAACACATATGCACGGTGTTGTGAGTTTAATTGTGTTCCCCACCCCCAAAAATATATGTTGAAGTCCTATTTCCCAGTACTTTGGAATGTGATCTTATTTGGAAATAGAGTCTTTATAGAGATAATCAAATTAAAATGTTGCCATTAGGAAGAGCCCTAATCCAATAGGACTCATCTTTTTATGAAAAGGAGAAATTTGGACACAGAGGCAAGACACATACAAAGGGAAGAAAACCTGAGAAACTTGGGGAGAATACGGCCATATGACTGGAATGTTGCATCTACAAGCCAAGGAACTCCCAGGATTGCCAGCAAAAAACAAAAGCAGGAACAGCAGGAAGCCGTTCACCTCCAGAGCTGTCAGAGAGTTTGGCTCAGCTAACACCTTGATTTCAGACTTCTAGCCTCCAGAGCAGTAAGACAATAAATCTGTGCTGTTTTAAGCCACTCAGTTTGCAGTCTTATGTGATGGCAGCCCTACGAACCTAATTTCTATATAGCTTTTAGCATGTAATTCCCCAAGAATTCAAAATAATTGAGAGATGGCATTACACAAAACTTCGATTTTTGTCTATTTGTTAACCAGTTTTTTCATCACGTACATCCATAAAACTGAAAAGGCGGGTAAACCTGTCCCATTTCAGCCAAAAAAAAACTTTTTTCATTGAAAAATTATGAGCTATTTCAAGAATTACTTTTCATTGATTGATGGATTGATTGATTGACTTTTTTTGAGACAAGATCTCTCCCTGTAGCTCAGGCTGGGATGCAGTGGCAGGATTATGGCCCACTGCAGCTTCAACCTCCCAGGCTCAGGCAATCCTCCTACCTTAGCCTGCCAAGTAGCTGGGACTACAGGCATGTGCCACCATGCCTGGCTAATTTTTTTTAAATTTTTGTAGAGACAGGATCTCCGTATGTTGCCCAGGCTGATCTCAAACTCCCGGATTCAAGCAATCCTCCTGCCTCAGTAAAAATATGTTATTGATTTGGCACTTACCATCATTTCTTTAAAAAGTACACAGATGATAAATTCTTTAGTAGTAGGACATTTTATGTGGTTCCTTTTTCTCATTCACATTTGTATTTCTATTCCACTTCCCCCACAGAATTGTATCCTAGTGTAATATATATGTATTATGAAAAATTTTAGTGATCATCCTACTATATTACTCTGCAGTAAAAATATGTAATACATTAAAATTCAAAATGTATAAGTTTCTAGACCAAAAATCTAAGTGTTGAAAATTTCTTACACATGAAGCTATTATTTATGTTAAATATTTGATTGAATTAACATAATGCATTATACACTTGGTTTGGTAATTATGAAAAGTAGAATTGTATAGAAATACCTCACTTGATGATATAGAAAGTAATTTTTGGCCAGGTGCAGGGGCTCATGCCCGTAATCCAGCACTTTGGGAGGCTAAAGCAGGAGGATCGCTAGCACCCAGGAGATTGAGACCAGCCTAGGCAACTGGCAAGATCCCATCTCTACAAAAAGTAACTAAATTAGCCAGGTGTGGTGGCACGCAGCTGTAGTCCCAGCCACTCAGAAGGCTGAGGTGGGAGGATCAGCTTAGCCCAGGTCAAGGCTGTAGTGAGCACTTATGGTACCACCACATGGCAGCTTGATTGACAGAGTGAGATCCTGTCCCCGCCCCCACCCTCAGCCCTCTGCCAAAAAAAAAAAAAAAAAGCAGAAAGCCATTTGCCTGGAGTTGTTTCTGTACCCAGAACCCTTATACAAGCAAATCAAAACATAAGTTAGAGGCATTCCTTGTATCTGATTAATTTTGAATTGAGCTTTAACCAATCACAGAAAGTCAACTAGCCAATTGGTTATAAAATTAAGAACCTCAAACTATACCCAAATAAGGAAAACACCTAGCGGTAGTCAATCAAGTAATGTCTTTACTGTACTTCCATCTTCAGCCTATAAATCTCCCTGCTCACACTACGGATCACTAGAGATCAGGAGAGAGATCTCTGAACCTCTTCCAGTTTTGAGTGTTGCCCAGTTAATGAATCCTTTAATGCTCAAATAAACTCTGTTAGCTTTATGTTGCCTAAAGTTTTTCTTTCTTTTTTTTTTTTTTTTTTTTTTTTTTTTTTTGAGAAGGAGTCTTGCTCTGTCGCCCAGGCTGGAGTGCAGTGGCCGGATCTCGGCTCACTGCAAACTTGGCCTCCCGGGTTCACGCCATTCTCCTGCCTCAGCCTCCCGAGTAGCTGGGACTACAGGCGCCGCCACCACACCCGGCTAATGGTTTTTTTTTTTTTTTTTTGTATTTTTTTAGTAGAGACGGGGTTTCACCGTGTTCAGCCACTGTGCCAGGCCAGCTTTTCTTTTCTTTCTTTCTTCTTTTTTTTGTTTTGTTTTGTTTTGTTTTCCATTCTGTCACCCAGGCTGGAGTGCAGTGGCACAATCTCTACTCATTACAACCTCTGCCTCCTGGGTTCAAACGATTCTCTGCTTCTCTCTCCCAAGTAGCTGGGACCACAGGCACAAACCACAACACCCAGCTAATTTTTGTATTTTTTGTAGAGACAGGGTTTCACCATGTTAACCAGGCTGGTCTTGAACTCCTGGCCTCAAGTGACCCACCTGCCTCAGCCTCCCAAAGTGCTGGATTACAGGCGTGAGCCACTGCGCCCTGCCAAGTTTTTGTTTTAAATACTACAGCATGTGAAATATTGTAATATAGGTGTAAATAATACAAGTTTAGTTGTTTACAACTCTCTCTCTCTAGTGTCTTGGAGGACAGGAATAATGTGTTATTTACCTTTGCACTCCCATGCCTGGCATAACTATAGGTGTATAGCATGTATTTACTAATTTATTTCTGTTACATAGTTTACAAAATTTTTCTTATGTACCTCCTGTCCTAGAGTTTACAGTAGGACTAGGTTATAGCATTTCCTTAGAAAAATATACATTTTCATCCCGTAGTGCACTGAGAAAGTGTCTCGCTCTACCCAGAGAAATTGAATTGTAGTCAAGGAAGTGGCTGAACACCATTTGAAATATAGTCTAGTGGGTTTAGTTTGATCTCTCCTACAGACACCCTGGGAAAGGAAACGAAAGATTTTAGAGAGTTGTTGGAGACTAGTTTATTTAAGAAATAAACTTTTTCATTGCTGCTGGTTTCAGGAAAAAACCTGAAGGCTAATATAACAATCTCTGAAAGTAGAGAATGGAAAAGAATTTGTGTGGCAGTTACCAATTTGTAGTGTAGTAAATATCACGTAATAAACAACAAATTTGAAGGAAATGTAGTGATTTTGTTAAATAGACTCTGAATTAACTGTAAACTATAGGAAAGAGTCTGCATTGAATGCTTGCAAATTCCAAACAGATTAAGAACGCTTTTGTCCTCCATCCCTGGGTGGAAGAAAAGAACTGCTTAATGTATTCCCTAGCCCCATATTTTGGCTCACCATTAAGGAAGAACTCTATTTCATTTCTTTATTCTACCACTTTCTTTTCATGCTTCCTTTTCTTTCTTTTAAAATTCGGTATTAGACATCAATGGGAGCCTTCCTCATAACTTTTCCAATTCCAAACTATTAATGAAATATCATTCTATATTTGACTCTATACTTAGATATGTTTTCAAAAACACTCACATTTTAAAAAGCACAAAATTGAATAGTATTGTGTTATTCTCACATTTTGATTTCTCAGTTAACAATGTTATAGACATTGTTTCAGATCCGTACAACTAGAACCGCCTAGTTCCTTTTCATTGTTGCGTGACAGTCCACAGAGTGATATATCATGCTGCCTTGAGTCCTTTATTTGCAAGATAGAAATAAACAATAGTACCTACCACATAGGACTGCAATGAGAATAAAATGTGTTAAAATGTGTAAAGTGGGCCGGGCGCGGTGGCTCAAGCCTGTAATCCCAGCACTTTGGGAGGCCGAGACGGGTGGATCACGAGGTCAGGAGATCGAGACCATCCTGGCTAACACAGTGAAACCCCGTCTCTACTAAAAAATACAAAAAAACTAGCCGGGCGAGGTGGCGGGTGCCTGTAGTCCCAGCTACTCAGGAGGCTGAGGCAGGAGAATGGCCTGAACCCGGGAGGCGGAGCTTGCAGTGAGCTGAGATCCGGCCACTGCACTCCAGCAAGGGGGACAGAGTGAGACTCTGTCTCAAAAAAAAAAAAAAAAAAAAAAATGTGTAAAGTGCTTACTATAGTTCTGGTACATTGGAAGCACTATATAAGACCTTGGGGAAATAATATATCCTCACTTCATTATTTTTCATGGCGAATAGTAAATGTTCCACAATAAATATATTTCCTAACTCGTAATTATTTGCATATGTATTAATGTTTAAAGTATTTTCAATTCCTTGCTGTCACAAATTGAGCTACATAAGCATCCTAAAGCAAAAATTAAAGTGTGTTACACGTATTAAATAGCCAAAAAAGGAAAAGTTGTTAGTAACCAGTGCAGATGAAACATAAAATAAGAGTTTCATTTATTGACAGTTGAAGTAAAAATTAGTAGAATTATCTATTAAAATATAAATGTAAGTCATATACTATGTCCTATTATTCTAACATTAGAACTCTAATATACAGAAACATATATATAACATAATATTATACTATTTTTTAAAATTTAGACAAGTATTAGATCTTATGAACTGTCAAAAGACAAAATTACAGCCGGACGCAGTGGCTCACACCTGTAATCCCAGCACTTTGGGAGGCCGAAGTGGGTGGATCACCTGAGGTCAGGAGTTCAAGACCAGCCTGGGCAACATGGTGAAACCCTGTCTCTACTTAATATACGAAAATTAGCTGGGCATGGTGGCGGGCATCTGTAATCCCAGTTACTCGGGAGGCTGAGGCACGAGAATCACTTGAACCTAGGAGGCGGAGGCTGCAGTGAGCCAAGATCATGCCATTGCACTCCAGCCTGGGTGACAGAGTGAGACTACGTCTCAAAAAAAAAAAAAAAAAAAAGTTACAACAAAGTTAGTTACAGATCTAATTGGCTTTTTTGAGATCTAATTGACTTTTATTCATGATTCATGGATTGAGGCAGCTTCCATAGTACAAAAAGGAATGAGAGTCCCCTGTTTTGCAATGGCAAAACAGTGGGATTTGTAATGTGGGAACAAGGGAACAAAAACAACATGAAAAAATTGATTGATTAACATCAGGTTACTCCAGGTGATCTTTTTGTAAGGATTAAAGCAAAGGGAACTCCCGTATTAAGCTGACTCGGATAGGTTGGAATCTCCTGTTTTTAGGGGTGGGGGGAAAGGTCTGTTTGGGGATCTCTCTGCTTCCTTAACATTTCAGTTTGTTCATGTGACATTTAGCATGAGTGACTCCGTCTCAAAAAAAAAAAAAAAACAACAAGAAAATGCTCTTTGAAGGAGTTTTCAAATAAAAAGAGAGATAAATCTTGTAAGAATTCTAGTAAGAGTCATTTGACACCTTAGTAAACCTTATTGGGTAAAAGAAGAGCTAGCCCCAAAAGAAGGAAAAAGAGAAAATATATCCATAAAACTCCAAACTAAAATTATAGATAATGATAAAAATTTTAAAGGATGGAACTAAGGCTAGAGACAAACAGACATGCTAACAAGCTTCTATTATTATGAGAAATATAGATATCATATTGGCGAATTTAAGAAATTGAAAATTATTTAAAGCCGGGCTTGGTGGCTCATGCCTGCAATCCCAGCACTTTGGGAGGCCAAAGTGGGCAAATCACAAGGTCAGGAGTTCAAGACCAGCCTGGCCAATATGTATAACCCCATCTCTACTAAAAATACAAAAATTAGCCAGGCGTGGTGGCAGATGCCTGTAGTCCCAGCTACTCAGGAGGCTGAGGCAGGAGAATTGCTTGAAACCGGGAGGCAGAGGTTGCAGTGAGCCGAGATCATGCCACTGCACTCCAGCCTGGGCAACAGATACAGACTACATCTCAAAAAAAAAAAAAAAAAAAATATTTAAAGCAAAATATGAGTATGAATTCGAAAGACAACTACCATAAAAAATAAATAAAATACATTACATTTAAATCCTTCTAGTACAAGTCCTATAGAAAGCAGGAAAAGGCCGGGCGCGGTGGCTCAAGCCTGTAATCCCAGCACTTTGGGAGGCCGAGACGGGCGGATCACGAGGTCAGGAGATCGAGACCATCCTGGTTAACACGGTGAAACCCCGTCTCTACTAAAAAATACAAAAAATTAGCCGGGCGAGGTGGCGGCGCCTGTAGTCCCAGCTACTCGGGAGGCTGAGGCAGGAGAATGGCGTGAACCCGGGAGGTGGGGCTTGCAGTGAGCTGAGATCCGGCCACTGCACTCCAGCCCGGGCGACAGAGCGAGACTCTGTCTCAAAAAAAAAAAAAAAAAAAAAAAAAAAAAAGAAAGCAGGAAAAGTGGGGTAGGGAAGAAAATTCAATAAATATAAAAAAATAAAACGTGGTGATAGAGAAAAAAGTCCTAATATGAAAGTAATTACAATAATCGTAAATGGGTTAAATGCACTGATAAAGATTTTCAGTATAGTGGGTACTGTGATATGCTGACCAGAACAGAAGCACTGACTCTCCCAGATGCTAGGAATTTGGAGACTAAAAGCTCTCCAGAAACTTACTCTGTCTGAAGAGAGTCAGTTTCTCCAATGTCACAACTCCTTACTCCTTTCATAATGTGTGACCCACATCTAACAACTGTCATTGACGGACTATAAAGGCCCAGTGCCCTCATCCCAATTAAGGACGACTCCGAAGGACCAGGACAGTTCCAGAATTCTACATAGGATCATCTGAGGTTTCTGTCTATTGCTTGGCCATGCAATATTTCCTTCTGATCACTCTTGCTTTCTTTGCATCTTAATACGTGTTGATCCCCGAAACACGAATTAATACATTTTCTGCATGCCAATCTCTATCTCAGGCAACCACTAAGCAAATAGGAACAAAAATCAATCAGGCTAGAAATGTTATTATCTGATTAAAAAATTTAAAGTAAAATAAAAAATTATAAGAGGTGTAAGGATGTGATATGATAATAGAAGAATAAATGCAAGACGTGTAGTTACTATACAGATATATGTACCTAATAATATAGACTTGATGTAAGTTAAAACAACAACAGCACTGATGGTACTCTAAGGAGAAATTACCAAAAAAATCATATTTAAAAATTTCTGGACCTTACTACCAGACGCTGATAGATCAAAGAAAACAGGCTGGGCACTTTGGTTCTCACCGATAATCCCAGCACTTTTGGAGGCCAGTGTGGGAGGATCGCTTGAGCCCAGGAGTTCCAGACCAGCATGGGCAACAGAGTAAGACCCCATCTCTAAAATAAATAAAAAATAAATCAGCTGAGAGTGGTGGTGCATGCCTGTAGTCCCAGTTATTTGGGAGTCTGAGGCAGGAGAATCACTTGAACCCAGGAGTTCAAGGCTGCAGTGAACTATGATTGCACCACTGCACTCCAGCCTGGATGACAGAATGAGACCTGTCTCTAAAAATAAAAATTTAAATTTAAATTTAAAAAGAAAAAAGAAGCTGAGTGTCTTAGCTCAGACTGCCATGAGAAAACAAACAAACAAACAAACAAACAAAAAACCCACCGTGACTGGGTGTTTTTTTTTTTTTTTTTTTTTTGAGACGGAGTCTCACTCTGTCGCCCAGGCTGGAGTGCAGTGGTGTGATCTCGGCTCACTGCAAGCTCTGCCTCCTGGGTTCATGCCATTCTCCTGCCTCAGCCTCCAGAGTAACTGGGACCACAGGCGCCGCCACCACGCCCGGCTAGTTTTGTATTTTTAGTAGAGATGTTAGCCAGGATGGTCTCGATCTCCTGACCTCGGGATCCACCCGCCTCGGCCTCCCAAAGTGCTGGGATTACAGGTGTGAGCCACCGCAACCGGCCTCCCAGCTACTTTGTAGGCTGAGGCGGGAGGATCACTTGAGCCTGGGAAGTCAAGGCTGCAGTGAGCCATGATTGCGCAACTGCACTCCAGCCTGGGCAACAGAGAAAGACCTCGTCTCTAAAGAAAACAGAAAAGAAAACTTTAGTGCATATTGCAAAGTGAAAGAAGCCAATCTGAAAAAGCAATATACTGTATGATTCTAACTATGTGACATTCTGGAAAGGAGCAAAACTATGAAGACAGTAAAAGGATCATGGTTGCCAGGGCTTGGGAGAGGGAGGGATGAATAGGTGAAACACGGAGAATTTTTAGGGCAGAGAAATCCAAAATCAATAATTATGCTATTGTTATTTAGATAGTTCCACAACGTTGTTAGATGCAAGATAAACCCTCAAAAACCAATAATATCTCTCTATATGAACAATAGTTAGCTAGTTATATATTCAATTGAAGATGATGGGGGGGAAAATCTGAATAAACGCCATAGAAAATGGAAGGGAAAAAAAAGAGCCCAAATCAATGGCCGGGCGCGGTGGCTCAAGCCTGTAATCCCAGCACTTTGGGAGGCCGAGACGGGCGGATCACGACGTCAGGAGATCGAGACCATCCTGGCTAACACAGTGAAACCCCGTCTCTACTAAAAAATACAAAAAACTAGCCGGGCGAGGTGGCGGCGCCTGTAGTCCCAGCTACTCGGGAGGCTGAGGCCGGAGAATGGCGTGAACCCGGGGGGCGGAGCTTGCAGTGAGCTGAGATCCGGCCACTGCACTCCAGCCCGGGCGACAGAGCCAGACTCCGTCTCAAAAAAAAAAAAAAAAAAAAAAAAAAAGCCCAAATCAATAAAATAGAAAGTACACAATACAGAATATTAACAAACTAAAATGTGCTTGTTTAAATTATTAATAAAAGGGTCCGGGTGAGGTGGCTCACGCCTGTAATCCCAGCACTTTGGAAAACCGGGGTGGGCGGATCACCTGAGGTCAGGAGTTCGGGACCAGCCTGGCCAACATGGAGAACCCCATCTCTACTAAAACGCAAAAATTATCTGGGAATGGTGGCGGCGGTCTGTAACCCCAGTCGTTATCAGGAAGCTGAGGCAGGAAAATCGCTTGAACCTGGGAGGCAGAGGTTGCAGTGAGGCAAGATCGCGCCAGTGCACTCCAGCCCGGGCCACAGAGTGAGACTCCATCTCAAAATAAATAAATAAATAAGAGGGAGAAACATTTACAAATCAATAATATTAGAAACAGAACAGAGCACAACCACAAGTACTTCAGAAATTGTAAAGATAATTTTAAAAATACTTTAATAGGTTTACAATTATTTATTTACTTATTTTTTGAGATGGAGAATGGAGTCTTGCTCTGTGGCCCAGGCTGGAGTGCGGTGTGGCGTGATCTCGGCTCACTGAAACCTCCGCCTCCCAGGTTCGAGCGATTCTCCTGCCTCAGCCTCCCGAGTAGCCGGGATTACGGGTGTTCATCACCACATCCGGCTAATTCTTGTATTTTTAGTAGAGATGGGGTTTCACCATGTTGGCCAGGCTGGCCTTGAACTCCTGACCTCAAGTGATCCACCCGCCTCAGCCTCCCAAAGTGCTGGGATTACAGGCGTGAGCCACCGTGCCTGACAAATCAAATACTGTTCATTTATTTTGTAGAGATGAGGCCTCGCCATGTTGCCCAGGTTGGTCTCAGACTTCTAGGCTCAGGCAATCCTCCCGCCCAGCCTCCCAAAGTGCTGTGATTACAGGCATGCGCTACCATCCCAGTAATGTAATAGCTTTATGCCAGTGAATTATTAAAACAACACATAGATTATAAATCTAATTTGAGGCCAGGAAGACTGAGTAGATCCACAACTATTCAAGAAATTGAAATAGGTAAAATATTCCCATAGAGAATATTACAGGTTCATACGGTTTATAAGTAAATTGACCTAATCTTAAACACAGTCTTCCAGAGGATAGGAGAGAAATAAGTATGCCCCAAACCATCATTCTATGAGGTAAGTAACCACTGATAGTAAAATCAGAAAATAGAAGTCTGAGATGGAAAATTAAAAGACCAAAGCCACCCGTGAGCATGATAATACCAAACAATTTTATTATTTTTATTTTTTTGAGACGGAGTCTCACTCCGTCCCCAGGCTGGAGTGCAGTGGTGTGATCTCAGCTCACTGCAAGCTCTGCCTCCAGGGTTCACGCCATTCTCCTGCCTCAGCCTCCCAAGAAGCTGGGACTACAGGCGCCACCACCACGCCGGCTAATTTTTTGTATTTTTAGTAGAGATGGGGTTTCACCTGTTAGCCAGGATGGTCTTGATCTCTTGACCTTGTGATCCGCCCACCTCGGCCTCCCAAAGTGCTGGGATTACAGGCAAGAGCCACCAGGCCTGGCAATCCAAACAATTTTAAAAAGACACTGTACCATGCCAAATTTTGGTTTCTGCAGAAATCCTAGAATGGCTCAAAATTGGAAAAATCTTTAAATATTAATAAGATAAAAGGAGAAAAAAATACATAATGTCATCCGAACAATAAAAAGATTAAAAATTGGAAAGAAAGAAACAAAGCTGTCATTATTTACAGATATATGATTATCTACCTAGAACACCTAGAAGAATCTAAAGGCACATTAATATAAACAAAAATATTTCACAAGTGACTGACTATAACATCAGTATAAAACTTCAGTTGCATTTTTATATACTAGCAATAGTTGGATATAATTTTTAAAGACATTATTTACAGTCTCAACCAAAGCTATAAATTGCCTAGATTAAATGTAACAAAAGGCTGGGCCCACTGGCTCATGCCTGTAATCCCAGGCACTTTGGGAGACCGAGGTGGGTGGAACGCCTGAGGTCAGGAGTTCGAGACCAACCTGGCCGACATGGTGAAACCCCGTCTCTACTAAGACAGGTTTTTTTTTGAGACAGAGTCTCACTCTGTCACCCAGGCTGGAGTGCAGTGGCTTCATCATGCCTCACTGCAACCTCCGCCTCCCGGGTTCATGCCATTCTCCTGCCTCAGCCTCCCAAGCAGCTGGGATTACAAGCGTGTGCCACCACGCCCAGCTAATTTTTATACTTTTAGTAGAGACAGGATTTTGCCACGTTGGCCAGGCTATTCTCAAACTTGGGACCCCAGGTGATCCACCCATCTCAACCTCCCAAAGCGCTAGGATTACAGGCATAAGCCACCGCACCCAACCTGGTATGGTTTTTTAAACAAGACACACAGAATGATAATGATAGAAAAAGATTGATAACATCAACTCTATTAGTTTTTTTTTTTTTAATTGCACTTAGTGAAAAGACTCAGTAAAAAAACACAATCCAATCTGACGGAAGATATTTTTGACCTACTTACCTGACACAGGAATGCGTTTTAAATATTACTGCAAATCAATAAGAAAAAGGCATGTTGGGTGCATTCGCTCATGCCTATAATCCCAGCACTTTGGGAGACTGAGAGAGGCTCGCTAGTGCCAGGAGTTCTAGGACAGCCTGGGCAGGACGGTGGACCTCACCTCTACAAAAAAATAAAAAGGAAATTAGCTGGGCATGGTAGTGAGTGCCTGTAGTCCCAGCTACACGAGAGGCTGAGGTGGGAGGATGGCTTGAGCCTGGAAAGTCGACGCTGCAGCGAGCCATGATCTTGCCACTGCACTCCAGCCCGGCCAACAAAGCAAGACCCTGTCTCTAAGAAATGAATAAATAAATAAATAAGAAAAAGCACACACCCCAACTGACAAAGGGGCAAAAATATGAACAGAGTTCATGAAGATGGCCAATAAACATATTAAACATATTTAAAAGATGCTCAATTTTATTACTAGTCAGGAAAATGTGAATTCAGACTATAGTGAAACATTATGTTAAACCCATTAAGATGAGAAATTTAAGTTATTCAATAATATAAAATGTTAGAAGATTTGGAGCAGAGAGACTATCTATACATGGCTCCCTGAAGTGTAAATGAGTCCAACCACATCGGATATTATTTGGCATTCTGTCAAAGCTAAGTGTTCACATATCTATAGCCAAGCAACCTCATTCCTAAGTACAAACCTGAGAAACACATGCATTTATGAACACAAGGAAAGACTATGAGAACATTCGAGGCAGCCACATCCTTAACAGCAAATAACTGGAAATGACCCAACATCTATCAACAAAAGAGCTGATAAATAATTGTGGTATATTCACACAACAGACTGGAAAATAAACACAGTAGGGATCACGGAAGCATTATATTTAGTGAAAATAGGACGTCTCAGAAGACCACATAGAGTATCATAACATTTTTAGAATTCAATAGCTAATAAAAGTAAGCAATCAATTACATGTATGTGTGTTGTCTCTGTGATTAAAGTATATTTGTTAAGATTTCAAGATAATGGGTACCTCTAGTGGGCAAATTGGGATATGGGGCAAGGAAAGTAAATACAGGTAAATGCATATTATTGGCAGTGGTCTGGATCTTGATTTGAGAGGGTGGATCACAAGGATTCATTATGTCATAATTTTTAAATAACAAATACATATTTATCAAGAAAAAGAGAAACTAAATAAATACATGAAAAAGAGATATAACTACAAATATACTAGAAGTCTTAGGAAAGGGACTATCACTTATGCCAGTGAATTGGAAATTTTAGACAACGTGAACTGTCTAGAGAATAGAAGTTATCAAAACTAGTTCAAGAAGAAATAGAAAATTTTAGTAGTATAATAAAGAAATAGAATAAGTAGTCCTGGCTGAGTGTCGTGACTCACGCCTGTAATCCAAGTGCTTTGGGAGGCTGAAGCAGGCAAATTGCTTGAACTCAGGAGTTCAAGACCAGACGGGCCAATATGGTGAAACCCTGTCTCTACAAAAAATACAAAAATTAGCCAGTTGTAGTGATGTGTGCCTGTGGTCCCAGATATTTGGGAGGCTGAGATGGGAGGATCACTTGAGCACAGGAGGCAGAGATTGCAGTGAGAGGGGATTGTGCCACTGAACTTAAGCCTGTGTGAAAGAATGGGATTCTGTCTCAAAAACTAAAAGTAAAAATAAAGACTGGGTGTGGTGGCTCACGCCTGTAATCCCAGCACTTTGGGAGGCAGAGGTGGGTGCATCACTTAAGGACAGGATTTCAAGACTAGCCTGGCCGACATGGAGAAACCTTGTCTCTATTAAAAATACAAAAATTAGTTGGGCTTGGTGGCCCACGCCCGTAATCCCAGCTACTCAGGAGGCTGAGGCAGGAGAATCACTTGAACCCGGGAGGAGGGGCTGCAGTGAGCCGAGATCACACCATTGCACTCCAGCGTGGGCGACAGAATGACACTCATTCAAAAAAAAAAAAAAAAAGAATAAGTAGTCCTAACTCCACCCACTCACCCCCACCAAAAAGCAATACATCCTTCAGCGTTTGAAGCCAATTGGAGAAGCCCTTTAAAAAAATGATAACCTTTGGCCAGGCGCAGGGGTTCATGCCTATAATCACAGCACTTTGGGAGGCCAAGGTGGGTGGAACACCTGAGGTCAGGAGTTTGAGACCAGCCTGGCCAAGATGGTGAAACTCTGTCACTACTAAAAATACAAAAATTAGCCGGGCGTGGTGACGGGCACCTGCAATCCCAGCTACTCCGGAGGCTGAGAGAGAAGAATTGCTTGAACTCAGGAGGCCAAGGTTGCAGACAGCCAAGATCGTGCCGCTGCACTCTAGCCCAGGCGACAGAGCAAGACTCCGTGTCAAAAAAAAAAGATAATCTTTGTCTTATACAAATTTGTGCAGAAAATAGATGAGAATAAAATCCCCAACCTGTGTTATGAGAGTATTATATAACTTTATTTATTTATTTTTTTAGATGGAGTCTCGCTCTATTGCCCAGGTTGGAGTGCAGAGGCACAATCTAGGCTCACTGCAACCTCCGCCTCCCGGGTTCAAGCAATTTTCCTGCCTCAGCCTCCCAAGTAACTGCGAATACAGGTGCGTGCTACACGTCCAGCTAATTTTTGTGTTTTAGTGTAGATGGGGTTTCACCACATTGGCCAGGCTAGTCTGGAACTCCTGACCTCAAGTGATCTGCCTGCCTCAGCCTCCCAAAGTGCTGGGATTACAGGTGTGAGCCACCGCACCTGGCCAGTATTATACCTTTGATACCAAAATGGGGCAAGAAGAATATAAAAAACAAAAAGTACTTCAAATACAGCAACATATTTTAAAAATACACAAACATACCATAACTACTTGAGATTACCTCAGAAATTAAAAAATGTTTAATATGTAAAATCTGTTAATATAATTAAATACGTAATACATTTAAGGGGAAAAAGCATATTATAATCTATAATCTCAATAAATGTGGAAGAAGCACTTGAAAACATTTAAGACCTACTCCAGATAAAGAAAAGATTAGCAACTAAGCTGTAAAAGAAGTCCTTTAACCAAATAAAGGGAATTTACTAAAAAGCTATAGCAAATAGCACTGTTGGTGGGAATATAAAACAGCACAGCCATTATAGAAAACAGTATGAAAGTTTCAATAAATTGCTGGGCATGGTGGCTCATGCCTGTAATCCCAGCACTTCGGGAGTCCAAGGCGGGTGGATCGCCTGAGGTCGGGAGTTTGAGATCAGCCTGACCAACATGGAGAAACCCTGTCTCTACTAAAAATACAAAATTAGCCGGGTGTGGTGGTGCATGCCTGTAATCCCAGCTACTCGGGAGGCTGAGGCAGGAGAATCGTTTGAATCTGGGAGGCGGAGGTTGTAGTGAGCCAAGATCGCGGCCACTGCACTGCAACCTGTGCAACAAGGGCGAAACTCCATCTCAAAACAAACAAACAAAAAAGAAAGTTTCAATAAATTAAAAATAAAATTAACATATGATCCAGCAATTCCATTTCTGAGTATATATTCAGAAGAATTGAAACCCAGTAATCACAGAGATATCTGAACACTCGTGTTATAGAAGTGTTATTCACAACAGCCAAGAAGTGGACACAACCCAAATCTCCATCCACAGATGAACAGATAAACAAAATGTAGGATATACATACAAAGGAATGGTATTCAGCCTTGAAAGGGAAGGAAATTCTGACATATGCTACAACACAGAGCAGCCTTGAGGACATTCTGCTGAGTGAAATAAGGCAGTCACAAAAAGACAAATACTTCTTTTGGAGAGGAGTGGCTGGAGTGCAGTGGTGCTATCTGAGCTCGCTGCAGCCTCTGCCTCCTGCACTCAAGCGAAACTTTCACCTCAGCCTCCCGAGTAGCTGAGACTACAGGCACACACTACCACACCCAGCTAATTTTTAGAAGATTTTTTTTTTTTTTGTAAACGTGAGGTCTCGCTATGTTGCCCCACAGTGGTCTCGAACTCTCCTGCCTCAGCTCCCAAAGCGCTGGGATTACAGGCGTGAGCCACCGTGCCTGGCCGGAAAAGACAACTACTATGATTCCACTTATATGAAGTATTTAATGTAGTCAAATTCATAGAAAGAGAAAGTGGAGTGGTGATAACCAGGGGCTGAAGGGAGGGGAAAATGTGGGTTGTTCAATGAACATAGAATTTCAGTTTTGCAAGATTAAAAAGTTCTAAAGATCTGCTATACGACAATATAAATATAGTTAGCCTTATGGAACACCTGAAAACTTTTATGATAGTTACAAAGTGAGAGAGAGAGAGATGATTAAGGTCCCGTGGTTGGGCACAGGGATAGATAAATGGCACACCACAAAAATGTCCCGTGGCTGGGCGCAGTGGCTCACTCCTGTAATCCCAGCACTTTGGGAGGCCGAGGCGGGTGCATCACCTGAGGTCAGGAGTTTGAGACCAGCCTGGCCAACATGGCGAAACCCTGTATCTACCAAAAATACAAAAATTAGCCGGGCATGGTGGTGCCTACCTGTAATCCCAGTTACTCAGGAGGCTGAGGCAGGAGAATCACTTAAACCGGGAGGTAGAGTTTGAAATGAGCCAAGATCATGCCACTGCCCTCCGGCCTGGGAGACAGAGCGAGACTCCGTCTTAAAAAAAAAAAAAAAAAAGAAATGTCCCTACAGGTATGGTAGTTCACACTTGTAATCCTGACTACTTAGGAAGTTGAGGTGGAAGGATCACTTAAGCCCAGGAATTTGAGACCAGGCTGGGTGATAGAGGGAAACCCCATCTCTTAAAAAAAGAAGACCCCAAACAGATACAAATAGATATATATAGATATGCAACTTTGATACATTGTAGAAAAGGAATTACAAATCAATGAATAAAGGACAAGCAATTCACTGAAAAGCACTGAGACAACTGACTCTTGTATTTTTTCCTTTTTTTTTTTTTTTGAGATGGAGTCTCGCTGTGTCGCCCAGGCTGGAGTGCAGCGGTGCGATCTCGGCTCACTGCAACCTCCACCTCCCAGGTTCAAGGGATTCTCCTGCCTCAGCCTCCCGAATAGCCGGGACTACAGGCGCCCGCCACCACGTCTGGCTAATTTTTTTTTTTTTTTGTATATTTAGTAGAGACAGGGTTTCACCATGTTGGCCAAGCTGCTCTTGAACTCCTGACCTCAGGCGATCCGCCCGCCTTGGCCTTCCAAAGTGCTGGGATTACAGGCGTGAGCCACCGCGCCCGGCCTAATTTTGTATTTTTAGTAGAGAGGGGGTTTCTCCACGTTGGTCAGACTGGTCTCAAACTCCCGACCTCAGGTGATCTGCCCACTTCGGCCTCCCAAAGTGCTGGGATTACAGGTGTGAGCCACTGAGCCCGGCCAACCACTGGCTTTTCATATGGAGAAAAAAAAATCAAACGTGATCGAGAAAAGAAAAGAGCTCTCATCCGAGGAATGTGAATCCCAGAGAGACATTAAAATGAGACAGCAATCACATTCTACTTCCCCCTAGAAGTATGTACCACGTCTTTTGAAACTGCTTGCTGTTGCCACAAGTAGATATAAATTAACCTAACAGTGCCTCATAGGACACTGTAACTCTCACCTTATAGCTTAACCATGTAGAGCCAATCATTAGTCAATGTTATTTCTGTAAACCAATGAGAATTCCTGACAAGCAACTTTTTATCAGCCCACTCCCTGCTCCCTTTTTCCCCTTTAAAAATCCACTTGTGGCCAGGTGTGGTGGCTCACACTTATACTCCCAGCACTTTGGGAGACTGAGGCAGGCGGATCACCTGAGGTCAGGAGTTTGAGACCAGACAGGCCAACATACTGAAACCTTGGCTCTATTAAAAATACAAAAAATTAGGTGATCGTGGTGGTGAGCGCCTGTAATCCCAGTTACTCAGGAGGCTGAGGCAGGAGAATCACTTGAACCCAGGAGGCGGAGGTTGCAGTGAGCCGAGATCATGCCACTGCACTCCAGCCTGGGCGACAGAGGGAGATTCCGTCTCAAAACAAGAAAAAACAAAAACAAAAAACTGCTTGTAACTACTGCTCATCAGCGTGTGTGTTGAAAGCAGCTTGAATTCATGTTCCCAGGTTGCAGTCCTCAAGTTTGGCCCAAATAATCTCTGCTTATATTAATTTTGCCTCAACTTCTTTCTTGTAGGTCAACAAGATTAACTATTTCATACCACACACAAAATTTGATCAAGTTGTGTTAAAGACCTAAATTTGAAAAGAAAAACATTAAAGTTATTTGAAGAACTGTAGTGAGATATTGAAGAATATGTTGATAATTTTGAGGTGGGAATATTAAGTATATTCATAAGCAAGACAAGACTCATCAATAACATTTCTAATCAATATTGTGCTGGAATGGCTAGCCAATGCAAAAGCAAAGCAAAACAAAACAAAAAGAAAAACAAGTTCGGGAGTGGTTTTTCACACCTATAATCCTAGCATTTTAGGACCCAAGGCAGGCAGATCACTTGAGGTCAGGAGTTCAAGACCAGTCTGGCCAACATGGTGAAACCCCATCTCTACCAAAAATGCAAAAATTAGCCGAGTGTGGTGGCTCACGTCTGTAACCCCAGCTACTCCAGTGGCCAAGGCAGGAGAATCGCTTAAACCTGGGAGGTGGGGGTTGCAGTGAGCAGAGATTGTGCCACTGCACTCCAGCCTGGGCAATAGAGCAAGACTCCATCTCAAAATTAAATAAATAAATAAATATCTAACCTAAGAACACAACTCATATGGTTCACAGTATTTTTACTAAAGGAAGGGAAAGGCTGGGTGCGGTGGCTCATGCCTGTAATCCCAGCACTTTGGGAGGCCAAAGAGAGCAGAACACGAGGTCAAGAGATCGAGACCATCCTGGCCAACACGGAGAAACCCCGTATCTACTAAAAAAAAAAAAAAAATATATATATATATATATATATATATATATATATATATATATAAAATCAGCTGGGCATTGTGGAGCGCACCTGTAATCCCAGCTACTCAGGAGGCTGAGGCAGGAGAATCGCTTGAATCCAGGCGGCAGAGGCTGCAGTGAGCCAAGATCGTGTCATTGCACTCCAGCCTGGAGACAGAGCCAGACACAGTCTCAAAAATAAATACATACATACATACATACATACATATATACATGCATAAATGAAGGGACATGTACATACTGGTTTCTCAATGAACTCCCCTCCTCAGCCCCCTCCTCTTTTTCCAGGCATGTGATCTTTTTCCTTTCTCTTTTCTCCCCTCACCCCCTCCTTCCCTCCCCTCAGTGTTCTCCTCCTCTTTCCCCTTACTCACCTCCTCCTTCACAGTCTCCCCTCCCCACCCTCTCCTTCCCGTCTCTCTTTTTCCCCTCCCCTTCCCTCAGCTTTTCCCTTCCTCCCCCTTACCCTCACTCTGAATTGAGTGATACAAAACTCTACCTGCTTACACCTGCCTTCCCTTGAAGAAACAGCACCAATCTTTCCATAGAGCAAGAGATGACAAACTAATGCTCACAAGCCAAATCGGGTCTGAGACTTGTTTCTGTACTGCCTTAGAGCTAAAAATGGTTTTTACATTTTTAGAGAGGCTGTTTAAAAAAAAAAATTTTTTTTGACAGACACCATATGTGGCCTGCAAGCCTACAATATTTACTATCTGGCCCTTTATAGAAAAAGTTTGTCCATCTCTGTCCTAGAGGATTCGTACTTGAAAAGGTTAATTTAGGGATCATAAATACATGACGCCTACATAGATACATAACTTTAAAAATATACGTTGGCTGGCTTCACTGGCTCACAATGGTAATCCCAGCACATTGGGAGACCAAGGCTGGAGGATTGCTTGAGCCCAGGAGTTCGAGACCAGCCTGGACAACATAGCAGGATCCAGTCCCTACAAAGAAATAAATAATTTGGCCAGGTACAGTGGCTCTCGCCTATACTCCCAGCACTTTGGGAGGCTCAGGCAGGCAGATCACGAGGACAGGAGTTCAAAACCAGACTGGCCAACATGGTGAAACTCCGTCTCTACTAAAAATACAAAAATTGGCCTGGTGTGGTGCATGCCTATAACCCCAGCTACTCAGGAGGCTGAGGCAGGTGGAGGTTGCAGTGAGCTGAGATCGCACCACCGCACTCCAGCCTGGGCAACAAGAGCAAAACTCCGTTTCAAAGAGAAAATGAGTAAAAGATATAGAGACATTTCACCAAAGAAAATACATGGATGACAAAAGCACATGAAAAGTGTTCAACATCACTAGCCATCAGACAAATGCAGATTAAAACCACAACGAGGCATCAATACACATGCATTACAACCACTAAAAATAAATGGTAAAAATACCCTATGATGGTGAGAAGGCAGAGAAAATAGATCTCTCATTTATTGCTGGTGGGAATGTAAAAGGGTACAGCCACTCTGGAAAATAGTTTGGCAGCTTCTTAAAAAACTAAATATACACTTATCATACAACTTAACAATTGCGCCCCAGGCATTTATCCCAGAGAAATGAAAACTTAGTCTACACAAAAACCTGTACAAGTGGTTCATCGTAATATCTTTATTTGTAAAAGCCAAAAGCTGGAAACAATAAGAATGGTTTTCAATAGGGTTAAACTGGTGCATCCAAAAATGAAACTCAGCAATACAAAGGAACAAACTCTTCTTACACACAACTTGGATGGATCGCAAAGGCATATGCTAAGTGAAAAAAAAAGCCAATCTCAAAAGGTTACAGACTGTATTATTCCACTTATACAGAATTCTCAAAATGACAAAATTATAGAGGTGGAAAACAGATTTGCCAGGAATTAGGGAAAGGGGGTAGACAGGAGTGAGTGTGACTATAAAGAGGGAACACATTGGACATCTTTGAGGTGATAGAACAATTCAATGTTTCAATTGCTGCACTGGTTACATTAATCTGCAGATATGACAAAATAACACAGAACTAAGCAAGCACAATATACTGATACCAATTTTATGGTCAGCAGTAAACTTGAAAAAAATGATTCCTTTAGTTCTAAAACTATTTGAAAATAAGGTTTTCGGCCGGGTGCGGTGGCTCATGCCTCTAATTCCCGCACTTTGGGAGGCCAAGGTGGGTGGATCACCCAAGGTCAGGAGTTCGAGACCAGCCTGACCAACATGATGAAACCCGTCTCTACTAAAAATACAAAAAATTGGCTGGGTGCGGTGGCAGGCACCTGTAATCCCAGCTACTCAGGAGGTTGAGGCAGGAGAATCACTTGAACCCCGGTGGCAGAGGTTGCAGGGAGCCAAGATCATGCCACTGTACTCCAGCCTGGACAACAAGAACAAAAACTTTGTCTCAAAAAAAAAAGAAGAAAAGAAAACAAAAAAAAGAAGAAAAGATTTTTTTTTTTAATTGTTTTTTGAGACAGAGTCTTGCTCTGTTTCCCAGGCTACGGTCCAGTGGTGCGATCTCGGCTCACTGGAGCTTCTACCTCCCAGGCTCAAGCGATTCTCCTGCCTCAGCTTCCTGAGTATTTGGGACTACAGGCGCCTGCCACCGCGCCCAGCTAATTTTTGTATTTTTTTTTTTTTTTTTTTTTTTTGAGACGGAGTCTAACGCTGTTGCCCAGGCTGGAGTGCAGTGGCGCGATCTCGGCTCACTGCAAGCTCCGCCTCCCGGGTTCCCGCCATTCTCCTGCCTCAGCCTCCTGAGGAGCTGGGACTACAGGCGCCCGCCACCGCGCCCGGCTAATTTTTTGTATTTTTAGTAGAGACGGGGTTTCACTGTGGTCTCGATCTCCTGACCTTGTGATCCGCCCGCCTCGGCCTCCCAAAGTGCTGGGATTACAGGCTTGAGCCACCGCGCCTGGCCTAATTTTTGTACTTTTAGTAGAGACAGGGTTTCACCATGCTGGCCAGGCTGGTCTCGAACTCCTGACTCCAGGTAAGTCAGCCACCTTGGCCTCCCAAAGTGTTGGGATTACAGGCGTGAGCCACTATACCCGGCTAATAAAAAGGTTTTAAAATGTTTTAATAAAAATATACATTTCCAGGATGTGGAGATATTATCACCTTTGTGTTTAGAATGTTCTTTTTCTTTTTCTTTTGTTTTTTTGAGACAGAGTCTCCCTCTGTCGCGCAGGCTGGAGTGCAGTGGCACAATCCTGACTCACTGCAACTTCCATCTTCCGGACTCAAGTGATCCGCCCACCTCAGCCTCCTGAGTAGCTGGGACTACAGGCAAGCCACCATGCCCAGCTAATCTTTGTATTTTTGTGGAGACGGGGTTTCACAATATTGGCCAGGCTGGTCTCAAACTCCTAGACTCAAGCTATCCACCTGCCTCGGTCTCTAAAAGTGCTGGGACAGGCATGAGCCACGACGTCCGGCCTAGAATGTTATTTTTCATACTAAATTGATGAATAGTGACTTAGAAGAGTACAGTGGAGACAACTACCTGGTCCGTATGTATTAACTTAAATACCACATTAATCCTGCTGTAAAAGTAACATTGGAAAGTTGACATAACAAGCAATCACTTTGTGATAACTAACTTCTTTTTTGTTTGTTTGTTTCCCTCTTGTTGCTCAGGCTGGAGTGCAGTGGTGCAATCTTGGCTCACTGCAACCTCTGCCTCCTGGGTTCAAGCGATTCTCCTGCGTCAGCCTCCTGAGTAGCTGGGATTACAGGCACGTGCCACTATGCCCAGCTAATTTTTTGTATTTTTAGTAGAGATGGGGCTTCATCATATCGGCCAGGCTGGTCTCGAACTCCTGACCTCAGGTGATCCACCCACCTCTACCTCTCAAAGTGCAGGGATTACAGGCGTCAGCCACTGTGCCTGGCCGTGATAACTAATTTCTATGACACCTGTTATTAACTCTAGCCTTCAAATCCCAAAATGCATGTTTGTAAAGCATTCAAGCAAATAATATGAAGGTAATTTAAAAAGTGTTTTTATATATATATATATATAGAGTATAATTTTTTTTTTTTTTTTTTTGAGACGGACTCTCGCTCTGTCGTCCAGGCTAGAGTGCAGTGGCGCCATCTTGGCTCACTTCTAGCTCTGCCTCCCGGGTTCATGCCATTCTCCTGCCTCAGCCTCCCCAGTAGCTGGGACTACAGGTGCCCACCACCGCGCCCGGCTAATTTTTTTTGTATTTTTAGTAGAGGGGGTGTTTCACCGTGTTAGCCAGGATGGTCTCGATCTCCTGACCTCATGATCCTCCTGCCTCGGCCTCCCAAAGTGCTGGGATAACAGGTGTGAGCCACTGCACCTGGCCTATTTTTATATATTTTTATTTTTTATTATTATTTTTTTGAGACGGAGTCTCACTCTGTCGCCCAAGCTGGAGTGCAGTGGCTCAATCTTGGCTTACTGCAAGCTCCACCTCCTGGGTTCAAGCCATTCTCCTGCCTCAGCCTCCCGAGTAGCTGGGACTACAGGCGCCGGCCACCACACCCGGCTAATTTTTTGTATTTTTAGTAGAGACAGGGTCTCACCATGTTAGCCAGGATGGTCTCAATCTCCTGATCTTGTGATCCGCCTACCTCGGCCTCCCAAAGTGCTGGGATTATAGGCGTGAGCCACCACGCCAGGCCTATATATTTTTTAATTATACTTTAAGTTCTAGGGTACATGTGCACAGCGTGTATAGGTTTGTTACATATGTACACATGTGCCATGTTGGTTTGCTGTACCCATCAACTCATCATTTACATTAGGTATTTCTCCTAATGCTATCCCTCCCCCAGCCCCCCACCCCATGACAAGCCCTGGTGTGTGATGTTCCCCTTCCTGTGTCCAAGTGTTTTCATTGTTCAATTCCCACCTAGGAGTGAGAACATGCAGTGTTTGGTTTTCTGTCCTTGTAATAGTTTGCTGAGAATGATGGTTTCCAGCTTCATCCACATCCCTGCAAAGGACATGAACTCATCCTTTTTTATGGCTGCATAGTATTCCATGGTATATATGTGCCACATTTTCTTAATCCAGTCTATCATTGATGGGCATTTGGGTTGGTTCCAAGCCTTTGCTATTGTGAATAGTGCCGCAATAAACATACGTGTGCATGTGTCTTTATGGCAGCATGACTTATAATCCTTTGTGTATATACCCTGTAATGGGATGGCTGGGTCAAATGGTATTTCTAGTTCTAGATCCTTGAGGAATCGCCATACTGTCTTCCACAATGGTTGAACTAGTTTACAGTCCCACCAACAGTGTAAAAATGTTCCTATTTCTCCACATCCTCTCCAGCATCTGTTTCCTGACTTTTTAACGATCGCCATTCTAACTGGCGTATAACTGTTATTTTGGCCGGGCGCGGTGGCTCATGCCTGTAATCCCAGCACTTTGGGAGGCTGAGGCGGGCGGATCACCTGAGGTCGGGAGTTCGACACCAGCCTGACCAACATTGAGAAACCTGGTCTCTGCTAAAAATGCAAAATTAGCCGGGCATGGTGGCGCATGCCTATAGTCTCAGCTACTTGGGAGGCTGAGGCAGGAGAATCGCTTGAACCCGGGAGGCTAAAGTTTTGGTAGTAGATCACAAGGGGTAATAGTGAGTGGTGCCATTCCCATTTCCACCCTGTGATACTTGGACCCAAAAATCCTGGCTATGGGAGAAATAGCACCCTATATTTGGACACTGATTCAGTGTATATACAGCCTCTTGGGGAACCTTGCCCCAGCCTGGAAAGTATCGCCACTTAGATGACACTGTAACTGAGTCTACAAAAGGCCATTCCACAGTTCTATCAAGTCACCTGCTTCAGGATGGTAGAGAACACCGTAAGACCAGTGAATTCCATGATTAGGAGCCCATTGCCACTCTTCATCTGCTGTACATTGAGTTCCTTGATCAGAAGCAATGCTTTGTGGAGAGCCATGGTGGTGGATAAGACATGATGTAAATGCACAGATGGTAGTTTTGGCAGAAGCATTGCTTGCAAGGAAGACAAATTTGTACCCAGAGTAACTGTCTATTCCAGTAAGAACAAAGCAATGCTGCTTCCATGATGAAAGGAATCCATTCAGGTAGTTGGCTGATCACCCTGGGGAATGGTGCTGTATCGGGGACTCAGTGTTGTTGGTCTCTGCTCCTGGCAGATTGGGCACTCAGTGGTGGCCTTAGCCAAATCAGCCTTGGAGAGTGGAAGTTCATGTTGCTGAGCCCAGGCCTAAACTCCATCCCTGCCACCATGACCACTAAGTTCATGAGCCCAATGGACAACAACAGCAGTAGCTTGAGAAAGAAGCAAACTGGTGTCCACAGAATGAGTAATCTTATCCACTTGATTGTTAAAATACTCCTCCGCTGGGAGATCACTCTTTAGTGGGCATTCACTTGAGACACAAACATCTTCACATTGTTGGCCCATTCACGGTTCTGTTCACATGCCTCTTCCCCAGACTTCCTTGTCACCAATTTCCAATCATGTTCCTTCTAAGTCCCTTACCATCCAGCCAAACCACGGGCCACGGCCCGGGAATTGGTACATAATTACACATCTGGCCATTTCTCCTTCTAACAAAATGAACAACCTATTCCCTCTCCCAAGTTCTGCCCCCTGGGAATTCTGCCCACTGGAAATTCTTTACTGCTGTCCTTCAGGGGTGTCCCAGAAAGGGCTGCAGCGCTGCAACTGTTCACTTCCAGGTGGTGTCTGCGTATCAGGAGCCTGAGTCTTCCCTTCCTCTATCGACATAGATGCAGGCAGGGATAGAGAAGACGATGTAGCAGGAATGGGTGTCACAGGCATTCAGGCGAATGCTTCATGCAAGTTACTCTGTTTTTTTGTTTGTTTTTTGTTTTTTGTTGTGGTGGTTGATCTTGTTTTTGTTTCTGAGACAGAGTCTTACTCTGTCAGCCAGGCCCAGGCTGCCATGCAGTGGCAAGATCTTGGCTCACTGCTGCCTCCGCCTCCCAGGTTCAAGTGATTCTCATGCCTCAGCCACCTGAGTAGCTGGGATTACAGGCACCTGCCACCAAGCCTGGCTAGGTTTGGTATTTTCAGTAGAGATGGGGTCTCACCATGTTGACCAGGCTGGTCCTGAACTTCTGGCCTCAAGTGATCTGTCCACCTTGGCCTCCCACCGTGCCTGGCCAATGTAAGTGACTTGTGTTTCGGGGCTTTTGGGGCCTGCTCGGGCGTAATCTAGTAAGCACCATTTCCATTTGATGATGGAATGCTGCTGTGCAAGCCCAACTTTATGGCTTGGTGGGTCAGAGAACACCTAATTTATAATGGATAGCTCAAGTCAAATGGCAACTTAGTGGCCCGTGGTTAAGGATTCAGTCTCAAGAAAGGCCCAGTAGCAGGCCAAAAAGTCTTTCTCAAAAAGAGGGTACTTATCTGCTGAGCATGGCAGAGCTTTCCTTCCAAATACTATGAGCGGCCGGGTGCGGTGGCTCATGCCTGTAATCCCAGCATTTTGGGAGGCTGAGGCGGGTGGATCACGAGGCCAAGAGATCGAGACTATCCTGGCTAACACGGTGAAACCCCATCTCTACTAAAAATACAAGAAAATTAGCCGGGCGCGGTGGCGGCGCCTGTGGTCCCAGCTGCGCTGAGGCAGGAGAATGGCGGGAACCCGGGGAGGTGGAGCTTGCAGTGAGCCGAGATCGTGCCACTGCACTCCAGCCTGGGGCACAGAGCAAGGCTCCGTCTCCAAAAAAAAAAAAAATACTGTGAGCTTGCCCTGCGATTCGCCCATAGGGGCCTGCCGAAGGCTCCAAATAAAAGCCCTGTCTGCACCTAACACTTCAGGCAGCACTGGATCTGCTGGATCATACAGCCCAGTGGCAGCCTTGACCTGATACAGACCCATCTCTTGCTCTAGGTCCCACTCAATACTAGCAACTTTTTGGTTCACGTGACTCATGGTCTGAAGTAGTACACCCAAATGCAAGAGATGTTGCCTCTAAAATCCAAACAGATCTCCTAGGTGTTATGCCTCTATTTTGGTTATAGTGGGGGGGGGGGTGTGCAGGTGTAACAACTTATCCTCCACCTTAGAAGAGATATCTCTACATACCCCACACAACTAGAAATTACACTGAGACAGAAGCCCCCTGAATTTTTGTCGTATTTATTTCCCATTCTCTAGTATGTAAATGGTTTACCAGTAACTCTAAAGTAGTTTCAACTTCTTGCTCTCTCGTTCCAATCAACATGGAACCATCAATGTAACGGACCAATGTAATATTCTGCTGTAAGGGAAAGGTGATCAAGATCCCTATGACGGGCCAGGCTCAGTGACTCGTGCCTGTAATTCCGGCTCTTTGGGAGGTCAAGGTGGGTGAACCACTTAAGCCCAGGAGTTCAATACCAGCCTGGACAACTTAGTGACACTCCATGTCTACAAAAAATACAAAACAGTAGCTGGATGTGGCGGTGAACACCTGTAGTCCCAGCTACTCCTGAGGCTGAGGTGGTAGGATCACCCGAGCCCGGGATGTCGAGGCTGCAGTGAGCTGCAATTGGGCCACTGAACTCCAGCCTGGGTGACAAGTGAGACTCTGTCTCAAAAAAAAAAAAAAAAAAAAAAAAGACTGGGAACTGACTGAAGGGCTACGATTTTCTGTTTTTATGATTCAGGTCAGGCGTCTGTTCATCTGACTTAGAACTTTTCTGCATCTACGGACCAAGTCAAAATTTGGTAACCGTCCTATCTATTTCACTCTTAGAACACCATGGTTAACTTGCCGACACCACAGGTCTCCGCAAGTTAGACGACTTGGATTGCCACTTTGACTCTGCTGTCCATTACGGTGACCACTTCCACCTTGCCCCTGCCACCCTGGGTTCAACTATTCCCATTGTATTTAGGTTTCCCAATGTAGTGGTAGTGATTTCCCACGGTAATTTCTGGCCTAAAGAGAAGAGTGATCGCGGGGTTGGGGCTCCTCTCAGCTATTTGTTTCTCGGATTCAGGATGAAAGGTGTGTCCTAGGCTGGGCACGGTGGCTCACACCTGGGAGGCGGAAGTTCCGGTGAGCCAAGATCGCACCACTGCACTCAGCCTGGGCGACGGCGAGACTCTGTCTCAGAAAAAAAAAAAGGAGAAAGAAAGGTGTGTCTGCAGGACCCTCCCAGGATGGATGAGTAAGTCTCAAATGACAAATCCACTCGAACATTCCAATCTTTCTAAGCTTTTGAATCCTTTCCCTTCAGTAAATCAAAACAGCTCTGGCATTTCACGTTCATTTACTGTGGGCCACTTTATGGTCCATGTGTCAGCCAACCAACCTGACTAACTGTTAGAACCCTTTCTAATTCCCAAAGCTGCGACACTAAGTGCAGACTCTCTCCTTAATGGGTTCATAGCAGTACATTGGGCCTAATACAACTTTATGTTTTCTTCCACTCTTTCTTTTTTTTTTTTTTGAGACGGAGTCTTGCTCTGTCACCCAGGCTGGAGTGGGGTAGCGCGATCTCGGCTCGATGCAACCTCCGCCTCTCGGGTTCAAGCAATTCTCCTGCCTCAGCCTCTTGAGTAGCTGGGACTACAGGTGCCTGTCACCACGCTTGAATAATTTTTAGTAGAGATGGGGTTTCACCGTGTTAGCCAGGATGGTCTCGATCTCTTGACCTCGTGATTCGCCCACCTGGGCCTCCCAAAGTGCTGGGATTACAGGTGTGAGCCACCGCGCCCGGCTAAATTCTTAACGCTTCTTCCACTCTTATCTCAGGCCCTTCATATTCATTCCTACACATGTTCCCCAGATTTTTGTCTGTATAAATTAGAAACACAAGACGTCGTTTTTTTTTGTTTTGTTTTTTGTTTTTTTGAGACGGAGTCTGGCTCTGTCGCCCAGGCTGGAGTGCAGTGGCCGGATCTCAGCTCACTGCAAGCTCCGCCTCCCGGGTTCCCGCCATTCTCCTGCCTCAGCCTCCCGAGTAGCTGGGACTACAGGCGCCCGCCACCTCGCCCGGCTAGTTTTTTGTATTTTTTTAGTAGAGACGGGGTTTCACCGTGTTAGCCAGGATGGTCTCGATTTCCTGACCTCGTGATCCGCCCGTCTCGGCCTCCCAAAGTGCTGGGATTACAGGCTTGAGCCACCGCGCCCGGCCAAGACGTCGTTTTTAAGTGTAGTGCACCTCCTCCTGGGTTGCACTTTAGAGGTCTGCTGAAACTGCAAACAGCAAGGTCTGAAAAAGGCAGAGAAATAGCCGAGCACGGTGGCTCACACCTGTAATCCCAGCACTTTGAGAGGCCAAGGCAAGCAGATCACCTGAGGTCAGGAGTTCCAGACCAGCCTGGGCAAAGTGGTGAAACCCTGTCTCTATAAAAATACAAAAATTAGCCAGGTGTGGTGGCACATGCCTTTAATCCCAGCCACTCAGGAGGCTGAGGAAGGAAAATCGCTTGAACCCGGGAGGTGGAAGTTGCAGTGAGCCGAGATCGCGCCATTGCACTACAGCCTGCATGATAAGAGTGAAACTCTGTCTCAAGAAAAAAAAAAAAAGAAAGAAAGAAAGAAAAAGAAAGAGACAGAGAAAGAAGAAAAAATGAGGAGGGGTAGGCAACCAGACAACAGCCAGAAAGAAAGTTACTGGTTTTCTTTATTTGTAACACCTACGATTAAACAAAATCATGAAGTCGTCACTGAATTCCAGTGGCAGGTCTTTTCCAATGATTGGAAAGATTTTTAAGTAATTAACATCGACTAAACATCTCCTAATGCATATATTTTCATGCATATACAACAAAGATATAGTAAATTTTCAGACAGAAGCATTAAGCAATTAAAATGTTAGGGAAAAAAATTATGTAAGCATAAAATCCAGAAATGACAACATTGATCACTAAAGTTTGTCATATTAAAAACAAACGTTAAAATCCATCATCATTACCAATAAACATTGACTGAGTCTTTACATCAGATGCTACTGTCTGGGATAATCCTAAAGTATACTTTATGAATTGAGACCCTGTGTCTTTATAGTTCTCACAATGTGTTCTGGAATCCTTGAGAATCCCCTTCCGTTGGGGGATCCTCAAGGTCAAAGCTTTTTGTAATAACAATAAGACTTTATTTGCCTTTTCACTGACGCTCTTTCTGGGTAGTCAGTGCCACAGTTAGCCAGAGGCTACATGACATGTGATATCACAAAATATTTAATGCAGAAATAGCCACGAAATGTAGTTTTCTTATACTGAGCCAGACCTAAAGAGACTTGCAAAAATGTAAATTAATGCCACTCTTCTCACTAATTGTTTTTGTTTGGGGAAATATAGTACTTAGTGAAATAATAAATCAAGACAATAAACACTTAGTGAAATAATAAACCAAGGCAATGATCAGCAACTATTAGGTAATACTAAGCCCTTAGGTGGGAAGCAGATGGAGAACTTCACAATGGATGAAGCAGGCCGACTATATCTAAATGCAGTGATAGGTCTTAATATCACAGCCAGAGCAACAACTGAACATGATGTGCCTCCTGTACAAAATACCACTATCCAAGTAATCTTTATTTATTTTAGAGACAGGCTATCTTTATGTTGCCCAGGCTGGTCTCAAACTCCTGGGCTCCTAATGCTTCAGCCTTCCTGGTAGGTGGGACTCCACTGCACCTGGCTCACCGGGAAACCATCAAATAACGTTTTTCGTTTGTTTGTTTGAGACGGAATCTCACTTTGTCACCCAGACTGCAGTGCAGTGGTCCAATCTCGGCTCACTGCAACCTCCGCTTCCTGAGTTCGAGAGATTCTCCTGCCTCAGCATCTTGAGTAGCTGGGAATACAGACATCCGTCACCACACCGGGCTAATATTTTTATTTTTATTTTTATTTTTTTTTTAGGCGGAGTCTTCACTCGGTCGCCCAGGCTGGAGTGAGCGGCGCCATCTTGGCTCACTGCAAGCTCCGCCCCCCGGGTTCCCGCCATTCTCCTGCCTCAGCCTCCCGAGTAGCTGGGACCACAGGCGCCGCCACCACGCCCGGCTAGTTTTTTGTATTTTTAGTAGAGACGGTTTCACCGTGTTCGCCAGGATGGTCTCCATCTCCTGACCTCATGATCCGCCCGCCTCGGCCTCCCAAAGTGCAGGGATTATAGGCGTGAGCCACTGCGCCCGGCAATTTTTTTATTTTTTGCAGAGACAGGTGTTTGCCATGTTGCCCAGGCTGGTCTCAAACTCCAGCTCAAGTGATCCACCTGCCTCGGCCTCACATAGTGCTGGGACTACCGGCGTGAGCCACCACAACTGGCTGCAAAATTCTTAAGAGAAAGAATACTGCAAAACGTCCTGTTTTCTTTAACAAATCAAGTGTGAAGAAAGAGAGGGAGGAGTTTACCCAAGAAACAAGAAAATGCAATGTGTAAACTTCTCAGCCCTATTAGACCTAATGTTCTGTTTTCATAAACACTTTTAAAAAGAGACTTTACTTTTTTTTTTTTTTTTTTTTTTGAGACAGAGTCTCATTCCGTTACCCAGGCTGGAGTGCAGTGGTGCAATCTCAGCTCACTGCAACCTCCGATTCCCAGGTTCAAGAAATTCTCCTGCGTCAGCCTCCCGAGTAACTGGGATTACAGGTGCCCATCACCACACCTGGCTAATTTTTTTGTATTTTTAGTACAGACAGGGTTTCACCATGTTGGCCAGGCTGGTTTCGAACTCCTAACCTCAAGTGATCTGCCTGCCTTGGCCTCCCAAAGTGCTAGGATTACAGGTGTGAGCCACCATGCCTAGCCTAGACTTTACTTTTTAGAGCAGTTTTTGGTTCACAGTAAATTTGACTGTACAGATAGTTCCCGTATACTCCCTGCTCTGACACAACCTTCTCTGGTATCAACATCACACATCAAAGTGGCACATTTGTTATAACTGATGAACCCATACTGCCACATCATCTCATACAAACATTTTGACATTTCTTTTACTGTCCTGATAAAAGATTCCTAGAATATATGATTGATCCGGAATCATAGTTTTAAAAAACAAAACAAGCAGTATAATTCCATGACTAGAATAAAAAGACAAAATTAAAGTAATTTATAAGTTTTGTTTTTGTTTTTTTTTTTTTTTTTTGAGACGGAGTCTTGCCCTGTCACCCAGGCTGGAGTGCAGTGGCGCGATCTCGGCTCACTGCAAGCTCCGCCTCCTGGTTTCACGCCATCCTTCTGCCTCAGCCTCCCAAGTAGCTGGGACTACAGGTGCCGCCACCTCGCCCGCCTAATTTTTTGTATTTTTAGTACAGGCGGGGTTTCACTGTGTTAGTCATGATGGTCTTGATCTCCTGACATCGTGATCCGCCCACCTCGGCCTCCCAAAGTGCTGGAATTACAGGCGTGAGCCACCACGCCCGGCCATTTATAAGTTTTTAAATGCAACTCACTATGTAAGTAATGAAGGAATACTACTTTGGGAGATAATAGATAGATGTTTGTACCCACTTAAAATGAGTAAGCGAGTATTTAAAGTTAGTAAGAAGAAGCCATTATGAACAAGAGGTAAAAGAAACAAAATTGCAGGCCAGGTGTGGTGGCTCATGCCTGTAATCGCAGCATTTTGGGATGCCAAGGTAGGAAGATTGTTTAAGGCCCGGAGTTTGAGACCAGCCTGGGCAACATAGTGAGACCCCATCCCTTAAAAACAAACATACAAAATTGCAGAGAAACAGATGAAAACTAGAGTTAGGGCTGTTCACAGTGGCTCAAGCCTGTAATCCCACACTGGGAGGGGAAGGTGGGAGGATTGCTTGAGCCTGCAAGTTCAAGACCAGCCTTGGCAACACAGCAAGACCCCATCTCTACAAAAAAATTAAAAATTAGCTAGGTATGGTGGTGTGTGCCCGTAGTCCCAGCTACTTGGAAGACTGAAGCAGAAGGATCACTTAAGCCCAGGAGGCTAAGGCTGCAGTGAGCTGTGATCCTGCCACTGCACCACAGTCTGGGCAACAGAATTGAATGGCATGATTTCTTAGACAGATCTTAGTTCCTGTCTAAGAAAAAGAAAAAAAAAATATATATATATATATATGAGATATATAGAAAACAAATAGGAAAATGGTAGAAGTTAGTCCTTCATTATCAGTAATTCTTTCAAATGTAAATAGTTTAAATTCTCCAATTAAAAGACAGCTGGCAAACTGCGCATATATATATGTATTTTTTTGTTTTTTTTGAGACAGACTTTCACACTTGTTTCCCAGGCTGGAGTGCAATGGTGCGATCTCTGCTCCCTGCAACTTCCACCTCCCAGGTTCAAGCGATTCTCCTGCCTCAGGCTCCCAAATAGCTAGTATTACAGGCATGCGCCACCATGCCCGACTAATTTTTTGGATTTTGTGGAGACAGGGTTTTACCATGTTAGTCAGTCTGGTCTCAAACTCCTGACCTCAGGTGATCCGCCCGCCTCAGCCTCCCAAAGTGCTGGGATTACAGGTATGCACCACCATGCCCGGCCCATTTATTTTGTATTAAAAAACAGAGGCTGGGTGCCGTGGCTCACACCTGTAATCTCAGCACTTTGGGACGCCGAGGCGGGTGGATCACGAGGTCAGGAGATCGAGACCATCCTGGCTAACACAGTGAAACCCCGTCTCCACTAAGAGTACAAAAAAATTAGCCAAGCCTGGTGGCGGGTGCCTGTAGTCCCCGCTACTCGGGAGGCTGAGGCAGGAGAATGGTGTGAACCTGGGAGGCAGAGCTTGTGGTGAGCCGAGATCGTGCCACCGCACTCCAGCCTGGGCGACAGAGCGAGACTCCATCTCAAAAAAAAAAAAAAAAAAAAAATAGTGATGGGGTCTTGCCATGTTGCCCAGGCTGGTCTCAAACTCCCGGGAGGCAATCCTCCCACTGTGGCCTCCCAAAGTGCTGAGATTACAGGCATACGCCACCGTGCCCAGCCCAAGTTTTATTCTTATTCAGGTACATGAGGCCAATGGATCAAGAGGCAGTTGCAGTAGAAAAGACAGTTTGTTATTCACAGTCCCAAAAGGACAGAGCACACAATGTCACACCACACAGAGGCCGCACAGGGCAACAGCAAGGTAGGTCAGAAGGCAGAGGGAAGGAGGGGAAAACAGGGGTGAGAACCTCCACCGTGGCTTCCGAGGGAAGGAGCAGGCAAGGCAGGGTAAGCAGGTTTAGGGTTGGCTAGTCAGAGTAATTTCAGCAGGCTCTTTGGGGCACAAGGGCTGTCTTTCCTGCTCTGGTATCTGGCCCTGGAGTGAGTAAGACAGGGAAGAGCAGTGAGGAGGGTGAGAGCCTGATAATTAAGGTGGTTGGGGTGTGGGCTCTGGATTGGTTGGTTCCGCATACAAGGCACACTTTCAGTGAGTTCTTCACTATCTCTAGGCGTTGGCTAACCTGGAGATGGTCCCTCCAGGATCAGGAAGGCCCCCAATGGCAAAGCATCAGAAATACAAAAAAATAGGCCAGGCGCAGTGGCTCACGCCTGTAATCCCAATACTTTGGGAGGCCAAGGTGGGCGGATCACTTGAGGTCAGGAGTTACAGACCAGTCTCGGCAACATGGTGAAACCCCATCTCTACTAAAAATACAAAAATTAACTGGGGCGTGATGGTGTCTCAGCTACTTGGGAGGCTGAGACAGGAGAATCGCTTGAACCTGGGAGGCGAAGGTTGCAGTGAGCCAAGATCATGCCACTGTACTCCAGCCTGCGAGACAGACTGAGTCTCAGTCTCACCAAAAAAAAAAAAAAAAAAAAAATTGAAAGCAAGAACTCAAGTGGATATTTGTTCATAACAGCATTATTCACTATGGCCAAAAGTAGGACCCAACCTAAGTGTCCACTGACAGACGAATGGATAAACAAATTGTGGTGGATAATTAAATATTGTAATCCCAGCACTTTGGGAGGCTCACGAGGTCAGGAGATTAACACAGTGAAACCCCCGTCTCTAAAAAATACAAAAACTTAGCCGGGCGAGGTGGCAGGAAGCTACTAGGCTGAGGCAGGAGAATTTTGAGCTGATGTGCACTCCAGCCTGGGTGAGAGCAAGACTCCGTCTCAAAAAAAAAAAAAAAAAAAAAAAAAAAAAAAAAAAAAAAAAGGAATTAAATTTTATATGTGCTAAGACGTGGGTGAGACTTGAAAACATTATGTTTAGTGAAATAAGCCAGACACAAAAGGACAAAAATTTTATGATATCACTTTGTATAATTTGAGCTAATTTATGTAGAAGAGTGTCTATAAAGAGATATCCAGGAAAAGAGAGATATCCAGAGTTTGCCAAAATATTGGCAATGCTCATATATGATTGGTTGAGTGACAGGTAATTTTTACACACGTTGCTATACATTTTGGATTGCTCAATTTGTTAATAGAACAATATTATTATTCTTTAAAAACATTTTTTTTTTTTGAGATGGAGTTTCACTCTTGTTGCCCAGGCTGGAGTGCAGTCTCATGATCTCGGCTCACAGCAACCTCCACCTCCTGTGTTCAAGCAATTCTCCTGCCTCAGCCTCCCGAGTAGCTGGGATTACAGGTACCTGCCACCATGCCCAGCTAACGCTTGTATTTTTAGTAGAGACAGAGTTTCACCATGTTAGCCAGGCTGGTTGTGAACTCGTGACCTCAAGTGATCCACCTGCCTCAGCTTCTCAAAGTGCTGGGATTACAGGAGTGAGCCACCACACCCGGCTAACAGTATTATTATTATTATTTTTTTTTTTTTGAGACGGAGTCTTGCTCTGTCGCCCAGGCTGGGGTGCAGTGGCCGGATCTCAGCTCACTGCAAGCTCCGCCTCCCAGGTTTACGCCATTCTCCTACCTCAGCCTCCCGAGTAGCTGGGACTACAGGCGCCCGCCAACCCGCCCGGCTAGTTTTTTTTGCATTTTTTAGTAGAGACGGGGTTTCACCGTGTTAGCGAGGATGGTCTCGATCTCCTGACCTTGTGATCCGCCCGTCTCGGCCTCCCAAAGTGCTGGGATTACAGGCTTGAGCCACCGCGCCCGGCCCAGTATTATTTTTTAAAAGACCAGGTTTGATATTCAGTTGGCAGTAATATCATAAAGATTATTCAAAAAAAAAATTTGTTGAACTACATAAATCTACCTCTGAGGTAAATTCCATGATTCTATAAATTCCAATATCTTATCCTCAAATATGAGCTTCAGGCCTCAATGTATGGATCAGCCTTTTTAATGGAAAGGCAAAGGGTTCAGGGATCTGTTAAACACATGTTCTTCTCTTGGGTCTACTAGGTCTTCTCTAGGCTTCTGGAACCGAAGGAATGATTCTACCAGTAGGTAAGACTCACAAAGAGACGAAAAGTTCCTAGAGCCCTGAAAGTTCACCACCCACCCCAAAAAAAACTCCCTAAATACTGTTCTTTTATTATTACTATTTAATTTTCTTTATTTTATTTTATTTTTTTGAGACAGAGTCTCACTCTGTCACTCAGGCTGGAGTGCAGTGGCATGATCATGGCTCACTGCAGCCTTGACTTCCTGGGCTCAAGCGATCCTCCCATCTCAGCCTCCAAAGTAGCTGGGACCACAGGTACGAGCCATCACACCTGGCTAACATGGTTTTGCCATGTTGCCCGGCTGGTCTTGAACTCCTGAGCTCGAGTGATCCACGTTGGCCTCAGCCTCCCAATGTGCTAGGATTATAGGTGTGAGCCACCACACCTCGGCCTCTTTTTTGTTTTTAATTGGGCTAAAATATACACAACATACAATTTACCAGTGGAAACTTTTTCATTGCTCTTAAATGTTTTTATTTTTATTTGTTTATTTATTTAGAGACAAGGTCTTGTTCTGCCAGCTAGGCTGGAGTGCAGTGTCGCAATCATGGCTCACTGCAGCCTTGACCTCCTGGGCTCAGGCAATCCTCCCACCTCAGCCTCGTGAGCAGCTAGGACCACAGGTGCACGCCACCACACCCAGTTAATTAATTAATTTGTTTGTTTATTATTATTATTATTGTTGATACTGAGTTTCACTCTTGTTGCCCAGGCTAGAATGCAATGGTGCCATCTCGGCTCACTGAAACCTCCACCTCCTGGGTTCAAGCAATTCTCCTGCCTCGGCATCCCAAGTACCTGGGATTACAGGCATGCATCACCATGCCTGGCTAATTTTGTATTTTCAGTAGAGATGGGGTTTTACCATGTTGGTCAGGCTGGTCTCAAACTCCTGACTTCAAGTGATCCACCCACCTTGGCCTCCCAAAGTGTTGGGATTACAGGCATGAGCCACAGAGCCTGGCTTGGACTAATTTATTTTTATTTTTTGTAGAGATGATGTCTCCCTATTATTATCCAGGCTGGTCTCAAACTCGGATTCAAGGGATCCTCGCACCTCAGCCTCCCAAAGTGCTGGGATTATAGGTGTGACCCACCGTATCTGGCTAATTTTTAATTGTAGCAAAAAAACCACATAATATAAAACTTCATATTTTAACCATTTAAGTGTGTAATTCAGTAGTGTCAACTATATTCACATTGTTTTGTAACAGATCTCTAGAATGTTTTCATTTTGAAAAACGGAAGCTGCCGGGCGCGGTGGCTCACGCCTGTAATCCCAGCACTTTGGGAGGCCGAGGCGGGCGGATCACAAGGTCAGGAGATCGAGACCACGGTGAAACCCCGTCTCTACTAAAAATACAAAAAATTAGCCGGGCGCGGTTGTGGGCGCCTGTAGTCCCAGCTACTCGGGAGGCTGAGGCAGGAGAATGGCGTGAACCCGGGAGGCGGAGCTTGCAGTGAGCCGAGATCGCGCCACTGCACTCCAGCCTGGGCGACAGAGCGAGACTCCGTCTCAAAAAAAAAAAAAAAAAAAAAAAAAAACGGAAGCTATGGCCGTTAAACCAAAACTCCCCATTCCCCATTTTACTTAATCACTATTGTCTATCTCTATGAATTTCACTCCTGTGGATACCTTGGATAGGTGGAGTCATGGAGTCATACGGTATTTGTCTTTTTCTTTCACTTAGCATATTATTATTAAGGTTCATTCAGGCCAGTGCCAGGACTCATGCCTGTAATCCCAATACCCTTGGGAGGCTGAGGCAGGAAGATCACTTGAGGCAAGGCATTTGAGACCAGCCTGGACAACACAACAAGACCCTCTATCTAAAAAATTTTAAAGTTAGCCAGGCGTAATGGTGAATGCCTATAGTGCTGGTTACTTAAGAGGTGGGCTGGGAGGATCACTTGAGCTATGAGTTTGAGATTGCAGTGAGCCATGATCACACCACTGCCCTGCAGCCTGCGTAACAGAATGAGCCTGGGCAGAGTGAGACCCCAGCTCCTTTTTTAAAAAAGTTGGGCTGGGCGCAGTGACTCACGCCTGTAATCCCAGCACTTTGGGAGGCTGAGGCGGGTGGATCACTAGGTCAGGAGTTCAAGACCAGCCTAGCCAAGATGGTGAAACCCCATTTCTACTAAAAATACAAAAATTAGCCGGGTGTGGTGGCAGGTGCCTGTAATCCCAGCCACTCGGGAGGCTGAGGCAGAGAACTGCTTGAACCTGGGAGGCGGAGGTTGCAGTGAGCTGAGATGGCGCCACTGCACTCCAGCCTGGGCGACAAAGCGAGACTCCATCTCAAAAAAACACTGCACTTGCAATGGTGCAATCTCGGCTCACTGCAACCTCTACCTTTCAGGTTCATGCTATTCTCCTGCCTCAGCCTCTCGAGTAGGTGGGATTATAGGCGTGCACCACCATGCCTGACTGTTTTTGTACTTTTAGTAGAGACAGGGTTCCACCATGTTGGCCAGGCTGGTCTTGAACTCCTGACCTCGAGTGATCTCCCTGGCTTGGCCTCCCAAATTGCTGGGATTGCAAGCGTGAGCCACTGTGCCCGGCCTCATTTTAATTTTTATACATGGTGTGAAGAAAGAGTCCAGCTTCATTCTTTTGCATGTGAATATCTAGTTTTCCCAATACCACTTGTTGAAAATACTGTCCTTCTTCCTCTAAGTTGTCTGGGCACTCTTGTTAAAGATCATTTCACCATATATGTGTGGGTTTATTTCTGAGGTCTCAATTCTATTCCACTGGTCTACATGTCTGTCTTTATGCCAGAACTAAGCTGTTGTGATTACCGTAGCTTTGTAATGAGCTTCCAGATTAAGAAGTGGGAGACTTCTAGTTTTGTTAATCTTTTTTTTCAAGATTTTTGTTTGTTTGTTTGTTTTGTTTTGAGACAGTCTCACTCTGCTGCCCAGGCTGGAGTGCAGTGGCACAATCTCAGCTCACTGAAACCTCTGCCTCCTGGGTTCATGTGATTCTCCTGCCTTAGCCTCCTGAGTAGCTGGGATTAGGCATGTGCCACCACCCCCGGCTACTTTTTGTATTTTTAGTAGAGAGGGTGTTTCACTATGTTGGCCAGGTGCTGACTTCAGGAGATCCACCTGCCTCAGCCTCCCAAAATGCTAGGATTACAGGCATGAACCACCATGCCTGGCCCAAAGTTTTCTTTCTTTGGGGGTTATTCAGGCTCCCTTGAGGTACCATTTGAATTTTAAGAAAGATTTTTCTATTTCTGCAAAACATGATTGGGATTTTGATACAGATTACATGAAATCTGTATGTTACTTTCAGTGACATTGACATCTTAATATTTAGTTTTCCAGTCCACGAATATGGACTGACTATCCTTAAATTTGTGCCTGTCCTTTAAGTCTTCTTTAATTTCTTTCTACAACATTTTATAGTTTTATAATCCTTTAGCCTATTTGGTTAAATTTATTCCTAAGTATTTTGTTTCATGCAATTGTGAATGGAATTGTCTTCTTAATTTCCCTTTCCGATTGTTCATTGTTAGTGCATAGAAATGCAACTTTTTTTTTTATGTTGGCTTTTTATCCTGATACTTCCCTTTATTTGTTTATTAGTTGCAACCGAAATTTTGTAGAATCTTCAGTTTTCTACATAAAGATCATGTGGTCTTTGGACAGTGGTAATTGTGCTATCTTTCCAATTCGGATATCTTTTATATTTTCCCTGCTTAATGTCTCTGGCTAAGACTTCTATTACAATATTGAACAGAAGTGGCAAAATCAGGCATCCTTGTCTTGTTCCTTTTCGGATTGTTTATTGCTAGTTTATAAAAATGTGATTGATGTTTTTGGTGTTCATTTTGTATCCTGCTGCTTTGCTGACGGTGTCTACTAGGCTTGTTCCAGATCTGAGGGAAAAATATTGGAGCCTTCCACCATTTAGTATGATGTTTGTTACGGGTTTTTCACATATGGTTTTTATTATGTTATGGTAATTTCTTTCTATTCCTAATTTGTTGAGGGTTTTTTTTAAATCATGAAAGGCCATTGAATTTTGTCAGATGCTTTTTCTGCATCAACTGAGATGATCATATGGGTTTTTGTCTAAATTTTGTTATTGTGGTGTATTAATGTATTGATTTTCGTATGTTGAACTATCCCTTGCATTTCAGAAATAAGTCCCACTTAGTCATAGTATATAGTCTTTTTTTTTTTTTTTTTTTTTTTTTTTTTTTTTTTTGAGATGGAGTCTTGCCCTGTCACCCAGGCTGGAGTGCAGTGGCGCGATCTCGGCTCACTGCAAACTCCACCTCCCAGGTTCACGCCATTCTCCTGCCTCAGCCTCCTGAGTAGCTGGGACTACAGGTGCCCACCACCACGCCCAGCTAATTTTTTTGTATTTTTAGTAGAGACAGGGTTCTACTGTGTTAGCCAGGACGGTCTCAATCTCCTGACCTCGTGATCTGCCCACCTCGGCCTCCCAAAGTGTATAGTCCTTTTAATGTGTTGTTGAATTCTGTTTTGTAGTACTTTGTTGGGATTTTATTATTATTATTATTATTTACCAAGCACAGTAACAGTACACCAAGTTGAGGATTTTTGTATCAGTATTCATCAGGCATATTGATCTATAGTTTTCTTGTATTGCCTTCCTCTGTCTGATATCAGAGTAATGGTGGCCCCATAAAATCAATTCAGAAGTGCTCCCTCCTCTTTAATTCCTTGGAACAGTTTATTGAGTATTGTTATTTGTTAATTCTTCGATAAATGTAATGTCTGGTAGAATTCACCAGTGAACCCATCTAATACCACGCTTTTTGAAGTTTTAAATTACTCATTCAATCTCCTTCCCAGTAATAGGCCTGTTCAGATATGCTATTTTGTTATGATTCATTCTTGGTAGGTTATGTGTTTCTAGTAATTTATCCATTTTATATCGGTTATCTACTTTGTTGTTGTGCAATTGTTTTTGTTTTTGAGACAGAGTCTCACTGGCTCTGTTGCTCAGGCTGGAGTGCAGTAGCGCGATCTTGGCTCACTGCAACCTCTGCCTACTGGGTTCAAGCGATTCTCGTGCCTCAGCCTCCAAGTAGCTGGGATTACAGTCACACCACCACACCCGGCTAATGTTTAGTAGAGATGGGGTTTCACCATGTTGGCTGGTCTTGAACTCCTGGCCTCAAGCAATCTGCCCACCGTGGCCTCCCAAAGTGCTGGGATTACAGGCATGAGCCATCTCTCCTGGCCTGTACAATTGCTAATAATATTCTCTTATATTTATTTTTGGCTGTAATGTCCTCTTTTATTTCTTAGTTATTTGAGTCTTCTTTTTTTTCGAGTCAATGTACTTAAAGATTAATCAATTTTGTTGATCTTTTCAAATAACCCATTCTTGGTTTTATTGATTTCCTCTACTGTTTTCCTTTTTTTTTTTTTTTTTTTTTTTGAGTCAGAGTCCCGCTCTGTTGCCCAGGCTGGAGTGCAGTGGCACAATCTTGGCTCACTGCAACCTCTCCCTCCCAGGTTCAAGTGATTCTCCTGCCTCGGCCTCCTGAGTAGCTGGAATTACCGGTGCCTGCCACCATGCCCAGTTAATTTTTTGTATTTTTAGTAGAGATGGGGTTTCCCCATGTTGGCCAGGCTGGTCTCAAACTCCTGATCTCGTGACTGCCCAACTCGGCCTCCCAAAGTGCTGGGATCACAGTCGTGAGCCACCACGCCAAGCCTTTCTTCTACTGTTTTTCTATTCTTTATTTTGTTTATTTCTATTCTAATCCTTATTATTTCCTTCCTTTTGCTAGCTTTGGTTTTAGTTGTTCTTTTTTTAGTTCCTTAATGTGTAACGTTTAATTATTGGTTTGAGATCTTTCTTCTCTTTAACTGTAAAAAAGGAGCTTTTACAGCTATAAGTTTCTCTTTTAGCACTGCTTTCACTGAATTTCATAAGTTTTACAAAATTGTTTATCTATTTATTTATTTATTTATTTTAGAAGTGGGGTCTTGCGCTGGGCGTGGTGGTTCACGCCTGTAATCCCCAGCACTTTGGCAGGCCGAGGCAGGCAGATCACGAGGTCAGAAGTTCGAGACCAGCCTGGCCAACATGATGAAACCCGTCTATACTAAAAATACAAAAATTACCCCCGTGTGGTGGCGCCCAGCTGTAATCCCAGCTCTGGGGAGACTGAGGCAAGAGAATTGCTTAAACCCGGGAGGCGGAGGTTGCAGTGAACCGAGACTGAGCAAGGATTGCGCCTGGACTGCACTCCAGCCTGGGCAACAGAGCGAGACTCTGTCTAAAAAAAAAAAAAGAAGAAATGGGGTCTTGCTCTGTCACCCAGGCTAGAGAGCAGTGGAGTGATCATGGCTCACTATAGTCTCTAGCCTCAAATTCCTGGGAACAGGCAAACTGATGCCTCAGCATCCTGAATAGCTGAGACTACAGTTACACACCATTGCACCTGGCTAACTTTTTTTATTTTTGTAGAGACAGGGTCTTGCCTTGTTGCCCAGACTGGTCTCAAACTCCTGGGATTAAACAGTCCTCCCACGCTGGCCTCCCCAAATTTTGGGATTACAGGCACCAACCACCACACCTGGTCTGAATCCCATACATTTTGGTATGGTGTGCTTTGTTTATGTTTAATTTGTTCCAATATATTTTATAATATCTCTGTGTTTTCTTCCTTGACCCATAGATTGTTTAAGGTGTGTTCTTGGTCAGGCACGATGGCTCACGCCTGTAATCCCAGAACTTTGGGAGGCTGAGGTGGGCGGATCTCCTGAGGTCAGGAGTTTGAGACCAGCCTGGTCAACATGGTTAAACCCTGTCTCTACTAAAAATACAAAAATTAGCCAGGTGTGGTGGCAGGAGCCTGTAACCCCAGTTACTTGGGAGGCTAAGGCAGGAGAATTCGCTTGAACCTGGGAGGCAGAGGTTGCAGTGAGCCGAGATTGCGCCACTGCACTCCAGCCTGGGAGACAAGAACGAAACTCTGTCCAAAAATAAAATAAAATCCAAAACAACCAATAGGCACTCACCGGGACACTCAGATGGCCAGTTTGAAATTAGTATCGGAAACCCCAAGGGTTTTGGCACAAGGCATCTCTAGTAAGATATGAATGGGCTGGGAGAGCTCTCCCCATAAGCTCTCAAAACTAACCAGCTAAATCTCTTCCCAGGAGTGTTAAGGATTTAAGCAGTTTTTGAACAAATGACACAAAGGAAAGATAAGGGTTCCGGTAAAACAGAGGGGCCAACAGAGATGCGGTCGCATCTCAGGAAGTAGGATGCCCTATATTCAAACGCCTCATAAAAACAACAGAAGGTGGCACTATAGAGCTGTAAATTAGAAAGACAATATTAAATTACACCTTCCTTCTCAAAGTTTGAGAAGCTAATTTAAAGTCAAAATAAATAATAGGCCGGGCACACTGGCTCACGTCTGTAATCCCACCACTTTGGGAGGCCATGGCGGATGGATCACTCCAGGTCAGGAGTTCGAGACCAGCCTGGCCAAAATGCTGAAACCCCATCTATACTAAAAATGCAAAATTAGCTGAATGTGGTGGCATGCGCCTGTAATCCCAGCGACTCAGGAGGCCGAGGCAGGAGAATCTCTTGAAATCAGGAGGCAGAGGTTGCAATGAGTCGAAACCACACCATTGCACTCCAGCCTGGGGAACAAGAGGCAAATTCTGTCTCAAAAATAAATAAATAAATAAACAAACAAATAAATGAAGAGGATCCACATTAAATCTCACACAAAGTTAATAGTTTTTTAAAAGGAAAAAGAAAATTAAAAAAAACAGATAAGTTACCTATGGAAAATAAAAGGACAGCTGAGCAAGGCGGCTCATGCCTATAATGCCAGCACTTTGGGACGCCAAGGCGGGAGGATCATTTGAGCCTAGGAATTTGAGACCAGCCTGGGCAACACGACAAGACCCAGTCTCTATCAGAAATTTTAAAAAATTAGCCCGACATGGTAGTGCATACCTGTAGTCCTAGCTACTCCAGGGCTGACATGGGGGAATTGCGTGAGCTCAGGAGGTCGAGACTGCGGTGAGTTGTGATCATAAATTATGTAGCTTCTTTTGCAAAGGTAGATAAAAGATGGATATAGAACCTAGAGATTCCTATAGATTAAAAATACCAGGCCGGTATTTGTAAAAAAAAAATATATATATATATATAAAATTATTATTATTATTTTTTGAGACAGAGTTTCACTCTTGTTGCCCAGGCTGGAGTGCAGTATTGCCATCTCGTCTCACTGCAACCTCCGCCTCCCGAGTTCAAGCGATTCTCCTGCCTCAGCCTCCTGAGTAGCTGGGATTAAAGCAAGCCCCACCATGCCCAGCCAAATTTTGTATTTTTAGTAGAGATAGGGTTTCACCATGTTGACCAGGATGCTTTCCATCTCCTGACCTCGATTGATCCACCCGCCTCGGCCTCCCAAAGTGCTGGGATTACAGGCGTGAGCCACTGCGCCCAGCCTAAAATACACATTTTTAAGACAAATAAATAAAACAGTACTCAAAGCCCACTTTCTGTAAACATTGTTGCAATCCTGAATGGCAATTAGGCAGCTAAGTTCCCGATCTCAGTAATGGCGAGAAAAATAACGCGCACTACAACCAATCTTCAGTAATGAAAGATGGGACAGTGAACAGTCCTCTGGCATGGATCCTTCTATCCTACCTTAAGAAACCCAAACAAGCAACACTGCTTAAGCACCTTTCAGGCATCAAATAAAGACTTGTTTCTTTAAACTTTTTTTTTAAGACAGGGTCTCACTCTGTGGCCCAGGTTGGAATGCAGTGGCACAATCATGGCTCACTACAGCCTCGACCTCCCGGGCTGCAGTGATTCTCCCACGTCAGCCTTCTGAGTATCTAGGATTACAGGAGCACACTGAGAAGTAAAGCCAGCGGAGCTTCTGGGTGGGGTGGGGGACTTGGAGAACTTTTCTATCTAGCTAGAGGATTGTAAATGCACCAATCAGCACTCTGTGTCTAGCTAGAAGATTGTAAATGCACCAATCAGCAGTCTGTAAAAATGGACCAACCAAAACTCTAAAAATGGACCAATCAACACTCTGTAAAATGAGCCAATCAGCACTCTGTAAAATGGACCAATCGCCAGGACATGGGCGGGGCCAATAAGGCAATAAAAGTGGGCTGCCTGCGCAGGTACCTGTGACGTCTTCAGATCGTCTTCCAGCTGTATAAGGTTAGTTCTTTAGGTTGTTCGAACAAGTGTTGCTGCTTTGTTTTTGGATGGGCGCCACTTTTAACAGCTGTGGTATTCATCGGGAGGGTCTATGGCGGTCTGCGGCTTCTCTGTTGGACCATGAACGTTCCGCAAGGAACAATTTCCGGATGTGCTGCTTTTAAGAGCTGTAACCCTCACCGTGAGGGCCATGGCTTCATTAAGTCAGAGAGACCAAGAACCCATGAGAAGGAATGAATTCTGGACACACCACCACTGTGCTTAACTAATTTTAAAATTTTTTGTTGAGCTGGGGATCTTGGTATTGTTTGCAGCCTGGTCTCAAACTCCTAAGGTCGAGCGATCCTCCTGGCTCAGCCTTCCAAGTGCTAGGATTATAGGCCTGAGCCACATCACTTTGCCAAAACTAACTTTAAAAAAATTTTGTATACTGGCCAAGCTAGGGACTGAGGGCTGTGATCTCAGCGCTTTTGGAGGTCGAGCAGGGCGGAATATTTTAGGTCAGAGACCAGTGTGGCCAACATGGTGAAACCCCGTCACTTCTAAAAATAAAAAAATTAGCCAGGTGTCAGGGCGGGCCCCTGTAATCCCAGGTAGTCTGGAGGCGGAGACAGGCGAGTCACTTGAACCCGGGAGACAGAGGTTGCAGTGAGCCGAGATAGTGCGCCTGCACTGTAGCCTGGGCAACAGAGTAAGATTCCAGCTCAAAAAAAAAAAAAAAAAAAAAAAAACCATCAGACTATTACAGGTATCTTTGAAGAGTCTATAGGTTTAATTCATTGGGCATAATATACTGCTTCAGCATGTAGTAAAGCACTCAGAAATTGAAAGGACAAAAAGGTAAGATAGATTTTTGAAGGTGCTTTTAACCCAAACAAACGGAACATGGCCTAGGCTTAGAATTTGTTAGGAATGCCCAAAATTCATTATCAGGGCAATCAAGTAATCATCTCACAGCTATGACTGTACTAAGCTCAGCGTTTTATTTTATATATGTTGTGTAATTCTCTAATTGTCACATATCCCAACGTTTTTGTGTCAGAGATGTGCTTCATTCTTTCTTAAAAACGTTAAGGGGAAATTCACATAAAATTAGACATTTTAAAGTGTACAATTCAGTGACAGTATATTCACAATTTTGTGCAACCACCAGCTTTATCAAGTTCTAAAACATTTTCATCATCCCAAAGAAAATCCGGTACCCATTAAATAGTCAATACCCATTCTTCACTTTTCCAGCCCCTGGAAACCAGCTATCTGGTTCCTGTCTCTGTAGATTTACTTATATTAGATACTTCATATAAATGAAGCCATGCAGTGTATGATCTATTGTGTCTGGCTTCTTTCACTCACCATATTTTTGAGGTTCATTCAAGTTCTAGCGTACGTAAATAATTCATTCATTTTTAACAATAATATTCCATTGTATGTATAGACCACATTTTGTTTATCCTTTCGTCCATTAATGGATATTCAGGTTGTTTCCTTTTTTTTTTTTTTGTCTACTGTGAATAATACTGTATGAAAATTCATGTATAAGTATTTATTTGAACACCTGTTTTCAGTTATTTTGAGCATAAACCCAGTAATGAATTGCTTGGTCAAATGATAATTAATGTATATCTTTTGAAGAACCACTAGTTTTCCACAGTAGCTGCTTCATTTTATATTTCCACTGGCAATTTGGATGTGAAGTGGCACGTCATTATGGCTTTTGTGTACTTTTGTTTTTGTTTTTGAGACAAGGTCTTACCGTGTCGCTTAGGCTGGAATGCAGTGGTACAATCACAGCTCGCTACAGTTTTGTCCTACTGGGCTCAGGTGATCCTCCTGCCTCAGCATCGTGAGTACTTGGGATGGCAGGCGCATGCCACCATGCCCTGCTAATTTTTATATTTTTGATAGAGACTGGGTCTCACCTTGTTGCCCAGGCTGGTCTCAAACTCCTGGGCTTAAGTGATCCACCCACCTCAGTCTCCCAAAGTGCCAGGATTACAGGTGTGAGCTACCACGCCCAGCCAATTGTGGTTTTAATACACATTTTTCTAATGACTATGACGTTAAACATCTTTTCATGTGCTGGTTGGCCATGTTTTGGAGACATGTCTATTCAAGTCCTTAATCCATTTTTAATTGAGTTGTTTGCCTTTTTGTCACTGAGTTGAAAGAGTTCTTTATACATTCCGGATACTAAACTTTATCAGATACATTATTTGCAAGTATATTCTCCCATTATGAAGGTTGTCTTTTCGCTTTCTTAGTAATTCCCTGGGATGCACAAAAGTTTTTAATATTGATGAAGTCTGATTTATTAATATTTCACTGCTCAGCTTTTGTGTTGTATCTAAGAAAACATAGACATCCAAGGTCATGAAGATTTGCCTCTATATTTTCATCTAAGAGTTGATTTTAGCTCTTATATCTAAGTCCTTAATCGACTTTGAGTTCATTTTTGTATATATACTTTTTATAAAAATACACACATTTCTTTACTCTTTGTTTTTTTTAGAGACAGAGTCTCACTCTTGCCCAGGCTGGAGTGCAGTGGTGCAATCTTGGCTCACTGCAGCCGCTGCCTCCCAGGTTAAAGCGATTCTCTTGCCTCAGCCTCTTGCCTAGTCTGTAGCTGGGATTACAGGTGCACAACCACACCCAGCTGATTTTTTATTTTGAATAGAGACGGCGTTTCACCGTGGTGGCCTGTGTGGTCTCGAACTCCTGATCTCAAGGTGATCCACCTGCCTCAACCACCCAAAGTGCTGGGATTACAGGCATGAGCCACCGCGCCTGGCCAAATTTCATTTTTTTCTATGTGGATATTCATTGTCCTACTCTCATTTGTTTTATTTTTTATTTTTTATTGAGACTGAGTCTTACTCTCATCCCAGGATGGAGTGCAGTGGCAACATCTCAGCTCACTGCAACCTCCACCTCCTGGGTTCAAGGAATTCTGCCACCTCAGTCTCCGAGTAGCTAGGATTACAGGCGCATGCCACCACACCCAGCTAATTTTTTTATTTTTGGTAGAGATGGGGTTTTGCCATGTTTGCTAAGCTGTTCTCAAACTTCTGACCTCAAGTGATCAGCCCACCTCAGCCTCCCAGAGTGCTGGGATTACAGATGTGAGCCACCGCACCCGGTCCCTACCCCCATTTGTTGAAGATACTTTTCTTTCCCCAATTTTCCAGAGCAATTAAGCAAGAAAAAGTAGCAAAGGGCATTCAAATTGTAAAGGTATATATAAATTAACGTTTTCCATAGATGACAATTTATATGTACAAAATTTAAAGATTCCTGGCCAGGCATGGTGGCTCACGCCTGTAATCCCAGCACTTTGGGAGGCCAAGGTGGGCGGATCACGAGGTCAGGAGTTTGAGACCAGCCTGACCAACATGGTGAAATGCCCTCTCTACTAAAATAAAAAAATCAGCTGGGTGCAGTGGCGCGCGCCTGTAATCCCAGCTACTAGGGAGGCTGAAGCAGGAGAATCACTTGAACCTAGGAGGCGGAGGTTGCAGTGAGCGGAGATCATGCCATTGCGCTCCAGCCTGGGCGACAGAGCGAGACTCCATCTCAAAAAAACAAAAAATCAAAAACAAAAAAAACTTAAGATTCCTTGAAAAACTGTTAGAACTATTAAGTAAATTCAGCAAAGAAGCAGGACAAAGAAGTCAACATGCAAAAGTCAGTTGCATTTCTATACACTAACAATGAACAATCTGAAAAGAAAATTAAGAAAATAATTCCAACAGCTGGGCGCACAGTGGCTCATGCCTGTAATCCCAGGACTTTGGGAGTCCGAGGCGAGTGGATTGCCTGAGCTCAGGAGTTCAAGACCAGCCTGGGAAACAGGGTGAAACCCCATCTCTATTAAAAGACAGAAAATTAGCCGGGCGTGGTGGCATGCACCTGTAATCCCAGTTACTTGGGAGGCTGGGGCAAAATTGCTTGAACCCAGGAGGTGGAGGTTGTGGTGAGCCAAGATCGCAGCACTGCACTTCTGCTGCCTGGGTGACAGAGTGAGACTCCATCTCAAAAAAAAAAAAAAAAAAAAAAATTCCAGTTACAAGAGGATGGAAAAGAATAAATATATAGGAATTAAATTAACCAAGAAAATGGAAGATTTGTACAATCAAAACTACAAAAACTTTGCTGAAAGAAATAAAACACGAATGGAAACACTTTCAGTTCATGAACTGAAAGACTTAATATTGCAAGATGTCTGTATTAGCCAGAAAAATGGAACCAACAGGACATACATAGATACATGAGTGTCTTTATATTAGGAATTAGGTCACCTGCTTATGGGGGCCAAGAAGTCCCACAATATGCTGTCTGAAAGCTGGGGAGCTAAGAAGGCTGATGGTGTAATTCAGTCGTGGTAGGAAGTCCTGTGAACTGGAGGTGTTGGAGAGGGTACCCTGCTGGTCCAAGAGTCTAAAGGCCCAAGAACCAAGAGCTCCAGTGTCTTAAGGGCGGGGGATGATGGTTGTCCCAGACCCAGGAGGGAAAAAAAAGAGAGGAAATATGCCTTTCCTTCATCTTTTTGTTCTATTCAGGCCCTCAACAGATTGCAGGATGCTTACGCACGTGAGTGAGGGCCAATAATCTTTACTCAATCTCCTGACTCAAATGCTAATCTCTTCTGGAAACACCTTCACAGACCCATCCAGAAATAGTTTCACCAGCTATCTGGGCATCCCTTAGCCCAGCCAAAGTGGCAAGAGGATTGTTTGAGCCCAGGAGTTAGAGATCAGCCTGGGCAACATAATGAGACCATCTCTAAAAATAAATAAATACGTCAATAAATATTAGCTGGGTGTGGTGGTGCACACCTGAAGTCCCAGCCACTTAGGAGGCTGAGGCGGGAGGATCCCTTGAGTTCAGGAGTTGGAGGTTGCAGTGAGCTGTGATCACGCTACTGCACGCCAGCCTCGGCGACAGAGCAAGACTCTGTCTCAAAAAGAAAAAGAAACGAAGAAAATCAAGTCCCAGGTTCCGCCTCATAGGTGATTCATAAGTATTTGATGAATGAGTTACTGACTTGGGAGACCTAAGACACTTAATCCAGCTCCTGGAGTGGGAGGAAAGAGCTTCTTTTGAGAGGCAACAACCAAAGTTGCAAGAGCCTTTAAAGACCACCTAGTCCCACCCACCCCCCACCCCCAAACCAAGATTTACAGATGGGAGAAGTGATCCTGGAGAGGTGAAGTCCTTGTCCAGCGCACTCTGTGGCACAGATAGGCTGGCACCCTGGTCTACATAACAAGTCAAGTTTTTATTGAGTACCTACTGGGTGCCAGGCATGGGGTTGGGTGTGGGAGGCCCAGATGAGTATGGGGTGAGCCCAGTCGTACCTTTCTGCCTTCCTGAGAGCAACAGGAAAGAATGGTTCAGACAGGAAGACGCCTCTGACGTGGTTCTCAAACTGGAGAGGACATCATCATCACCAGAGGAACATGTTTAAAATCGCCTCTGGGTGGGCGTGGTGGCTCACGGCTGTAATCTCAACACTTTGGGAGGCCAAGGTTGGTGGATCACGAGGTCAGGAGTTCGAGACTAGCCTGACCAACATGGCAAAACCCCGTCTCTACTAAAAATACAAAAATTAGCTGGGTGTGGTGGCATGTGCCTGTAATCACAGCTATTCAGGAGGCTGAGGCAGGAGAATCACTTGAACCCGGGAGGCAGAGGTTGCAGTGAGCTGAAATCACACCACTACACTCCAGCCTGGGCGACAGAGCGAGACTCTGCCCCAATAAATAAATAAATAAATAAATAAATAAATAAAATTGTCTGGAAACCACTGGCCTGGGCTCTTCAAAACTGTCAGTGTCATGAGAGATGGAAAGGCCAAGGGGCCATTCCAGAACGAAGGAGACCTAAGAGACACGGCAAGTAAACGCAACACCTGTTCTGGAGCAGAGCCCGGTCAGGGGAGGAGGACAGTCCACAGTGGAAAATATTGGGACCATTGAGACAATCTGAAGATTCTATCAGTATGAGTGATATTTGCTCTGTCATTATGGCTGCACTGCTCTTGTTCTTTAATACATGCTGAGGATTTAAAGATAAAGAGACATTATGCCTGAAACTTTTTTTTTGAGGTAGAGTCTCACTCTGTCACCCAGGCTGGAGTGCAGGGCATGATCTCGGCTCACTGCAACCTCCGGCCTCCTGGGTTCAAGTGATTCTTGTGCCTTAGCCTCCCAAATAGCTGGGATTACAGGTATGCACCACCATGCCCAGCTAATTTTTGTATTTTAGGTAGAGAGGGAGTTTCGTCATATTGATCAGGCTGGTCTCAAACTTCTGGACTCAAGTGATCTACCCGACTCAGCCTCCCAAAATGCTGGGATTATAGGCATGAGCAACCGCGCCTGGTCTATAAAAGGGATTTTAAAGCAGATGTAACAAAATGTTAGCAATCAGAGAATATGAAGAAAGAGTAGACATAATTATTCGTATTGTCTTAAATACAACTCTGTAAGTTTGAAATTTCTCCTTTGACCTTGAATTGTTTTGAAGCCCACTTTTTTAATATTATTTTTTATTTTTGAGATAGGGTCTCGCTCTGTTGCCCAGGCTGGAATGCAGTGGCTCAATCTCTGCTCACTGCAACCTCCACCTTCTGGGTTCAAGCCATTCTCTTGCCTCAGCCTCCCAAGTACCTAGGATTACAGGCACCCGCCACCATGCGTGGCTAATTTTTGTGTTTTTGGTAGAGACAGAATTTCACCATGTTGGTCAGGCTGGTCTTGAACTCCTGGTCTCAATTGATCCGCCTGCCTCAGCTTCCCAAGTGCTGGGATTACAGGCATGAGCCACCGTGCCTAGCCATGGAGTCCACTTTTAAAATTAACATATCAGAGGCACTGTGGATCACTTGAGTTCAGGAGTTCACAGCCAGACTGGGCAACATTGCAAAACCTCATTTTTATTAAAAAAAAAAAAAAAAATTAGCCAGACATGGTGGCTCACACCTGTAATCCCAGTTACTCTAGAGGCTGAGTTGGGAGGATCACTTGAACCCAGGAGGTCAAGGATGCAATGAGCTGTGATTATACCACTGCACCCCAGCCTGGGTGACAGAGTGAGACCATCTCAAAAGATTAAAATAATACTACTAATAATAATGAACATATGAGTCTGCTTAAAATTTTCTACACAAGAGCATTTTAAAATTTCTCCAAATATTACTCTCTGATTTTTTATTAACTTTCCTTTGCGCATTGCAGTCAGGGAATGCCATGTGTACATGGTTCATTCTTTCATATTTGTTGAGAAATCCCTTATGATCCAGTTAGTATTCATTTTGTGTGTTTCACATATTGAAAAATTAGTCATTTCTTCATTATTGGGTGCAGATCAATTTTTTACATTTAGTATAAATTAAAGCCATATATGTGCTACACAGATTTTTTTTCTGCGTGACTTTATGAAAGTGTAGCATAATTATGGATTTTTCAATTTCACCATATAGTTATGAATGGTTCCATATGTAAGGTGCATACAGTTTCTAAACTGAGCTGGGCATGGTGGCATGTGCTTGTCGTCCCAGCTACTCAGGAGGCTGAGGTGGGAAGATTGCTTGAGCCCAGGAGTTGGCTACTGCACTCCAGCCTGGGTGATAGAGCATGACGCCATGCATAAAAACAAAACCCTTAGAATTTTCTAGTTAATTGTTCTTTTTTGTCAATAAGTAATCTTTCTTTTGCCTAGTAATGCATTTTGCAAAAATGTCTATTTTATATATTATTGTTGTTTCACTTTCTTTTGCCTAATATTTCTTTAGTATACCCTTTTTATCTCTTTGTCTTACTATAATTTGTAGCATATCATAAACTGTACATTGCTACCATTTTAAAAAATCCAGCCTTCAAGTATTTCTCTTTCAATAGGCAAGCATAATGTCTATTCATATTCGTTTTTAGCATTTTGTTTTCTATTTTTGTTTTGCTTATTTTTTTTTCTCCTTTCTGCCTGTGACAGTTTTAACATACGTCCACATATTCTCTGTTACTTTTCCATTTAATTTTTACTGCCTAATTCCCCTCTGCTTGACTGTGGGAAGCACTTGGTGACTTGCTTCTAATGACTGAAATAGAAATTACAGTGTAAGGCCGGGCGCAGTGGCTCAAGCCTGTAATCCCAGCACTTTGGGAGGCCGAAGTGGGTGGATCACCTGAGGTCAGGAGTTGGAGACCAGTCTGGCCAACACGGTGAAACCCCGTCTCTACTAAAACTACAAAAATTAGCCAGGTGTGGTGGCTCATGCCTGTAATCCCAGCTACTAGGGAGGCTGAGGCACAAGAATCGCTTGAACCCGGGAGGCAGAGGCTGCAGTGAGCCAAGATCGCACTACTGAGACCTGTGCACTGCGCCACTGCACACCAGCCTGGGCAATAGAGTGAGACTCTGTCAAAAAAAAAAAAAAAAAAAAAAAAAAAAGGAAGGGAAGGAGGGAGGGAGGGAGAAATAACAGTGTATGGTCAGGTGCAGTGGTGCACACCTGTAATCCCAGCACTTTGGGAAGCCAAGGCAGGCGGATTGCTTGAGCTCCGGAGTTCAAGACCAGGCTGGGCAACTACAAAAAATACAAAAATTGGCTGGGTATGGTGGTACATACCTGTAGTCTCAGCTACTCGGGAGGCTGAGGCAAGAGGATTGCTGGAGCCCAGGAGGCGGAAGTTGCAGTGAGTTGTGACTGCACCACTGCCCTCCAGCCTGGGAGACAGAGAAAGACCCTGTCTTGAAAATAAATAAGACAGTTAGTGTACCACTGTGGAGACAACTAGCGAAGAACAGCAGCCTCATACTAGCAGCCCCATGAGTGGGCTTATAAGCAGATCCATCAGCCCCTGTCAGGCCTCCACATGACTGCAAGCCCGGCCTACGTGTGGACTGCAACCTCATGGGAGACACTGAGTCAGGGCCACCCAGGCGAGCTTCTCCCCAGTTCTTGACCTACAATAACAGACATAATAAACATTTGTTATTTTAAGCCACTAAGTTTTTAGATAATTTGTTAGGCAGTAATAGGCTATTATCCTGCCTCCTGTGTGATTGTTCAAGTTTTCTTTTTCTCATCACTACTAATTATTATTATTATTATTTTTTGAGACAGCATCTCCCTTTGTTGCCCAGGATGGAGTGCAGTGGCACAATCATGGCTCACTGCAGCCTCAACCCACCGGGCTCAGCCCCTCACTCCTGAATAGCTGGGAATACAGACATGCACCACCACGCCCAGCTAATTTTGTTGTTTTTTGCAGAGACAGGATTTTGCCATATTGTCCAGGCTGGTCTGAAACTCCTGGGCTCAAGTGATCCACCTGTCTTGGCCTCCCAAAGTGCTGGGTTTATAGGCATGAGCCACCACGCCCGGCCAGTACCAATTTTTTATTCTTTTAGTAGCTATGCTTACATAGCTAATATGTATTTGATTTTAAAATACCTACTTACCTACACACCCTTCTCTTACAAAATATAAGAACTTCAGAATATCTTAACACTGATTTCTTTTTCCTATACTCCATGTTAATATTCTGCATATTTATAGAACATAATTTTAAAAAAGAAATCAATAAAAATAGAAAGTAAAATGAAACAAGTAAAACTTGAGTTCCAGTTGGCAGCATAACCATGTAGCAAGAAACACCATCTGACTTACACACTTCAGTTTACTGTGCATAGTAAGTTGGAATTTCTCTAAGGAAAAAAGTAACTGTAAACTAAGTTTAAATTATTTTTATTAATTGTATTGTGGGTGGTGTTTGTGTGTATTTTTATTCTGTGATAGTGGCAGCTGTAGGATAAAGCAAGTAAGATTTTTGGGCCAGGTGCGGTGGCTCACGCCTGTAATCCCCGCACTTTGGGAGGCTGAGGAGGGTGGATCACTTGAGGTCAGAAGTTCAAGACCAGCCTGGGCAACGTGGTGAAACCCCCTCTCTACTAAAAATACAAAAATTAGCCAGGCATGGTGGCGGGCGCCTGTAATCCCAGCTACTTCAGAGGCTGAGGCCCAAAAATCGTTGAAACCCGGGAGGTGGAGGTTGCAGTGAGCCGATATTGTGCCACTGCACTCCAGCCTGGGCAACAGAGTAAGATTCTGTCTCAAAAAAAAAAAAAAAAAAAAAAAAAAATTTGGTTCTAATTTTGAAAACTGGACTATTTGGCATGAGACAAAGGAAATGCAAATGTAAGATTAGTGAGATTCAGAAAAAACCCTGTGGTTCAGTATGAATTCAAATGCTAATATAACATATTCACTCCTAGCTCTGTTCCCTGAAAAGCCTGTAAACAATGACCATGTAGAGCAACAAATACTCCTAGCTTCTAGATTTTGCTCCTTAAGTACTATGTCCCACTAAAAGAAAACAATGGTTTGGAACAGTGACAGATTCAGGTGTGGGTTAGCAAATGTAGGCAACGATGGAACATCTCATTATAACACAAAGCAGGGAAATACGAAAGATGACTCAGATCAAAGGGCTCAGAAGCAAAGCTGAAATGACCAAAGTTGAAACATTATGATTATCAATAGAATGCCTAGGATAGATTAAAAGCAAAAGCTAGTATATAAGCTTTCATCTCTGACTGTGCTCATCATAGTAAAATAATTGATCCTTTTGAAGGGTATTTGTAAAACAACTGTTGATATAAAAATAAAAATGTAGAGATGAATCTCTTAACATTTTATTTGGGGAGAATTGCAACTGGGGGCATACACACAGATCAGGTGGTTTTTTTTATGTCTGAGGAACAGAGAAGGTTGGGGGTTTTATGAAAAAGAGAAATGTTACCTATTGCTTGTTGAGAAAGGTATCTGGCATTAGTAAGTTTCTGAGGAGCTGGCAAGCTCCAAATGGTGAGCAACGGCGGTGGCCATTAGTCCTGAAGTTTCAGCAAGTCATCTCAGCAGTCTCAGATAAAACTGGTTTCAGGCCGGGTGCGGGGCTCAGGCCTGGAATCCCTGCACTCTGGGAGGCCGAGTCGGGCAGATCACCAGAGGTCAGGAGTTCCAGACCAGCCTGGCCAACATGGTGAAACCCCATCTCTACTAAAAATACAAAAATTGGCCGGGCGCGGTGGCTCAAGCCTGTAATCCCAGCACTTTGGGAGGCCGAGGCGGGTGGATCATGAGGTCAGGAGATCGAGACCATCCTGGCTAACACGGTGAAAACCCGTCTCTACTAAAAAATACAAAAAACTAGCTGGGCGAGGTGGCGGGCACCTGTAGTCCCAGCTACTCAGGAGGCTGAGGCAGGAGAATGGCGTAAACCCGGGAGGCGGAGCTTGCAGTGAGCCGAGATCCGGCCACTGCACTCCAGCCTGGGCGACAGAGCAAGACTCCATCTCAAAAACAAAACAAAACAAAAAAATTAGCTGGATGTGGTGGCGCAAGTCTGTAATCCCAGCTACTCCAGAGTCTGAGACGGGAGAATCATTCGAATCCGGGAGGCAGAGGTTGCAGTTATCCAAGATTGCCACTTCACTCCAGCCTGGGCAACAGCAAGACTCCATCTCAAAGGGGGAAAAAAAAGCATCCTACTGATTCTAGAGATCTTTTAAAAAATATAGCAACCAGTCATCTCATGCTTTTTCAATCTTAGATTCTGTTCCTTCTCTTCTTATAAATTTTCATTATTTTATTGCTTAAAACACCTTTTCACTGGTTTGTCCAAAATAAGCATTAATTCCCTCAGTCTCATTTCTCTCTTCCCCACCCCAATTGTTTTTGATCTATGTTTCTAACATCCCTATGAATTACTTCGAATGACAATTTAAGAATATTGTACTAAGACACTTTTTTTTTTTTTTTTTTGAGATGGAGTTTCGCTCTCGTCATCCAGGCTGGAGTGCGATGGTGTGACATCGGCTCATGGCAACCTTCTCTTCCCAGGTTCAAGCAATTCTCCTGCCTCAGCCTCCCAGGTAGCTGGGATTATAGGCATGCGCCACCACGCCCAGCTAATTTTTGTATTTTTAGTAGAGACGGGGTTTCTCCATGTTGGTCAGGCTGGTCTCGAACCCCCGACCTCAGGTGATCCACCAGCCTCAGCTTCCCAAAGTGCTGGGATTACAGGCGTGAGTCACCGCGCCTGGCTGTACTAAGCCACTTTCAAAGAATGAATAAATTTTGGTTCCAATGACATTTCCTCCATGGTTTATTTTACATATTAACTCCAAGAATTAAATATTTTCTTTTTGTATTACAATAGAAAGTGCTGATGTTACTTTAATAAGTCATTAAATTATTATAAACCATTTCTTTTGTTTTTGAGACAGGGTCTCACTCTGCACCCAGATGCTGGAGTGCAATGGCACAATCATGGCTCATTGCAGCTTTGACCTCCTGGGCTCAAGTGATCCTCCCACCTCTGCCTCCTGAGTAGCTGGGACTACAGGCATGCACCACTTCTGGCTAATTTTTAAATTTTTTTGTAGAGACTGGGTCCCACTGTGCTACCCAGGCTGGAAGATTTTCTATTTATTTATTTATTTATTAAGACAGAGTTTCGCTCTTGTTGCCCAGTCTGGGGTGCAATGGCGCAATCTCGGCACACTGCAACCCCCACCTCCGGGGTGCAAGCGATTCTTCTGCCTCAGCCTCTCCAGTAGCTGTAATTACAGGCATGCACCACCAGGCCCGGTTACTTTTATACTTTTAGTAGAGCCGGGGTTTCGCCATGTTGGTCAAGCTGGTCTCAAACTCCTGACCTCAGGTGATCCGCCCGTCTCGGCCTCCCAAAGTGCTGGGATTACAAGCGTGAGCCACCGCGCTGGGCCAGAATTTTTTCTCTTAATGTACCACTGTGGTAATTGGGAATTAACAATGACAGGCAAAATTTACAAGCTTTTATTAATGTGCCAGGTGCAATTGTAAGTGTCATATGTGTGACAATTTTTTTTTTTTTTTTGAGATGGAGTCTTGCTCTGTCGCCCGGGCTGGAGTGCAGTGGCGTGATCTTTGCTCACTGCAAGCTCTGCCTCCCAGGTTCACAGCATTCTCCGGCCTCAGCCTCCCGAGTAGCTGGGATAACAGGTGCCCGCCACCACGCACGGCTAATTTTTTGTATTTTCAGTAGAGACGTGGTTAAAAATGATAATCAGAAAATACATGACATGTGGCTACTGAGCTTACCGTTTAAAGTTTGTCAGACCTTTAACTTTTCTCTATGGAGGAGCCCTTCTCCACGAACCCAGTGTACTCAGTGCTTGTAATTTACAGCAGTCATTAAAATGATGACATTACATGTAATTCATTTATTTCCAAAGAGTAATTGAGGACCTAAAAAATGTAGGTGGTAATAGGCATGTCCATGACATACAGCACTATGTAATATGCAAAGGCTTACACAGCACTCTCATCAATCCATGAACATGCTTTTTTGTCTTAGATCAAGCTTGTCCAACCTGCAGCCCTTGGGGGATGCATGTGGCCCAGGACGGCTTTAAATGCAGCCCAACACATGTATGTAAATTTTCTTAAAACATTATGATTTTCTTTGGCGTTTTGGTTTTTTTGTTTGTTTTAGCTCATCAGCTATTGTTAGTGTGAGCCTATTTTATGTGTGGCCCAAGCCAATTCTTCCAGTGAGGTCCGGGGAAGCCAAAAGATTGGCCATCCCTGCATTAGATGGTTCATGTCTGACTTTCATTGAATAAACCTGTGCCTTTACGATACCACATTAGTAAAACGGGGCTCAATGTGTTTTTCAAAAATCACATTATTTCCAGACATAAGGTAAGTTTCATCAACTTTTATCCAAACTAACACCGTCAGTTGTAATCCCACTAAGAACCGCCAGGGCGAGACGAAGCCGGCATCGCTTCCATCTTTACGTGGGGTCTGAGAAATGGTTTCAGCACCATGAGATCCGCCGAAGACGTAGGTGTAGACGAGGAACAAACGAGAAGACCCCTCGTGGAGGTGGCCTGTGGGGCCCGCCCTCCCCGGGCGCCGTCTGTCCCTGACTCCGCTCCCCCGGGGCCGCAGCGGGTGCTCCCCGCGACTGAGCGGGCTGTGGAGGGAGCCTCCATCAACCGTTCAGGACCAGGAGACGGTGGCAGGCGGTAGAGCGGCCTGGGCAGGGCCAGCGCCCCGGGCAGGAAGGCGGCGCCCAGGGACGCCCCAGGGCGGGCCTCGGCCCCTCCAGCCGGCGGGAGCCCAGCTCCAGGGGAGCCCGCAGCTCCCTCCATCTTGGTTGACGGAGGCGGGGAGCGGCGTCCGGGTTTCTCCACCGTCGTGCCCGTCCCCTACGGCCCCGCGGACGCAGACGCCAGCAGCCGGGACTGTTCCCTTGGCGGAATGGCAGAGCCCAGTCGGGGCTTCCCGGGGACAAGTCCTGGCCCCAGAGGGTTTGGTTTTTAGGGGGTCCCAAGTTCCCACAGTCGTCCCGACAAAATGGAGGACGACGTCTCCTCCTGCTGCAGCCGTGGCCGGAGATGGGGGACTATTCCCCACGGGGCGCGGCGAGGGTGGAAAGGCCTCCACTGGCCGCAGCGGGCCGGATCCGGACTCCACTCCACCCGCGGCCCCGAAAGCCCACTCGGCCCCGCTCCAGCGCCTCCCCGGCCTCGCCTCTGTCCTTCCAGGAACTGGACAGGGAGGGCGCTGGGGCATCGAGGCCGCCGCTCTCCTCGGGCAGAGGCGTTGGCATCTGCTGCCGCAGCCTGGGCGCCCGGGCCCGGGCAGGGGGCCCCGCCGGAGTCTCCCGGGCTATATAGGTCCCGGAGAGCCCCGGGCCCTGAGGGGCCGAAGCGCGGCCGCTGCGACGGGCGGCGAATCTCGGGCTCCTGAGCCTGGCGGACACGGTGGGTGGGAGCGGGAGTCCGACGGGCAGAGAACCCGGCCAGGCGTTGAGGGCTGGCAGAGGCTGGAGTGGAACGGCCGGGCCGCGGGTGTGGCCCGCAGCTGACGGACAGCCCTGCGGACCACCCCACGGAGGGGGGGCCTTGAAGGACTGCCTTCGGAGCCAATGGGCGTGCTCGAGGCGCCCAGGCCCGCCTCCCGCCGCCAACGAGCGCACGGAGGGTGGGGCCTCCCCGGGCTCGGCCGCGGCGCCGTCTCCTTCTCCGCCTCCTGTTCCTCACCAGCGCGAAAGCCGGGACTGGACTGGGCGGAGTTGTGCGTGTCGCGGAAGCGGGGTGGGCCGGGAGAGGGAAGGTTCGTTCCGCGGAGCCGCAGCCAGAACCGGGTGAGGCTTATCCCCGCTGTCTTTCCATTCCAGGGCCGCCGAGACTGGGGGTGACTGGGAGCAGCGCAGTCTCCGGAGGAGGAGGAGGCGGAGATGGGTGAGGGCAGCCCCCGCAGCCTCCCACCGACCCGGTTAATATCCCGCGGCGCGGCCGCCGTCGCCGTTGCCGCGTCGGGGTCTCAGGGGCAGCTCGGGGCTGCGCTCCTGTCAGCGGCGCCTTTGCTCACGGCCCGAGGGGCTGGGAGAGTGCGGGCGAGGCCGGGAGTGTTGGGGGAGGCGGTGGCCAGCGGCGGGGGTCGCGGGGCGGCGGGCGTCGCGGGGCTGGCGGGGGTCGCGGGGCGGCGGGGCGGGGTGCCGGCCGCCCGGGGACGTCGCGGGGCATTTTCCTTTCTCTCCTGCTGGGGGAGCGGGGAAGGGGCGCCCCGGCCGGGTCTCCGCTCTCGGGGCTGCGCTGCCCCCGGAGCCGGGGTCCCCAGGTTTTTCGGGCGAGGGCTGCTGCCTCTGCCCCGCTGGGTCCCCTCCTCCGCTCTTCTTTTTCCCGGCGCTGCGCGGCTTTTACTCTTTGCTGCTTCTCTGGGTGAGTTTAATGGCGGATCTGGGGCCCGTCGTCGACTGCTGGGGCCCCAGGGCAACTTCTCGAGGCAGTTGTGGGCCCAGAGGTGACGCGCGCCGCCCGTTACCTCGGAAACGGTGCTTGGAGTGGCAGAGATGACGCCGGGTGGGCAAACTTAGGAGGGAGTACAAGTCCCTTGTCGTCGAGGCAACGTTTACCCGTCCCTCTGCCTTCGTGGGAGCAGGCCTCGGGTCCCCAGCCCACTCCATCCCAGTCCTGCAGGTGGACGAAGCAGTTTTAGCTTTGTCTCGTCGTTGCGGTTCCTGTAGTTCTTTTTTTCAACTTAATTTCTGGGTCACATTAGGGCGGGGGAGGGTCGCCGAGCCCAGGAACTCCTTGGCCTCTCACCCTGTTGCCACCTCCCGGTGTTGAGTTGGTTGTGCATACAGGTTGGTTGTACAGAAATTGGTTTTCATTTCTCATTCTAGGACCAGGAATCACCTTCAAGCCTATGTCGTGAGGCTTTGGCAGAAATTAAGAAGGAAATATCTCCATTGTGAGTTTGTTTTGTTTTGTTTTGTTTTTTACCTCGCTTTGCTGTCTAATATAATTAGTGCAGTAGTAGAGTGTTCTTCCTGAGGGATTTACCTTTGTGTTATCTTGAAGGCCTTGGCCTTCAAGTTAATTGCTTGGGTGCTCCTGTCCCCAGAGCCAAGCCATGGTAGTCCCTGGGAAGGCACGGGGAGTGCTGGCATTTATACCACTGGAACTCAAGTTCGAGAACAAGTTAGCTCTTTTAAGTGCCTTGCATTTTACAATTTTTTCTTTTCCAATAGATTGGAAAAACTTTTTACTGTTGGATTAAAAAGAAACACTACTCAATAATCTGTTGTTTTGACGTTGATGTTTGCCTAGTATTTGAGGAAGACTGTTACTTATGTACCCTGACAGTCCTCCAGCTAGCATCACATGAGGAGATAACATAAACTAGTTGTCACACTGTTCCTAATTCTAAGATTGACCACCGAATCTGAGTGGCCTAATCTCTCTCTGTTAGGAAGTTAATGTTTGTTTTTGTTTTTTCGGGGTTTTCTTTGCTACTAGACAGTGATTTATGTGTTCATTTTGGTACAGTACAAATGCCCTTTCTCTGTCAGCTGTTCACTTAATGCTTTTAACACCAATCCTTGTGTGAATAATTTTATTAGGAGTGAAAATGATTTTCTTTTTCTTTAACAAGCTTTACTTCTACTTTTATTATCTGGGATTCATTTCTTGCCAATTCTGTCCTTTCAACCTTGATCAGTTTTTCGTTGCTCATCAAAAACAAACTTGTGATTAATTTGTCCCCCATAGTAGTAGTCCTGCCTTCATTTTATCCTTGTTGCTTTCTACTAACTTATTTGCTCTTATTTTCTTACATTTCACAGCACATCTCTTAATTAGTTAAACTTAGGACTGTGTCAGGATGTGGTGGGTAGGTAAAGTGGCCGGGCACAGTGGCTCATGCCTGTTTTCCAACCACTTTGGGAGGCTGAGATGGGCAATAGCTTAAGAGCTTGAGCCCAGGAGTTTGAGTGTGGACAACATGGCAAAACTCTGTCTCTACAAAAAAATATAAAAATTAGCTTAGTGTGGTGGCACACGCCTGTAGTCCCAGCTACTCAGAAAGCTGAGGTGGGAGGATCGCTTGAGTTCAGGAGGTTGTGGCTGCAGTGAGCAGTGATCACAGCACTATACTCCAGCCTGAGCAACAGATAGCGACTCTGTCTCAAAAAAATCAGTAAAGTGGCTCCGGGCACTGTGACTCACTCCTGTAATCCCAGCCCTCTGAGAGGCCAAGGTGGGAGGATTGTTTGAGCCCAGGGGGTCAAGTCTGCAGTGAACTGTGTTTGTGCCATAGCATTCCATGCTGGGCGACAGAGCTAGACCCTGTCTTAAGAAAAAAAAAAAGCCTGGTCCATGAGGTTTGAGACACCCACACACGCACGCAGACAAACATGTGTATAGTTAGTGGGAGATATAATTCTTCCCCCCCCGAGATATAATCCTTGTCCTCTTTATTTTTTCCTTTAATTCTTGAGATTTTCTCAGCTTTATCTTTCAATTCTTATTGCTGAATTTTTCATTTTTGCCACTAAGCTTTTAGTTTCTAGCAGTTCTTTTTATATTAGAAGTGTTGGCTGGGCATGGTGGCTCACGCCTGTAATCCCAGCACTTTGGGAGGCTGAGGTGGGTGGATCACCTGAGGTCAGAAGTTCGAGACTAGCCTGGCCAACATGGTGAAACCCCATCTCTACTAAAAATACAAAAACTGGCTGGGCGCCGTGGCTCACACCTGGAATCCCAGTACTTTGGGAGGCCAAGGCGGGCAGATCACCTGAGGTCGAGAGTTCAAGACCAGCCTGACCAACATAGAGAAACCCCGTCTCTACCAAAAAAAAAAAAAAAAAGTACAAAATTAGCCGGATGTGGTGGCGCATGCCTGTAATCTCAGCTACTCGGGAGGTGGAGGTTACGGTGAGCCAAGATCACACCATTGCACTCCAGCCTGGGCGACAGAGCGAGACTCCATCTATAATTCTTTTTCTTTTTCTTTTTTCTTTTGAGACAGAGTCTTGCCCTTGCAGTGATCTAGGCTCTCTGCAACCTCTGCCTCCTGGGTTCAAGCGATTCTTGTGCCTCACCCCCCCGAGGAGATGGGACTACAGATACATACCACCACGTTGGCTCATTGTTGTATTTTTAGTAGAGACAAGGGTCTGACCATGTTGGCCAGGCTGGTCTGGAACTCCTGACCTAAGTGATCCACCTACCTCGGCCTCCCAAACTGCTGGGATGACAGGCACCCATCACCACACCTGGCCTGTGTAATTCCTTTTTAAAAAAATTTTATTTTAGGCCGGGCGCGGTGGCTCAAGCCTGTAATCCCAGCACTTTGGGAGGCCAAGACGGGCGGATCACGAGGTCAGGAGATCGAGACCATCCTGGCTAACACAGTGAAACCCCGTCTCTACTAAAAATACAAAAACTTAGCCGGGCGAGGTGGCAGGCGCCTGTAGTCCCAGCTACTTGGGAGGCTGAGGCAGGAGAATGGCGTGAACCTGGGAGGCGGAGCTTGCAGTGAGCTGAGATCCGGCCACTGCACTCCAGCCTGGGTGACAGAGCGAGACTCCGTCTCAAAAAAAAAAAAAAAAAAAAAAAAAAATTTATTTTAAATCTTTGTGGGTACATAGTAGATGTTATATATATTGTGTAATTCTTGACTGGTTTATTTATGATGAAGAGTTGGAAACTAAAGGCCTGGCGCAGTGGCTCACACCTGTAATCCCAGCACTTTGGGAGGCCGAGGCGGGCAGATAACGAGGTCAGGAGATTGAGACCATCCTGGCTAACACGGTGAAACCTCGTCTCTACTAAAAATAAAAAAAAAAAAAAAAAAAAAAAAAAAAATTAGCCGGGCGTGGTGGTAGCAGGTGCCTGTAGTCCCAGCTGTCAGGAGGCTGAGGCAGGAGAATGATGTGAACCCAGGACGGGGAGCTTGCAATGAGCGGAGATTGCGCCACCGCACTCCAACCTGCGTGATAGAGCCAGACTCCGTCTCAAAAAAAAAAAAAAACCCAAAAAACAAGAACAACAACAACAAAAACAATTGGGAACTAAAAAGCAAATTAGAAGAGTGGGAGTGGGGTTTCTAACTTGAAGCTTGTGGATGATCTTCTGGCCAATTGATGGGGAACCCCATAGGTTAATATTTTTAGAACTTTCTTTTTTTGCTGATACTTGGTTTCACAGGGAAGAGTCTTGCTGAGAAAGAAAGCCTCCAGAGAAGAGTTTGCTGCCTGGAAAATAGAAGTCTGGATGCCAGTTCTCTGGGAATCAAGTAGGAGAGGGGACATTTCTTTGTTTTTTGAGACGGAGTTTTGCTCTTGTTACCCAGGCTGGAATGCAGTGGCGTGATGTTGGCCCTCTGCAACCTCCGCCTCCTGGGTTCAAGCAGTGGAGAGGGGATATTTCTTGGTATTGAAACATTCCCCAGTGCTTGGTGAACCCAAGTCTTAGATCTTATGTTCTATCTTGTCAAAGAAAAAAATTTTTAGAATCTGTGCTAGGATAGGGAAAGGCCTGTCACCATCAGCTTGATGGGAGGGAAGAGATCTCTCAACCTCTTTTTTTAGCATCTGCCCATTCTGTTCCAGGGATACCTGGTGCTGCAGACTTCTGAGCCTACAGCGTAAATCAGAATGTTTCTTGGCTTTTTTCCCCACTGTTTTAGACTCTGGCTGTCTCAGGTTGGCAGTTAGTTAACCATTCATCCTTCTGTTCTTTTACTTATAAAATCATACTGCTTTTGTTTCTTGTTTTCCTTTCCTTGTGATAGTACTGTTTAGGGGAGTTTTGGAAGGTAACGAATCAGTTATACGTGATCAATGGCCATCTTTTTTTGTGTGTGTGTGAGACAGGGTCTCACTGTCGCCCAGACTGGAGTGCGGTGGCCCATCTCACTGCAACCTCCATCTCCCAGACTCAAACAATCTGCCTGCCTCAGTTTCCCAAGTAGCTGGGACCACAACCATGTGCCACTGTATCGGGCTAATTTTTGTATTTTTTGTAGAGACAAGGGTTTGCCGTGTTGCCCAGGCTGGTCTTGAACTCCTGGACTCAAGCAATCCACCCGCCTAGAGCTCCCAAAGCGCTGATTACGGGGCATTATACTGCGCCTGGCCCAATTTACTGTCTTAATCTCTGCTGGGCTACTGATTTCTAGACAGTTGTTTTTTTTGTTTGTTTTTTGTTTTTGTTTTTTGTTTTTTTTTTTTAATTTTTAGAGATGGGTCTAACTCTGTCACCCAAACTTTAGTGCTGCGGGGTGGTCATAGCTCACTGCAGCCCTGAACTCCTGGGCTCAAGTGATTCTCCTGCCTCAGTCTCCCAAGTAGCTGGGGACTACAGGCGTGTACCACCTTGCCCAGCTAATTATTTTATTATATTTATTTTTTATTTTTGAGACAGGGTCTTGCTCTGTTGCCCAGGCTAGAGTGCAGTGGTGTGATCATGGCTCACTGCAACTTTGATCTCCTGGGCTCAAGCCATCCTTCCACCTCAGCCTCCCAAGTAGTGGGGACTACAGGCACATGCCACCATGTTGGGCTAATTTTTAAATTTTTGTAGAGAGGGGTCTCTACATTGCCCAGGCTGTTCTTGAACTCCTGGGCTCAGGCTATCCTCCCATCTCATTCAGCCTCCCAAAGTGCTGAGATTATAGGCATGAGCCACTGTACCTGGCCTTTATTTTTTTGTAGAGATGAGTTCTCAGTTTGTTGCCCAAGTTGGTCTTGAGCTCCTAGCCTCAAGTGATCCTCCTGCCTTGGTCTCCCAAAGTGTTAGGATTATAGGTGTGAGGCACCAGGCCCAATTTGGATAGTAATTTTGTTCCTGGTTCCTGCAGTAATTCTCTTGCTATCTGTGGTAGTAGTTCAGTTGACTCTTCTTTTTTCTTTCTTTTGTGAGTACCTTCAGAATCATGGTACACCTTTATATCTCATTTTAAATAGGAGTGCTTATATACTCAACTGTGAAGTGTCTCTGAAAGTAGTTTACAAGAAGAGAGCTAAATGGGTCAAATAGGTCAAAGTACATGTATTCATTTCTTTGTTTTATGTTAACCCTTATCTTTACGCCTAAATATCCTGTTAAATTTACGTTGTTACCCATTCTCTAGAGATAATTTACATTTAAGGATTTTGTTAGTGTTATAATTTGTGTGTGAATAAGATACCACAAGAAGACTAGTTAAATGTTTAAAATTAGACAGTTGCCGAAATCCCAGGATGCAGCGATGTAACATAGTATTTGCCTAAATACCTTTTTATTGAAAAGGATTTTTTGTTTGTTTTTGAGGCAGAGTCTCATTCTGTTACCCAGGTTGGAGTGCAGTGGCATGATCTCAACTCACTGCAACTTCTACCTCCCGGGTTCAAGCGATTCTCCTGCCTCAGTCTCCTGAGTGGCTGGGACTCCAGGCACATGCCACCACACCTGGCTAATTTTTTTTTTTTCTTCTGAGACGGAGTTTCGCCCTTGTTGTCCAGGCTGGAGTTTAATGGCATGATCTCAGGTCACTGCAACCTCTGCCTCCTGGGTTCAAGCGATTCTCCTGCCTCAGCCTCCTGAGTAGCTGGGATTACGGGCATGCATCAGCACGCCCGGCTAATTTTGTATTTTTAGTAGAGGTGGGGTTTCTCCATGTTGGTCAGGCTGGTCTCGAACTCCCCACCTCAGGTGATCCACCTGCCTCGGCCTCCCAAAGTGCTGGGATTACAGGCATAAGCCACCGGGCCTGGTCATAATTTGATATTTTTTGCACTCTCTGATATGGACCAGGCCATATGCTGGAGATTTGCATGTCAACTCACCTCATTAAAAAGCTTAAAGCTATATGTTAACCCCATTCACAGTTTAGAAAACTAAAACTCCGTGAGGTGACATAATTTGCCTGCTGCCACATAGCTAATTGGCTAAACAGCATCTTTTTCTCTGTTTTTAGACAATGTTGTAGAAATATTCAAAATTTTCTTATGGTCTTGTGTTTATAGAATTAAAGTTTTTGACAGTTAAGTTATAAACACAATGGCTTTTAGTAGTATTTTTTTGTTGTTGTTTGTTTGTTTTTTGGTTTTTTTGTTTTTAAGACTGAGTCTTGCTCTGTCTCCCAGGCTGGAGTGTGCAATGGTGCCATCTCCACTCATTGCAAGCTCCACTTCCCGGGTTTATGCCATTCTCCCCTGCCTCAGCCTCCCGAGTAGCTGGGACTACAGGCACCCACCACCATGCCCGGCTAATTTTTTTTTGTATTTTTTTTTTTTAGTAGAGATGAGGTTTCATCATGTTAGCCAGGATGGTCTCGATTTCCTGACCTCAAGATCCACCCACCTTGGCCTCCCAAAGTGCTGGGATTATAGGCGCGAGCCACCGCACCCAGCCTTTAGTAGTGTTTTAACTTATTTATAATTTGAGATTTAAGCATAGGTGAATATTTTATCTTTTTTTAAAGGTAGATGACTGCAGTGAACTGAGTATAAAGAGTACTCTGTATTATTTTGTGTGAGAAAAGTAAAATAGAACCTACCAGCCACAAGAAGATACTGTGGGCTGGGCTCAGTGGCTCAAGCCTGTAATCCCAGCACTCTGGGAGGCCCAGGCGGGCGGATCATGAAGTCAGGAGACTGAGACCAACCTGGCTAACACGGTGAAACCCCGAATCTACTAAAAATACAAAAAATTAGCCAGGCGTGCTGACGGGCGCCTGTAGTCCCAGCTACTCGGGAGGCAGAGGCAGGAGAATGGTGTGAACCTGAGAGGCGGAGCTTGCAGTGAGCCGAGATCACGCCACTGCACTCCAGCCTGCACCACAGAGTGAGACTCCATCTTAAAAAAAAAAAGAAGAAGAAGAAGATACTGTGGAGTCAGTTATTACTCTTTTCCAGAAATTATTTTCCTTTTTTTCATTATTTTAAAAATTTTTTAGTAGAGGTGGAGTCTCACCATGTTGCCCAGGCTGGTCTCAAACTTCTGGGCTCAAGCAGTTCTCCCAGTTGGCCCCCAAAAGTGCTGGGATTAGCAGGCATGAGCCAACATTCCTGGCCCCCAATTTTTTTCCGTTTCTTTTACAAACCTTATTTTAAACTGGTTCCTTAAATTTGTTATTTCTTTATCTTTGAAACAGCCTTATTTAAATGTTAATTTTGTTGTAATCAATTGGCTCATCTTAGCAAAAGATAAGTAATTTTTAACAATTGTTTTCCACATTCATTGCATATAATATAGTGGCTAAGAAATAGGTTTTAGAGTCAGATTTCTTGGATTTGAATCCTGACTAGCTTTTTTGTGTGTGTGTGTGTGTTTTTTTTAGTAGAGACGGGGTTTCACCGTGTTAGCCAGGATGGTCTCGATCACCTGACCTCGTGATCCGCCCGTCTCAGCCTCCCAAAGGTGACTAGCTTTTTAAGTAATGGTAAGTTAGGCAGGTTACTTATATCCTGGCTCTTAGTTTCCTAATTGGCAAAATGGGAAAAATAATAGTTCCTTGCTCACTTAAGTGTTATCTGAGTTAATATATATAATAGCATAATACATACTAAAAATAAATGTTACCTATTTCATGACTATATGGATTATAGATTAAATTGGGAATTTTTTTTTTTTTTTTTTTTTTTTTGAGATGGAGTCTTGCTCTGTTGCCCAAGCTAGAGTGCAGTGGCACAGTCTTAGCTCACTGTAACCTCCTCTGCCTCCTGGATTCAAGCAGTTCTCTTGCCTGAGACTCCTGAGTAGCTGGGATTACAAGCACCTGCCACCACGACTAATTTTTGTATTTTTAGTAGAGATGGGGTTTCACCATGTTGGCCAGGCTCTTCTCAAACTGCTGAACTCAAGTAATCCGCCCACCTCAGCCTCCCAAAGTACTGGGATTACAGGTGTGAGCTACCACGCCCGGCTGGGAAATTTTTAGAATAAAAATGTTACCATATTTTGGCTGGGCACAGTGGCTTACGCCTCTTATCTCAGCACTTTGGGAGGCCAAGGTGGGCGGATCATGAGGTCAAGAAACCAAGACCATCCTCGCCAACATGGTGAAACCCTGTATCTACTGAAAATACAAAAATTAGCTGGGCGTGGTGGCGCACGCCTGTAGTCCCAGCTACTTGGGAGGCTGAGGCAGGGGTTGCAGTGAGCTGAGAGATGTCACCACTGCACTCCAGCCTGGCGACAGAGCGAGACTCTGTCTCAAAAAAAAAAAAAAAGCATATTTCAGTATGAGATGTTTAAAATAAAATGGAGTGATGACTGCCTTTTGAAGTGTGTTTTCTTAATCATTCAACACCTGTAAAATTCCCACCCCATTTCACTCTCAAGTTTCTACTCAGAAAATTGAGGCCAGAGGCCAGACCTAGTAGCTCACACCTATAATCCCAGCACTTTGGGAGGCTGAGGCAGGCGGATCATCTGAACTCAGAAGTTTGAGACCAGCCTGGGCAACATGGTGAAACTCTGTCTCTAGCAAAAATACAAAAAATTAGCCAGGCATGTTACTCAGGAAGCTAAGGCGGGGAGATCACTTGAGCCTGGGAAGTGGGGTTTGCAGTGAACTGAAATGGTGCCACTGCACCTGGGTGACAGAGTGAGACTCTGTCTCACAAAACAAAAAGAAAAAAAAGACTGAGGCCAGGCCTGTTGTGGTGGCTCATTCCTGTAATCCCAGCACTTTGAAAGGCCTAGGCGGGAGAATCACTTCAGCTCGGGGGTTTGAGACCAGCCTGGGTAACATAGACCTCACACCAAAAGAAAAAAAAAATTGAAAATTGAGGCCATGGCCGGGCGCGGTGGCTCAAGCCTGTAATCCCAGCACTTTGGGAGGCCGAGGCGGGCGGATCACAAGGTCAGGAGATCGAGACCACAGTGAAACCCCGTCTCTACTAAAAATACAAAAAATTAGCTGGGCGCGGTGGCGGGCGCCTGTAGTCCTAGCTACTCAGGAGGCTGAGGCAGGAGAATGGCGTGAACCCAGGAGGCGGAGCTTGCAGTGAGCCGAGATCGCGCCACTGCACTCCAGCCTGGGCAACAGCGTGAGACTCCGTCTCAAAAAAAAAAAAAAAAAAAAAAGAAAATTGAGGCCAGCATGTATAATCCCATGTATTGTTTCTGCATGCTTACATGCATTCCAGTTATACTTACTTTTGCCTTTCAGTTGAGATAGAGGTGATTCTTATACATGATCAATTTCATTACCACCTGTGCACATGTCTTTATCTCTCACCTTCTTTTTTTTTTTTTTTTTTTTTTTTTTTTTGAGACGGAGTCTCGCTGTGTCGCCCAGGCTGGAGTGCAGTGGCCGGATCTCAGCTCACTGCAAGCTCCGCCTCCCGGGTTTTTACGCCATTCTCCTGCCTCAGCCTCCCGAGTAGCCGGGACTACAGGCGCCCGCCACCTCGCCCGGCTAGTTTTTCGTATTTTTTAGTAGAGACGGGGTTTCACCGTGTTAGCCAGGATGGTCTCGAACTCCTGACCTCGTGATCCGCCCGTCTCGGCCTCCCAAAGTGCTGGGATTACAGGCTTGAGCCACCGCGCCCGGCCCTCTCTCACCTTCTTAAGAGCCACCCATGTTTCATCAGTTTTTCACTTCCAGATTTTTCAACTGTTGTCTCTGCTAGATTCTTTCCTTCATCATAGCTTAGTGCATAATAAGTATACAAATGTTGAGTGTTAACAAGTTAAGAATTTGGGGCTAGGCCAAGTACCATGGCTCATGCCTGTAATCCCAGCACTTTGGGGAGCCAAAGCAGGAGGATTGCTTGAGGCCAGGAGTTTGAGAAGAGCCCAGGCAATGTAGTGAGACCTCCTCTCTCCGAGAAATTTATGGAGCATTAGCTGGGCTGTGATGGCAAGAGCCTGTAGTCCTACCTACTTGGGAGGCTAAGGTGGGAGGATTGCTTGAACCCCGGCGTTTAAGGCTGCAGTGAGCCAGGATCACGCAACTGCACTCCAGCCTGGGCAACAGAGTGAGACCCTCTCTCAAAAGAAAAAGAATTTGGGGCCTAGCATTAGAGCCCTGAGTTTTAAGTCCCAGTGTTATCTGGAACAATTTAGTTAGCTTCCCTAGACCTCAATTTCTTGAACTGTAAGAGTAAATTATACCTACTATCATGGAGTTTTGATAATTTTACGTTCTGTAAAAAGCCCGTTGCATAACATCTGGCATAAATGGACTTAATGCTTTCTGTACAAGGACAAAAAAGATGCATAAAGATAATCACATACTTATTTTGGAAGAAGAGATTTTGGAAAGAGAACAATGGCAGGAGACACTTGGGAAATAGGGCCATATCATAAACGCTGTAGTAGATAAAAGCATATGGAATATAAGTGATTATATTAGGACCTTAAGGTATTGGTATTTAATTTAATTATTTTGTTACTATTTTCTAATTCAAAGGAAATGCATTTTTTCACTGTAAAGAGTGACTAAAGTGAGTACTATAAATTGATTAGAATTTTTTAAAGGACTACCGAAATTATATAATTAACGTCCATCGAACTCTGAAGTAAACATTAGTTAACAGTAGAGGAAAACCAGAGTGGATATCAGGTATCACAAAAAATAATTTGAAAAATTTACTTGTGCTATTTTATTGTAGTAAAATGCAAAAATCATAACATACTAGAACTTTTTCTTTTCTGTCTCTTTACAGGTTCATTGGCATGGATAAATGTTCAGTGGGAGGATTAGAATTGACTGAACAGACTCCTGCTTTATTAGGGAATATGGCCATGGCAACTAGTCTCATGGACATAGGGGATTCATTTGGTCATCCAGCTTGTCCTTTAGTTAGTAGATCTAGAAACTCACCAGTGGAAGATGATGATGATGTTGTATTTATTGAATCTATACAACCTCCTTCAATTTCTGCTCCAGCAATAGCTGATCAAAGAAACTTCATACTTGCGTCATCAAAAAATGAAAAGCCACAAGGAAATTATTCTGTAATTCCTCCTCCTTCAAGAGATTTGGCGTCTCAGAAAGGAAATATAAGTGAGACAATTGTTATTGATGATGAAGAGGATATAGAAACAAATGGAGGAGCGGAGAAAAATTCTTCCTGTTTTATTGAATGGGGACTTCCTGGAACTAAAAACAAAACCAAAGATTTGGACTTCTCCACTTCCAGTCTTTCAAGAAGTAAGGTAAATGCAGGAATGGGTAATAGTGGTATCACTACAGAATTGACTCTGAAATACGTTATTGCTAATGTTACAACCTTAGAAACAGGTATAAGCTCTGTGAATGCTGGGCAAGATATGAACATAATGATTACATATAAAACATCACTATAGAATACCAACTTGGGAGATGTCGCTAAAGGACTTCAGTCAAGTAATTTTGGTGTTAATATACAAACGTACACCCCATCTTTAACTCCACAGACCAAGACTGGAGTAAGACCTTTTAACCCTGGTAGAATGAATGTGGCAGGAGACTTATTTCAGAATGGAGAATTTGCAACTCATCATAGTCCTGGTAAGCAGTAAGTGATATTTCTACCTCAAGTAAATAGACATTTGGCTGTTCTTTTTAGTGCTCATATGTATTTTATTCACATTCTCTGACTTTGTTTTTGTTTGTTTGTTTGTTTGTTTTCGGAGACCAAATTTCGCTCTTGTTGCCCAGGCTGGCTGGAGTACAGTGGCGCGATCTCAGCTCACTGCAACCTCCGCCTCCCAGGTTCAAGCAATTTTTTTTTTTCCTGCCTGAGCCTCCTGAGTAGCTGGGATTAAGTTTTTATGTTTTTGGTAGAGACACGGTTTCACCATGTTGGCCAAGCTGGTCTTGAACTCCTAACTTCAAGTGATCCACCTGCCTTGGCCTCCCAAAGTGCCGGAATTACAGGCATGAGCCACCGCTCCCAGCCTTTGACTTTCATATTAAGATAGAATATTTTACTTAATAAAACTGTATGGTTTACTTGGTCTCTGAAACTTTGAAATTTTAATCTATTTTATCCAGTATGATTTATATCTAAAGTATTTCAATTGAAATACTTTACCTTCTTTAGCCTTCTTTCTTTGTATAAAAATCAAAGGATAAAGATACAGTGAAATGAAAGAACAAAGTAATATATAATGATTGGATTTTATTTTATTTGTAATTATTTAAAATTTCAATTTTTGCTTAAGTTTTTATTTTTAGGCTGTTTTTATCCCTGATTTTAGTTTGTATTTATTTGTTTATTTATTTGAGACAGAGTTTCGCTCTCTTTGCCCAGGCTGGAGTGCAGTGGCGCCATCTCGGCTCACTGCAGCCTCTGCCTGCTGGGTTCAACTGATTGTTCTGCCTCAACCCCTCAAGTAGCTGGGATTACAGGCGCGCCCGTCTCCACACCTGGCTAATTTTGTCTTTTTAGTAGAGACAGGATTTCTCCGTGTTGGCCAGGCTGGTCTCAAACTCCTAACCTCGGGTGATCTGTCCACCTCAGCCTCCCCAAGTGCTGGGATTACAGGTGTGAGCCACTGCACCTGGCCTGATTTTAGTTTTTAAGTTGGTGCTTTATTATTTGCTTAATTCTGAAAGTTGGAAAACTTTCTTGCCTTTAAATCAGGGAACTGTATTTTTAGAACTTACATGGATAGTCCTATTCTGATATAATTAAAATATAGCAAGTTTTTTTTTAAACAGCAATGCCTTTTTGTTGCTTTTGTATGACTCGTGAGGGGTTTGGAGGAGAGTTGGTATTGTTTTTTTTGACCATTTTGATGTTTATAGCCTGTTGAATTTTAGGAAAGGACTGAAAGGTAACGAGAACCTGAGAACCGAATCGTGTTGTTACTTTCATGGAAAATAGTGCTTCCCCCCCGCCCTTTTTTTTTTTTTTTGGAGACAGAGTCTCTCTGTCACCCAGGCTGGAATGCAGTGGCACAATCTCGGCTTACTGCAATCTCTGCCTCCTGGGTTCAAGTGATCCTCGGGCCTCAGCCTTCTGAGTAGCTGGGATTGCAGGCGTGTGCCACCACGCCCAGCTAATTTTTTGTATTTTTAGTAGAGATGGGGTTTCACTATGTTGGCCAGGCTGGTCTCAAATTCCTGACCTCAAGTGATTCACCCGCCTCAGCCTCCCAAAGTGCTGGGATTACAGGCGTGAGCCACTGTACCCGGCCAACTTTTTTCCTTATTTTTAAAATAATCTTACCTTCTGGTTACGAAATACTATGTGATTATTATGGAAAATTTAGAAAAAAATTATAGAAATCAGAAAATATGTCTCCTTACCCTAGTAACTAGAAATAATGTGATCATTGTGAAGATTTTGGTTTGCTTTCAATCTTTGGTTTTTAAAATATAATTTAGAGCATTTTTTATATTGTTTTATATCCTGCTTAATCTAAATGCTAATACTTTATGTCATTATAAAAATATAGGCTGGGTGCAGTGGCACACCCCTGTAATGTCATCACTTTTTGAGGCCAAGGAAGAAGGATTACTTGAGGCCAGGAGTTTGAACCCAGCCTCGGTAACATAGCGAAGACCTCATCTCTATAAAAAGTAAAAAAAAAATTAGCCAGGCACCATGATGTGCACCTGTAAACCTCAGCGCTTAAGGAGGCTGAGATGGGTCACTTGAGACCTGGAGTTTGGGGTCACATTGCGCTTTGATCCTACTGCTGTGCTCCAGCCTAGGCGAGAGACAGAGTGGAACTCTGTCTCTAAAAATATGTATATGTAAGTTTTAGTAACCACAAAATATTTGTCTGGAGTACTCATTCCGCTACGTATTTTTTTCATCATTTACATGCTTTTTCTTTGTTTTGAAGCTATAATAAATACGTATATTTACATTTTTAATTTTTTCCATAGGGTACTTATTCTCAATTTTTTTGGTCTCAGATTTACTCTTAAAATGAAGACCCCAAAAGTTTCTTTTATTTCTACTGTTAGATATATTAAAAAGTAAAGGTTTAGCCAGGTATAGTAGCATGCACCTGTAGTCCCAGCTATTCAAGAGACTGAGGTGGGGCTGGGCATGGTGGCTCACACCTGTAATCCCAGCACTTTGGGAGGCCAAGGCAGGCAGATCACTTGAAGTCAGGAGTTTGAAACCAGCCTGGCCAACATGGTGAAACCCCATCTCTACTAAAAAAATAGAAAAGTGGCCAGGCGTGGTGGCATGTGCCTGTAGTCCCAGCTACTCAGGTGGCTGAGGCAGGAAAACCAGTTGAACCTGGGAGGCAGAGGTTGCAGTAAGCCCAGATCACTGCACTGTACTCCAGCCTGGGCAACAAAGTGAGATTTGTCTCAAAAAAAAAAAAAGAGGCGAGAGGCGAGGTAGGAGGGTCACCTGAGTCCAGGAGTTTGAGTCCAGTCTGGGCAACATAGCAAGACCTAATGTCTTTAAAAAATAATAATAATGGATGGACGTAGTAGCTCACATCTGTAATTGCAGCACTTTCGTAGGCTGAGGCAGGAGGATCACTTGAGCCCAGGAGTTTGAGGCTACAGTGAGCTATGATCACAACACTGCACTCCAACCTGGGTAACAGAGTGAGACGCAGTCTCAAAAAATAATAATTACCCCGGGTGTGGTGGCTCTCACCTGCAATCCCAGCACTTTCAGAGGCTAAGGCGGTTGGATCACCTGAGGTCAGGAATTCAAGACCAGCCTGGCCAACATGGTGAAACCCTGTCTCTTCCAAAAATACAAAAAAAAAAAAAAAAAAATTAGCTGGGCGTGATGGCATGCTCCTGTAGTCACAGTTACTTGGGAGGCTGAGACATGAGAATTGCTCGATCCCAGGATGCTGAGGTTGCAGTGAGCTGAGATCATGCCACTGCACTCCAGCCTGGGCAACAGAAATTTTTTTGTCTCAAAAAATAAGGTAAAATCTTAAGAAAAATTAAAACTATTCATTTCACAATAATTACCTATTATATAACATAAATAACATTTATAATGAAAAATAACTATTTTCAAAGAAATTTAGTGAAAAGTAACATTGTCTTACATTTTTGCAAATCTCTTTAAAATCTAGCTTAATAGAAGACAGGTATACCTAGCTTCTCGCATGTATTTCTGTATTGAGTCTGTTGCAGTATTTTGTTTTGCTTGAAGTATAAGAAGAAAATCTGGCCTCACATAGATAGGTGGTTGGAGAAGGGAGGACTATTTTCAACGTCTTTTTAGATGTGGATAGTTTTCTTTTGATGCAGCACCAAAACTTGACAATTAGTAGTTTTCGAGGTTGTTAGAATGTGGGATTTGTAACCATATAATTCAGTTTTCATCATGAGGCGCAGTGGCTCGCGCCTTGAAATCCCAGCACTTTTCGAGGCCAATGCAGGCGGATCACTTGAGGCTGGGAGTTTGAGACCAGCCTGGCCAACATGACAAAATCCCGTCTCTACTAAAAATGCCAAACATTAGCTGGGCGTAGTTGTGCATGCCTATAGTCCTAGCTACTGGGGGGCTGAGGCATAAGAATCACTTGAACCTGGGAGGCAGAGGTTGCAGTGAGTTGAGATCACGCCCTTGCACTCTAGCCTGGGCAACAGAGTGAGACTATCTAAAAAAAATTTTTTCATAGTGTCGGGATCCCACTATGTTTCCTGGACTAGAGTGCAGTGGCATGATCATAGCTCACTACAGCCTCAAACTTCTGGGCTCAAGTTATCCTCCCACATCAGCCTCCTGAGTAGCTGAGACTACAAGCGCATGCTGTAACACCCTGCTAGTTTTTTTTTTCTTTGGTAGAGACAGGGGACTATATTTGGTACAGACTGGTCTATTAGTTTAAAATCTATTGATTTTGCCGGGCGCGGTGGCTCACGCTTGTAATCCCAGCACTTTGGGAGGCCGAGGCGGGCGGATCACAAGGTCAGGAGATCGAGACCACGGTGAAACCCCGTCTTTACTAAAAATACAAAAAATTAGCCGGGCGCGGTGGCGGGCGCCTGTAGTCCCAGCTACTCAGGAGGCTGAGGCAGGAGAATGGCATGAACCCGGGAGGCGGAGCTTGCAGTGAGCCGAGATTGCGCCACTGCACTCCAGCCTGGGCGACAGAGCGAGACTCCGTCTCAAAAAAAAAAAAAAAAAAAAAAAAAAAAAAAATCTATTGATTTTGAATGGATTTTTAACCTTTGTATTACTTAATAACGTGCATTGGTTATTTGGAAAATATTGGTTCACTCAGATCCTCCTAAATGTTGACACTTTAGGAAGCTGTCAAGTTAATGGTAGTGGATACAAGTTTTCAAAAATTCGCCTTTTTTTTTTTTTTTGGCCAGTGACAGCCCTCAGGAGGTCCTGCGAACATGTGCCCGAAGTTTTCAGAAATTCTGATTTTTCACATGAAAGCTCAGATTTTCTCATCAGCAACAAATACTCTGTTTTCTTGAAGTGATAGACTCTTTTGATTGATTTTTGAGAAAATATCTCCAGTAGTCATAGTTTGTCATTTTTTCAAGTAAAAATGGTATTCCATGAAAAATGGCTAGTTCAACTTAGAGTCCAGCAACTGTTTAAGCACTTTTCTGCTTTTCAATAAGATAACCTTTGTAGTTTGGTATGAAACAGAAATGCTTTATGCATATTACCCAGTTTGTCATACAGAAAATTAAGATGTCAAAGGCTAAAATTTAGTGAAATTATTAATAACTTTCACTGTTTCACCAAAGACATCTGTAGTAAAGATGATTTTTGTCCCTGGTTCCTGGAAGAGAGACTCTGAATCCTTAAAATTTCCAAGTATCTTTGCTATACTCATAAGCTCCTTGGATCATACCTGAATTTACGCGAAGAGATGAGATGACTCACAGTGGGGTCTAGACACTAGAAAGATGAACGATAGGATTGAAATTTGGGTCTTTGAGCCAGCCCAAAGTCTGGGAGGGGAGGGGATCTGGAGCTGAGTTCAGTCATATGGCCAATGAGTCATGTCTACGTAATGAAACCCAAATAAAACACGGTAGACTTTGAAGTTCAGTACATCGGCGTGCCAGGTGGGTGATGCTACTGCTTCCACTGCAAGCTGGCCCGGAGATTCTGCATTTGGGGCCCTCCCAGACCTATGAGCCTCTTCATTTGGCTGTTTCTGATTTGTATCCTTTGTTTAAAAAAAACAACAAACAACTGTAAATGTAAGTATAGAGCTTTTCCTGAGTTCTGTGAGTCTTTCTAACAAATTATCCAACCTTGGGAACCCCTCCCAGATTTGTGGCCAGTTGATTAGAAGTGCAGCTGGTATCTGAAGTGAGGGCAGTCTTGTTGAGAACCAGGCCTTTAAACCTGTGAGGTCTGATGCTGACTCTGAGTACATTAGCATCAGAATTGTTTTCCATATATACCAGTTGGTGTTAAGATAACATTCATAAGTGAAGGTGACACTTTATTTTTCACAAATGCGTACTAGTGAAAACTGCTAGTACGGTTTAGTTCCATTGCCAGAAGTTTTGCATTTCCATCATTAATGCAAATGCCACGTAGTACAAAAAGCAATAAATCTTGGTATTACTATGGAAATAGTTTGACTTCACACATTACCTTTTGTTTGTTTTTCTAATACAATGCTGAATACAAGTAGACTATAAAACATTGTTTTGTTCTTGACCTCAGGGAAACATTGGACATATCATTATTAGATCATATTAAATATAATTATCTGTTAATGCTTATATGTCATTTAGTAGTTTGTTATTTGGGGTAGTTTCTACTGTTGCAATTACAAACTGTTTCTCATAAACATCTCTAAGTTTGGCACCCTTATTTTCTTGAGAAGTTTTTAGAAGTAGATTTGCATTCAAGATGTCAACATATTTTTAAAGCATGCGATGGTTAATACAAAATTCCCCCTACCACCAAATTGTGTTACTTTTCCTGCAGCATTAGAGTTTCAGCTGGGTGCGATGGCTCATGCCTATAATCCCAGCACTTTGGGAGGCCGAAGTGGCTGGATCATTTGAGGTTAGGAGTTCGAGACCAGCCTGGCCAACATGATGAAACCCTGTCTCTACTAAAAATACAAAAGATTAGCTGGGCCTGGTGACAGCCACCTGTAATCCCAGCTGCTCAGGAGGCTGAAGCAGGAGAGTCGCTTGAACCCCGGAGGCAGAGATTGTAGTGAGCCGTAGTGAGCCGATATTGCGCCACTGCACCCCAGCCTGGGCAGCAAGAGCGAAACTCCATTTCAAAAAAAAAAAAAAAAAAAAAGGGTTATTTTTCTATATTGTAAACACTCCTTAACAGTAGGTGTTACTATTTAAAGCTTGCTAAACTGAAAGGTAGTATTATCATAATTTGCATATCGTTTACCATTGACAAATATATTTGAAATTTTTAATAAATTTTCTCAAATTCACGTCTGTCACCCATTTATTACTATGTACATGTCTTATTAATAGTTAAACCTGAGACAACATAGAACACTTGCAATCTCTAGGTTGTGTTAAAAGCAATGAAGGTGTCAAAGACTTTGAAATAATGTTCATTGAAAATCATCCTTTTGAGTCTATTTTTACTTATTTTTTGAAACAAGGTCTGGCTCTTTCACTCAGGCTGGAATGCAGTGGCACAATCTTGGCTCACTGCCAATCTCCACCTCTCAGGCTCAAGCCATCCACCTACCTCAGCATCCCAAGTAGCTAGGATTACAGGTCTGCATACCACCATGCCTAGCAATTTTTTTTTTTTTTTTTTGAGACGGAGTCTCACTCTCTCTCCAAGGCTGGAGTGCAGTGGCGCAATCTGGGCTTATTGCAAGCTCCGCCTCCTGGTTTCACACCATTCTCCTGCCTCAACCTCCTGAGTAGCTGGGACTACAGGTGCCCGCCACCATGCCCGGCTAATTTTTAAAATATTTTTTAGCAGAGATGGGGTTTCACCATGTTAGCCAGGATGGTTTCGATCCCCTGACCCTGTGATCTGCCCGCTTCAGCCTCCCAAAGTGCTGAGATTACAGGCATGAGCCACTGTGCCCGGCCCTTTTTTTTTCTTTTTTTTTTTTTTATTGAGACAGAGTCTCACTCTGTTACCCAGGCCAGAGTGCAGTTCACTGCAACCTCTGCCTCCCAGGTTCAAGCCATTCTCCCGCCTCAGCCTCCCTAGTAGCTGGGATTACAGGCGTGTGCCACTGTGCCCAGCTAATTTTTGTATTTTTTGTAGAGGTAGGGTTTCTCCATGTTGCCCGGGCTTGTCTCGAACTTGTGAGCTCAAGCCATCCACCTGCTTTGGCCTTCCAAGTGCTGGGATTATAGGCATGAACCACCAAACCATGCCTGTTTCTTTCTTTCACTCTTTGTTTTAAAATAATTTCTTACATTTTAGATATTTATTGTTTGTTTTAGATGTCATTCATGTTTATGTAAGTAAGTATGAATTCCATCTTATATAAATAAAAGCTCTTTCATGGAGTTTAAAACTATAAGCCTTGCTATATATTTCTTTTATGTTTTAGTCTTCAAGACCATTTTTCACATTCTGAAGTAAATTAACATTGTATATTTGGGTTAATAGATTTTTTTTAGTATAGAATCATAATATAGACTGATATTTCACTATACAAAAACATTCCAGTACGGTAGCTCACACCCATGATCCTAGCACTTTGGGAGGCTGAGGCGGGTAGATCACTTGAGGCCAGGGTTGGAGACTAGCCTGGCCAACATGGCAACACCCCGTCTCTACAAAAAATACAAAAATTAGCCAGGCGTGGTGGCAAGCCCCTGTAATCCCAGCTACTCAGGAGGCTGAGGCAGGAGAATCGCTTGAACCCAGTAGGCGGAGGTTGCAGTGAGCCAAGGTTGCGCCACTGCACTCCAGCCTGGGCAATAGAGCGAGACTCTGTCTCAAAAAATAAATAAACAAAAAAAATCTGTACTTAGCTACTATACTGTCATTTCACTCAAATTGTAGGCATAATTGAGAATTATCAGCGTTGTTTGAAAGAGGTTTTGATTACTCTTGGATTTATTTTTATTCTTGTCATCCCTTTATCTCATTAATTTAACACTATATTTGATTTTTTTTGGTCTGGGGTGGAGACAGGGTTTCCATATGTTGCTCAGACTGGCCTTGAATTTCTGGGCTCAACCAATCCTTCCACTTCAGCCACCTAAGTAGCTGGGATTACAGGCCCACAACGCTGCCTGGCCGTTTCAAATATTTTCTCTTCACCTGATACATTTGTGACTTAAAAATTTTAACAGACTGGACGTGGTGTCTCTCACTCCTGTAACCTCTTAGCACTTTGGAAGGCCAAGGCGGGCGGATTGCCTGAGCTCCGGAGTTTGAGACCAGCCTGGGCAACATGGTAAAACCCTGTCTCTACTAAAATACAAAAAAGTAGCTGAAGGCTGGGCCCAGTGACTCATGCCTGTAATCCCAGCACCCTGGGAGGCCGAGGAGGGTGGATCACTTGAGGTCAAGAGTTCAAACCAGCCTGGCCAACGTGGTGAAACCTTGTCCCTAAAAATACAAAAATTAGCCGGACATGGTGGTGTACGCCTGTAATCTCAGCTATTTGGGAGGCAGAGGTAGGAGAATCGCTTGAACCCAGGAGATGGAGGCTGCGGTGAGCTGAGATCACACTTCAGCCTGAGTTGATAGAATGAGACTCTGTCTCAAAAAAAAAAAAAAAAAAAAAACTTTAATAGAAAGACTATGGGCCGGGCGCGGTGGCTCAAGCCTGTAATCCCAGCACTTTGGGAGGCCGAGATGGGTGGATCACAAGGTCAGGAGATCGAGACCACGGTGAAACCCCGTCTCTACTAAAAATACAAAAAATTAGCCGGGCGAGGTGGCGGGCGCCTGTAGCCCCAGCTACTTGGGAGGCCGAGGCAGGAGAATGGCGTGAACCCGGGAGGCGGAGCTTGCAGTGAGCTGAGATCTGGCCAGTGCACTCCAGCCTGGGTGACAGAGCGAGACCCCGTCTCAAAAAAAAAAAAAAAAAAAAAAAAAAAGACTATTACTCTATTTAATAGAATGACTTGTTTGACACATAAATGGAGCAGAAGGTCATGATAACTGCATTTAAATTATTTTGCTTATGATATAGGACAATGAGTTTCTATTGTTTATGAAGTATGGATGAATTTACATTCCTGAGTTCTCTGAAGGTCTGTTTTGGGGGACAAAAATTATAGAACTGTGTCCTTTAGATAATAAGATTTAATCTACAATTCTGGAGAGAATGTTAGAAAAACTTTCAGGTTAAAGGTGATGCTGAAAAACGGGTGAATGTTGAAAGCTTTTTTTTTTTTCCGAGACAGAGTATCATTTTTCCATCCAGGCTGGAGTGCAGTGGCGCAGTCTCGCCTCACTGCAACCTCTGCCTCCCGGGTTCAAGTGATTCTCCTGCCTCAGCCTCCCAAGTAGCTGGGATGACAGGCGTGTGCCACCACGCCAGGCTAATTTTTTGTATTTTTAGTAGAGATGGGGTTTCACCATGTTGGTCAGTCTGGTTTGAACTCTTGACCTCAAATGATCCACCCACCTCGGCCTCCCAAAGTGCTGGGATTACAAGCGGAAGCTGGAAGCACCAAAAGGAAAACCAAAACAACTGGCCCTTCATTAAGTACACGTAAAACTGCATTCTGTTTTATGAAAATAGGTTTTCGCCAGGCGCGGTGGCTCGTGCCTGTAATCCCAGCACTTTGGAAGGCCAAGGCGGGTGGATCATGAGGTCAGGAGATCGAGACCATCCTGGCTAACACGGTGAAACCCTGTCTCTACTAAAAATACAAAAATTAGCCGGAAAGTGGTGGCAGGCACCTGTAGTCCCAGCTACTTGGGAGGCTGAGGCAGGAGAATGGCGTGAACCCGGGAGGCAGAGCTTGCAGTGAGCTGAGATCGTGCCACTGTACTCCAGCCTGGGGGACAGAGCGAGACTCCGTCTCAAAAAAGAAAAAAAAAAAAAGAAAATAGGATTATATTTGTTAGAAAGGACCATTTAATTCTTTCTTTAACTTTTAGGGTATACTATGTTTCAGTGAAAGTTCTCCAGTTCTCACATACTGTTGTATAAACAGTACAAAAAAAAAAAAAAGCTCATGAAAGAAAATACTTAAACTTAGAATTTGCTGAATTTGCTCTTACATCTGTCATATTTTTGTTGCATTATAAACATTTCTGACCATGATACTCTAGGGAGTTGCACTTCTGATACCTAGCTAAGTCCTATCCCTCTTGCTGAGAATAATTGGGGAAAAAATGACAAAATGTGTAAAGTATCTGTTTAAAGACATCAAGAGCTACAATTAACAAATGGAAAAATTAGGGTTCCAAGATCTGAGAGAAGAACTGGGGCTGTTTTTCCCTATTGAATATGCATTCAATTCCAGAAAAGGCTGCAGAGAAGCTAAATGGAGTTTTCAGTAGACACTGAGGACTCACTAAGAGGAGTACTGATAAAAACCGCCTTCCGACCTATGGATTGAAATACTAACATCATCCAGAGCCTCACAGATTGTTGTAATTTTTCATATAAAAATAGGCCAGGCGCAGTGACTCAGGCCTATAATCCCAGCACTTTGGGAGGCTGAGGCGGGCGGATCACGAGGTCAGGAGTTCAAGACCGGCCTGACCAATGCGGTGAAACCCCATCTCTACTAAAAATACAAAAATTAGCCAGGCGTGGTGGTGTGTGCCTGTAATCCCAGCTCCTTGGGAGGCTGAGGCAAGGAGAATCGCTTGAACCTGGGAGGCAGAGGTTGCAGTGAGCCGAGATCGTGCCACTGCACTCCAGCCCAGGTGACAGTGCAAGACTCTGTCTCAAAAAAAAAAAGTAAAAAGTGGCCAGGTGGGCCGGGCGCGGTGGTTCACGCCTATAATCCCAGCACTTTGGGAGGCCAAGGCGGGTGGATCACGAGGTCACGAGATCGAGACCATTCTGGCTAATACGGTGAAACCTCGTCTCTACCTAAAATACGAAAAATTAGCTGGGCATGGTGGCAGGCGCCTGTAGTCCCAGCTACTCGGGAGGCTGAGGCAGGAGAATGGCGTGAACCTGGGAGGCGGAGCTTTCAGTGAACCCAGATCGCACCACTGCACTCCAGCCTGGGCAACAGAGCAAGACTCTGTCTCTAAAAATAAAAAAAGTGGCTAGGTGTGGTGGCTCACGCCTATAATTTTAGCACTTTGGGAGAGCGAGGCAGGAAGATCGCTTGAGTGCTGGAGTTCAAGATCAGCCTGGGCAACAGAGTGAGACTTTGTCTCTACAAAAGATAAAAAAATTAGCCAGATGTGATGGCATGCACCTGTTGTCCCAGCTACTCAAGAAGCTGAGATGGGAGGATCGCTTGAGCCCAGGGGTTCAAGGCTGCGGTAAGCTGTGATCATGCCACTGCACTTCAGACTGGGCAACAGAGTGAGAAGCTGGGACTACAAGCGAGCGCCACCACACCCAGCTAATTTTGTTTATTTTTTGTGGAGATGGGGTTTTGCCTTGTTACCTGGCTGGTTTCAAACTCCCGGGCTTCACGTGTCCCAAAGTGCTGGAATTACAGGCATGAGCCATTGCACCCTGCCTAGGCTGAGTCTTAAACTTCTGGCCTCAAGTGATCCTCCCACCTTAGCCTCCCAAAGTGCTGGGATTATAGGCATGAGCCTATAATCATGTCCAAAAGCTGTTTTTGAAGAGAGATTACAAAATAATTTTTTATTATAGGGCCTTGTTTCTCAAAGCTTCACCATCATCTGAGAGTTGGTTAGAAATGCAGAGTATCAGATCTCTTCTCAGACCTACTAATTTAGAATCTGCATTTAAACAAGATTCCCAAGTGATGTAATACGGACAGTAAAATTTGAGAAGCACCTCACCTATAAGTCATACTGTACCATTTTGAAGCTAACAGTGATTTCTGATACTGCAGCTGCTGTGTAAGGCCAGGAAAGCTGAGTCCTTCCTAAGTAAGCCGCAGCCTGGATTAATGCCTGAGAAGTAATGTTTTAGAAGACTGGGAAATAATAATAGATTTATATTAAACTATTATGTCTAAAGTATTTTGAAAGTAAATGTACTAATGTCTACAATTTACTTGAAATACATAGAAAGAGAGGGATTGATTGTTTAGTGGTATAAGTAGACAGACAGATGTGATTAGGCTGGGAGTGGTGGCTCACGCCTGTAATGTCAACACTTGGGGAGGCTGAGGCAGATGGATGACTTGAGGCCAGGAGTCTGTGACCAGCCTGGCCAACATTAGAGAGGGAAACACCCTCTCTACTAAAAATAGAAAAAAAAAAGTCTAGCTGGGCATGGTGGTGTGCACCTGTAATCCCAGCTACTTGGGAGGCTGAGGCAGGAGATTCACTTGATCCTGGGGGACAGAGGTTGCAGTGAGCCGAGATTGTGCCATTGCACTCCAGTCTGGGAGAAAGAGCGAGATTCTGTCTCAAAAAAAAAAAAAAAAAAAAAAGTGGCTAATATTTTTTGAGTGTGCCTGTGTGCCAGGCATTACTTTATCTCATGTGTTCTTCATAGCACTCTGATGAGTTAGGTGTCCTCAGTTAGTATATTTGTATAATCTATTACGCTCAGTAGATATTTGAACCTGGAGTCTGACTTAAGAGCTGATGGCTACCACATTACACAATTCCAGACGCCAACATTTATTATTATTGTTGGCACAGTGGAGTGTCATTCACTTGAGATACAAAGTGGATAGTTGCCCTGGGATTGTGCATCAAGAGTGTTTGGCCTTAACCACATGTTTATATGCCTGCCTCATCTGTCTCTTAAACTCTTAAATGAAAATGTAAGTTATTTTTCTGATGTACATTTTGATTTGTTCCATGATTTTTTTCTTGTTTCATTTTTAAGATTCTTGGATCTCCCAGTCAGCTTCATTTCCCCGTAATCAGAAACAGCCAGGGGTGGATTCTTTATCACCAGTGGCCTCACTTCGTAAGCAGAATTTCCAGCCTACAGCCCAACAGCAACTTACTAACCCAGCTAAAATCACTTGTGCAAATTGCAAAAAACCTTTACAGAAGGGACAGACAGCTTATCAACGAAAAGGATCAGCTCACCTCTTTTGCTGTACCACCTGCCTTTCTTCCTTTTCTCATAAACGTGCTCAAAACACACGAAGTGTAATATGTAAAAAGTAAGCAGTACCTTTCAACATTTCTTCATGTAGTCAAATACTAATGGTATAAATAAGTAATATAGTTGCAGAGCTGGATAGATTTATGGGTAGGATTGTTGCAGGAGTGTCTTCAAGTTCATTGAGCTTGAGCTCCTAGAATATGTCCAAGCCGTGGACTAGTATGTGCTGTATTTACTCTTGGCAGAAAAATGGAACATAGGTATGAAAATTAATTGCCCTCCTCCCTGCTACTACATTTGCCTCCCCTGCTTCCCCATCTTACACCTTAGTTCTATGAATTTATTACCAGCATTTTTGTTTGTTGGTTTGTTTTTGAGATGGAGTCTCACTCTGTTGCCCAGGCTGGAGTGCAGTGGCACGATTTCCACTCACTGCAACCTCCACCTCCCAGGTTGAAGCGATTCTCCTGCCTCAGCCTCCTGAGTAGCTGTGATTACAGGTGCCCGCCACCACGCTCAGCTAATTTTTTATATTTTTAGTAGAGACAGGGTTTCATCATGTTGGCCAGGCTGGTCTTGAACTCCTGACCTCAAGTGATCTGCCCACTTCGGCCTCCCAAAGTGCTGGAATTACAGGTGTGAGCTACTGTGCCCAACCTATGACCAGCATTTTTGAATGCATCTAAAAATCTTAAGAACTTGTGGCAAGGTTCTTGTGCTATGAAAGATTTTTATCTCTGACTCTTCTCGTTCTGTATCATTTAAGAACTCTTGGCAATAAAGCCAAAAGTGGATTTGCTGCATCCAAAGTTATACTTGATTTCTAGTATTAAATCATAAGAAAATGAAAAATGGCAATTATTATTAGTATATTTGACTTGTATTAAAATGCAGTGTTCTTAAATTGTGTGTCTATACCTTCTGTTTCAGAGATGCATCTACAAAGAAGGCTGATGTTGTTCTTCCAGTAGAATCAAGCAGATCCTTCCAAGAATTTTGTAGTACATCTTGTGTGTCTCCCTGTGAAAACAACCGGAATCTTAAAAAAGGAGTTTTTAATAAGTCAAGATGTACAATTTGTAGTAAATTAGCAGAGGTCTGGATTTTTATATCTAAGTTGTTTAGGCTAACAGTGATAATTTTAAGTACTATTATGTACTCTTTCATCTACATAATGCACATGTTCTGGATGTATAACATGAAGCTGAAAGGAAGAATAAGGATATGTTAGAACTATCCTATGGGATATTTTATAAATAAAATTCCATTTGCATAGCATCGAAAGTACACATCTGTTTCTATGGAATTAGTTGTGCTCATAAACAAGGCAATTGTTTTATGGTGGGTTTTGTTCTTCCTGATGACATTCAATAAAACTGTAGTCTCAGGAGTTGGGGGTCAAGGGCTGGAAAACTACCTTGGGGCCGGACGTGGCGGCTCACGTCTGTAATCCCAGCACTTTGGGAGGCCGAGGCAGGTGGATATCTTGAAGTCAGGAATTTGAGACCAACCTGGCCAACGTGGCAAAACCCCATCTCTACTAAAAATACAAAAATTAGCTGGGCATGGTAGCATAAGCTACTTGGGAGGCTGAGGCAGGATAATCACTTGAACCAGGGAGGCGGAGGCTGCAGCGATCCGAGATTGTGCCACTGTACTCTAGCCTGGGCAATAGAGCAAGACTCTGTCTCAAAAAAAGAAAGAAAAACAAAAACAAAAACAACATACCCATCTAACAAACCTGCACATGTATCCCCTGAATCTAAAAGTTAAAATTAGGAAGCAACACTTGTTCCTGGTACAAGAACACATGGAACAAGTGGAGTGAATGTATGCTGTTTGCTTAACATTAAGTGATATTGTGGTCTTCCCATTTCTTAGAAGAGAAGAAACATGCATACAGGCAGTCCTCACTTTATAAAGTATTTGGTAACTAAATTTGGTGTTGGTTACCCTGAGTCATGCATATGAAGGACATGATTTTATCGCAGTTACCAGCGTGAGAACTACCCTGCTTCTAGTTATACAGTCCCCATCCTGAATACAGATCATATTGATTCCCTCAGCTCCCTCCGCAAATGTTGTAGGGCAGTGAACTTGACTTAAAATACTGACTAAAAATTGTTGATCCTTGGAGATGAGTGACTCACACATATAATCCCTACTGCTTAGGAGGCTGAGACAGGACGATCACTGGAGTCCAGGAGTTTGAGGTGGAGTGAGCTATGATTGTACCACTGTTTTCCAGCCAGGGTGATAGAGCAAGAGACACTATCAAAAAAAAAAAAAAAAAAAAAAAAAGATTGTGACCCATGTCTTTTAAGTGGGTCACGTCAAAATCTAAACCAAAGCCAGGTGTGGTGCTGCAAGCCTGTAATGTGAGCTTCTCAGGGGGCATGAGTAGAGGGCTTGCTTGAGCCCAGGAATTCCAGCCCAGGGTAACATAGTAAGAACTTGTCTCAAAAGTAGAGTTCATTATCTGTTATTAAATGTCCCTTGGGAAGTTATTTTTGATTGTATTGCTTTCCTATTAATCTTTTCCTCTTTTGTAAAATCAAAGTGATCTTACAAATAAAGGAAAAAATAAAATATGTTTTTAAAAAATCTTTTACCAGCAAGGCATGGTGGCTCATGCCTGTAATCCCAGCATGTTGGGAGGCCGAGGTGGGCAGATCACTTGAGGTCAGGAGTTCGATACCAGCCTGGCCAACATGATGAAACCCCATCTCTACTAAAAATAAAAAAATTAGCCGGGCATGGTGGCAGGCGCCTATAATTCCACCTACTTGGGAGGGAGGGTGAGGCAGGAGAATCGCTTGAATCTGGGAGGCAGAGGTTGTAGTGAGCCGAGATTGTGCCACTGCACTCCAGCCTGAGTGACAGAGTGAGACTCCATCTCAGAAAAAAAGAAAAAATATTTTCCCTGGGTATATCTTCCTCTGAGATATGATTAGGGATTCTTTGCTTCTGTTACAGAAACTAGTTATCTCATTGCTTGCTGTGCTAAACTAGTTATCTCATTGCTTGCTATGCTAATCTGGTTCATATATCTTAGTTAACGAATTCTGGTTTTTCTTTTAGATTCGCCATGAAGTCAGCGTAAATAATGTAACACATAAACTGTGCAGTAACCATTGCTTTAATAAGTACAGATTGGCCAATGGTCTAATAATGAACTGCTGTGAACACTGTGGAGAGTACATGCCTAGTAAGAGTACTGGAAACAACATCCTGGTGATTGGAGGTCAGCAGAAGAGATTTTGCTGCCAAAGTTGTATTAACGAATATATACAGGTAATTCTTTTTAATCAGCTTTAAATGATCAAATATATAGTAGCTTCATCCTTACAGCTTACATGAACCAGATTTATCTTAGAACCTCATTTAATTCCATTCCGTCATTGTGTCATTGGTTTGTCCCATCTCAAATATTCAAGTCTATAGATTGTTGTAAGCTTGTTTTAAAAGTTTACTTTGGGCTGGGTGCAGTGCCTCACTCATGTATTCCCATCATTTTGGGAGGCTGAGGCGGGAGGATTGCTTGAGCTCAGGAGCTTGAGACCATCCTGGGCAGCACAGTGAGACCTAATCTCTACTAAACATGTTTTAGAATTAGCCAGGCATGATGGCATGTGCCTGTAGTCTCAGCTACTTTGGAAGCTGAGGTGTAAGGATTGCTTGAACCTGGGAGATTGAGGCTACAGTGAACTATGATTGTACCACTGCACTCCAACTGGGCAACAGAGCGAAAGCCTGTCTAAAAAAAGAAAAAGAAAGAAAAAGAAAATGATCAGGTACAGTGGCTCACACTTGTAAATCCCAGCACTTTGGCCAAGGCAGGCAGATCACCTGGGGCCAGGATTTCAAAACCAGCCTGGGCAACATGACAAAACCCCCTCTCTTCTAAAAATACAAAAATTAGCCAGGCAAGATGGTGTGTGCCTATAATCCCAGCTACGTGGGAAGCTGAGGCATAGGAATCACTTGAACCCGGTAGGCAGAGGTTGCAGAGCCGAGATCATGCCATTGCATTCCAGCCTGGGTGACAGCAAGACTCTGTCTCAAAAAAAAAAAAAAAGAAAAAGTTTACTCCTGGATGAAGTTAAAAGACTAATTTTTCGGCCGGGCGCGGTGGCTCACGCCTGTAATCCCAGCTTTTTGGGAGTTTGAGACCAGCCTGGCCAACGTGGCGAAACCCCATCTCTACTAAAAATACAAAAATCAGCCGGGCGTGGTGGCAGGTGCCTATAATCCCAGCTACTTGGGAGGCTGAGGCGAGAGAATTGCTTGAACCTGGAAGGTGGTGTTTGCAGTGAGCCGAGACCGCACCACTGCACTCCAGCCTGGGTGACAGAGCGAGACTCCGTCTCAAAAAAAAAAAAAAAAAAAAAAAGACTAATTTTTCTTCTTTACCATTTAGCACTCCCCCTAAGCACTTGATAATTCTAGTCGCTCTACATTCTGACCAAAATTTGGAGCCAGGTGAGGTGCTTCACGCCTGTAATCCCAGCACTTTGGGAGGCCCCCAAGTGCTGAGAATGAGCTGAGGCCAGGAGTTCAAGACCAGCCTGGTCAACATAGCCAGACCCTGTCTCTCCAAAAAAGAAAAATTAAAATGTGGTAGTGTCTGTTTTGTCTATCAGGTCTTCAGCCCATTTTTTTTTTATTGAATTGTCTTTTTGTTACTGAGTTGTAGGAGTTCTTTGTATTATTCTGGATACATGTATTTTATAAAATAAATATATTTGGAAAAATTTTTTTTCTTCTTTTTTTTTAAAAAAAAGAAAAAATAGCTGGGCGCGGTGGCTCACACCTGTAATCCCAGCACTTTGGGAGGCCAAGGGAGGCGGATCACCTGAGGTCAGGAGTTCAAACCAGCCTGGTCAACATGGTGAAACCCTGTTTCTACAAAAAATACAAAAGGTTAACCAGGCCGTGGTGGTGAACACCTATAATCCCAGCTACTCAGGAGGGTGAGGCAGGAGAATCGCTTGAATCTGGGAGGCAGAGGTTGCAGGGAGGCGGAGGTTGCAGTGAGACAAGATCACGCCACTGCACTCCAGCCTGGGTGACAGAGCAAGACTCCGTCTCAAAAAAAAAAAAAAAAGAAATATGCATAGTCGAAACTAGGCAGCCATATGCCTCTCTCTCTCTCTCTCTCTCTCTCTCTCTCTCTCTCTCTCTCTATATATATATATATATATATATATATTTTTTTTTTTTTTTTTTTTTTTTTTTTTTTTTGAGACGGAGTCTCGCTCTGTCACCCGGGCTGGAGTGCAGTGGTGCAATCTCAGCTCACTACAACCTCTGCCTCTCAGCTTCAAGCGATTCTCCTACCTCAGCCTTCTGAGTAGCTGGGATTACAGGTGCGCACCACCATGCCCTGCTAATTTTTGTGTTTTTAATAGAGATGGAGTTTTGCCATGTTGGCCAGACTGGTCTCGAACTCCTGACTTGAGGTGATCTACCTGCCTCGGCTCCCAAAGTGTTGGGAATATAGGTGTGAGCTACCACACCTGGCCTAGATTTTCTTAAATCACTTGCTTGCTACTCTGATCCCTAGAATGAAGTGCTCATTCTACCGTGTGTACTTCAGTAATACAGAGTAACTCAGTGGGGCACAGTGGCTCACACCTGTAACCCCAGCACTTTGGGAGGCAGAGACAAGAGGATTGCTTGAGCCCAGGAGTTGGAGAGCAGCCTGGGCAACATAGTGAGACTCCATCTCTACAAAAAATAAAAAATTAGCAGGCATGGTGGCACATGGCTGTAGTCCCAGCTGTTTCGGAGCCTGAGGCGAAAGGATGGCCTGAGTCTGGGAGGTCAGGACTGCAGTGAACTGTGATCACAACATTGCACTCCAGTCTTCGTGACAGAGCAAGACCCTGTCTCAAAAAAAAAGAAAAATAGGCTGGGCATGGTGGCTCACGCCTGTAATCCCAGCACTTTGGAAGGCCAAGGCAGGTCAATCATGAGGTCAGGAGATCAAGACCATCCTGGCCAACATGGTGAAACCCCGTCTCTACTGAAAATACAAAAAATTAGCCGGGCATGGTGGCGGGCACCTGTAGTCCCAACTACTCAGGAGGCTGAGACAGGAGAATGGCGAGAACTCGGGAGGTGGAGCTTGCAGTGAGCCGAGATCACACCATTGCACTCCAGCCTGGGGGACAAAGCGAGACTCCGTCTCAAAAAAGAAAAGAAAAAGTAACTCATCAACAGTTGGCAAAGGCCAGGCGAAGTGTCTCACGCCTGTGGAGGCTGAGGCAAGTTCATCACTTGAGCTCAGGAGTTTGAGACCAGCCTGGGCAACATGGTGAGCCCCTGTCTCTACAAAAAATTAGCCAGGTGTGGTGACACACACCTGTAGTCCCAGCTGCTTGGGCGGCTGAGGTAGGAGAATCGCTTGAACCCAGGAGGTGGAGGTTGCAGTGAGCCGAGATGGCGCCACTGCACTCCAGCCTGGGTGACAGAGTGAGACTGTCTCAGAAAATTATATATTAGCCAAGCATGGTGGTTCAACCAGTAGTCCCAGGTACTTGGAAGGCTGAGGTGGGAGGATCACTTGAGCCCAGGAGGCAGAGGTTACAGTGAGCCGAGATCACGTCACTGTACTTCAACCTGAGCAACAGAGTAAGACCCTGTCTCAAATAATAATAATAAATAAATGAATTAATAGTTGCCAAATATAGGCATGATATTTCTGTATAATCAGAATGTTTTACGTTTTATAAATGTGCTTCCCCACTCCACCCCAACCACGTGAGTATTTTCAAGTGATTAGTGGCAGCCTTCTGAAAAGGCCAACACAGAAAGCCTTCGTAATATATGAACACCATAAGAAAAAACTGAAATCTTGCACTTAGTAGCTTATTGCTAAATAACATACACGTCATAAAATGTAAAGATAGAATCTTGATCTAAGCCAGTGCTTCTCAATCAGTGATGATTTTTGTCCCCATGGGGATATTTGGCAATGTCTAGAAACATTTGTGACTGTCACACCTGAGGGTCGCTGCTGGCATCTAGTGGATAGAGTCCAGAGGTGCTGCAAAACATCTGCAGTGCACAGCACAGTCCCTCACAACAAATAATCATCTTGTCCAAGAAATCCTGCAACCAAAGATAAGTGGATGGGTGATGAGTGTGTGGTGAGCATGGTAAGAGGAAGGAAAGCAAAATTTTCATCTTCCTCATCGAGAAGTCAATACCTAAAGCTGAGAGGAAAAAAAAAGGTCAGTAAATAGTGATACAAACAAGTAACTTTGAGATTTGGAAATAAATAACCAAAGAATCAGCTAGAAAAGTTATGTAAGTGCTGGGCATGGTGGCGTGTACCTGTAATACTAGCTACTAGAAAGGCTGAGGTGAGTGGGTCACTTGAGTCCAGGCGTTTGAGGCTACAGTGCACTGGGATCACACCTGTGAATAGCCACTGTACTCCTCCTGGGCAACAAAGCAAGGCCTTGTCTTCAAAAATTTTTTTTGCCAGGCGTAATGGCTTATATCTGTAATCCCAGCACTTTGGAAAGCTGAGGCAAGAGGATTGCTTGAGCCCAGGAGTTCAAGACCAACCTCAGCAACCTGGTGAGACCCCTGTCTCTACAAAAAAAAAAAACAAAAACTGAAAAATTAGCTGGCATGGCATGCCCCTGTGGTCCCAGCTACTTGGGAGACTGAGCTCGGAGGATCGCTTGAGCCTGGGAGGTCATGGCTGCAAGCGAGTGAACCATGATTTCATCACTGCACTCCAGCCTGAAGGACAGAGCGAGATTATCTCAAAAAATATATATATATTTTTTAAATGGTATATATTTTAAAAATTGTTTTATTTTAAAAGGTTGTGAGTGGTTAGCTTCTGGTAAAGGGGAAGTGGGTAGAGGTGGTAGGGAACTCCTATTTGTTTTAATTAACCTGGTATGACTAGTTGGTGTTTTATACTAAATGTATCTGTTTTTTTGTTTTGTTTTGTTTGTTTGAGACAGGGTCGCTCCCTCTTGTCAGCCAGGCTGGAATGCCGTGGCTTGAGCTCTGCTCACTGCAACCTGCGGCTCAAGTGATCCTCCCACCTCAGCCTCCGGAGCAGCTGGGACTGCAGGCTTGTGCCACCACACTCTGCTAACTTTTGTGTTTTAACCGGGTGTGGTGGTGCATGTCTACAGGGGTTTTGTGGGGTTTTGTCATATTGCCCAGGCTGGTTTTTAACTCATGGGCTCAAGCAGTCTGCCCGCCTTGGCCTCCCAAAGCACTGGAATTGCAGGCATGAGCCACTTTACCTGGCCTATATATGTAATTTTAAAGTGTTAAAGATACTGAAGTTTGGAGAGCATTTACCCCAGTCACACTGCTAGATTTGACCCACATCATTCATGTACACTATTGCCTCCAATAGAAACCTTCATTAGTGTGCACTGTTGCCTCTGATAGGAATATTTACGTACACATGTGCCTCATCCCCCACCCAAGAAGCCAAGAAGTCCCCTGAGGCCAAGATTTATATCTGCTTTAGTTCAATAATCTCCGGCCAGGTGTGGTGGCTCATGCCTGTAATCTCAGCACTTTGGGAAGCTGAGGCGGGTGGATCACCTGAGGTCAGGAGTTTGAGACCAGCCTGACCAACATGGTGAAGCCCCATCTCTACTAAAAATACAAAAATTAGCTGGGTGTGGTGGCAGGCATCTGTAGTCCCAGCTACTCGGGAGGCTGAGGCAGGAGAATGGCCTTTACCTGGGAGGCGGAGCTTGCAATGAGCCAAGATCGTGCCACTGCACTCCAGCCTGGGCGTCAGAGCGACTCCATCTCAAAAAAAAAAAAAAAAATTGGGATCAGCAGAAAAGAATGTTAGCTCTGGCCTGTGGGCATGCCCTTCTCCAGGCTCCTTAGGAAGAAATTTAGAAAAAAGAATAGTGGTCAGAGTTCAGTCCTCAGTTCCCCTTTATCTGGGGTCCACATGCCAGTGGATGCCAGCAGACTTTTGGTAGAGGTCCAGAGTTTTGAAAAACAACTCAGGGACATATATTAAGATGTTAACTTTAGTTTCTCTAGGGAAGAAAACATCTGACTCTTTAACTTTCCCAGCTGTTGTTTTAAGCTATTATTACCTTTTTGCTTATTAATTTACTCATTTACTTTTCAAGGCTAGCTAGGTGCCTGGAATTTCCCTTGAAGGAACTCAAGGTTTTCCTTTATTTTTATGCTTGGGGATGCCCACAGGGGGTCCCTGTTCCGTTTCAGTGTTCAGGGACAGTAACGTGTATGGAGCTGTCCTCTCCTTTGATAACAATGCCTTCTTCTGAAATACTTCTGTATAAGCTGGGTACACTGTGTGTATCTGTTCATGCCTGTGAATAGCCACTGCACTCCAGCCTGGACAATGTAATGAGACCTCGTCTCTTTAAAAAAATAAAGTATAGGCCGGGCGCGGTGGCTCACGCCTGTAATCCCAGCACTTTGGGAGGCCGAGGCGGGCGGATCACGAGGTCAGGAGATGGAGACCATCCTGGCTAACACGGTGAAACCCCGTCTCTACTAAAAATACAAAAAAAAATTAGCCGGGCGTGGTGCGGGCGCCTGTAGTCCCAGCTACTCGGGAGGCTGAGGCAGGAGAATGGTGTGAACCCGGGAGGCGGAGCTTGCAGTGAGCCAAGATCGCGCCACTCACTCCAGCCGAGGCAACAGAGCGAGACTCCGTCTCAAAAAAAAAAAAAAAAAAAAAGTAAATACATAAGCCAGTAACAATTGCTTATTATCAAGTATTATTACTTGTATGTGCTATACTTTGGTATGCCTGTCAGCATAGTAGGTTTGTTTACGACAAATGGTTGAGTGGTGTGTGTTGCATTGCTACAACATCACTAGGTGATAGAAATTTTTCAGCTCCATTATACTCTTACGGGACCACCGCCTTATATGCCATCCATCATTGAAATTCAAACTCATTGTGTCGAAAACTGAACCTCCAAACCTGGTTTCCTTTGTTTCCTATATCAGTAAATGAACCCACTATCCACCCAAATGCCCATTCGGAAACTTAGGGTCATTGTTTACTCTTCTTTCTTCCTTAGCCCCTAGAGCCAATCAATTACCAACTAATCCAAATTCTACTTCCTGAGCACTTCTCAACTCTTATCTCTACTGCTATAATCCTAGACAGAGCTAACATCATCTTTTGCCAGAATTACTACTACAGTTTCTTCACTGCTCTGTGTGCTGCTTGCTTCCTTACATAGGTTGAGAATTCATAATACAATTAGAGCAATCTTTCCAAAGGACAAATTTGATCATGTCACATCTTTGCATTTATTTATCTGATCATATCACATCTCTGCATCGATTGATTGATTGCAGAGTCTCACTCTGTCTCCCAGGCTGGAGTGCAATGGCACAATCTCAGCCCACTGCAACCTCCGCCTCCCAGGTTCAAGCAATTCTCCTGCCTCAGCCTCCCCAGTAGCTGGGATTACAGGTGCGCGCCCCCACGCCTGGCTAATTTTTGTATTTTTAGTAGAGATGGGGGTTTTACCATGTTGGCGAGGCTGGTCTTGAACTCCTGACCTCAGGTGATCCGCCTGCCTCTGCCTCCCAAAGTGCTGGGATTACAGGCGTGAGCCTCCGCACCTGGCCCACACCTCTGCATTTTTTACTTTAAAGCTGCCACATTACTTTCAGAATGAAACAGAACAAGTCCATTTTTATTTTCTTTCACTGCATTGCATATGGTACTCAAGTTGTGTTGTGTATAGCTAATAGGATGCCATTCACATTTTATACATCTTTATTATGTTAAATCTTTTTAGTGTTTTTATTATAATTTTATTGACAACAAAATAGGTAATGTGTCTTTATTACAACAGATTTCAGTAAATAGTAGTAAAATGTTCAAAAACAAAATAAAAATTAAATTTCTGACAGATACGGTGACCTTATTTAACAATGTTAATACACATACATACTACTTTGAATTTACAGTGTTAATCTAGCAACATCTAAATGGTCTGCTTTTGAGCAAGGAGATGTTTTTTAAGCACATTGTTTCAATTAAAATCAGATTTTAAAAATGTTCTTTGTATTAGTGAACTAAAATAGTATGCTTAGTACTCACTTTAAATCCCTAAGTATTTATGACCTATTTAAAAAGTAATCACTTATCATTAATAATTGATGAACAAAGTAGTATGTATACCTGAATTAGAGCTCTCTCTTCATATTTGTGTGTGTTTGGGCCCATGTATTGAAGGGATTATTTATGGAAATTTCACCATTAAAATTAATTGCTGTTAAATTTTAGTGACTTTCACATTAGTTTTTATAACCACTTTATTGAGATGTAGTTAACATACCCTAAAATTCACCAATCTTAGAACATTTTCATCATCCCAAAAATAAACCCCCTATCTATTAACAGTCCCCTTTTCAACTCCAACTCCTCTAAAGTTCTAGGCAACTGTTAGTCTATCTTCTGCCTATAAATTTGCCTCTTGTGTGACATTTCACATAAATAGAATCACACAAGTACTTCGCAACTAGTTTTTTCATGTGTCATACTATTTTTAATTTTTTCCCATGTTGTAGCATACATCAGTACTTCATTTGTTTTTATCCATTGCATAGATAATACTGTATTTATATCTATTCTTTCATCTGTGATGGGACATTTGAGTCGTTTCTACTTTTTGACTATTATGAGTAATATTACCATGAACGTTTGTGTCTAAGTTTTTGTGTGGACATACTTTTTTTTTTTTTTTTTGAGACGGAGTCTTGCTCCTGTCACCCAGGCTGGAGTGCAGTGGTGAGATCTCAGCTCACTGCAACCTCTGCCTCCCGTGTTCAAGCAATTTTCTGCCTCAGCCTCCCAAGTAGCTGGGATTACAGGCGCCCGCCACCACACCAGCTAATTTTTGTATTTTTAGTAGAGTCGGGTTTTCACCATCTTGGTTAGGCTGGTCTTAAACTCCTCACCTCGTGATCCACCCACCTCGGCCTCCCAAAGTGTTGAGATTACAGGCGTGAGCCACCGTGGCTGGCCTGTGTGTCCATATATTTTTATTTCTTTTGGATATATACCTTGGAGTGGAATTGCTGGGTCATATGGTAACTCTGTTTAAACTTCGACAAACTTCCAGTTTTCATTTTTTTGTTTTTTGAGACGAAGTCTCGCACTGTCACCCAGGCTGGTGTGCAGTAGCATGATCTCAGCTGGCTGCAACCTCCGCCTTCCAGGTTCAAGCAATTCTTCTGTCTCAGCCTCCTGAGTAGCTTGGATTACAGGCACCTGCTACCACACTCATCTAATTTATTTTTTGTCTTTTGTTTTTTGTTTTTTTGAGCCAGACAGTTTTCAAAAGTGGCTACGCCACTTTACATTTCCCACCAGGATCTTAGAGAGGTTCCAGTTTCTCCACATCTTTGCCAAGACTTTCGTTCTCCTTTTTTTTTTTTTTAAAGCATGCAGTCTTGCTCTGTTGCCCCAGGCTGGAGTACAGTGGCATGATCTCAGCTCACTGCAACCTCTGCCTCCAGGGTTGAAGTGAGGTCTCTTGTGTCTCAGTCTCCCGAGTAGCTGCGATTACCAGTACCTGCCCCACCAGGCCCGGCTAAATGTTGTATTTTTAGTAGAGACGGGGTTTCACCATATTGCCCTGGCTGGTTTCAAACCCCAGACTTCAGCTGATCCACCCGCCTCAGCCTCCCAAAGTCCTGGGATTATAGGCGTGAGTCACCACACCCAGCCTCATTCTCTATTTATGATAGCCATCTTCTTCAATATGAAGTGGTACATTGTCACCTTTTTTTTTTCTTCTTCTTCTTCTGGGACAGGGTCTCACTCTGTCGTCCAGACTGGAGTGCAGTGCTGCGATCTCAGCTCAGCTTAACCTCTGCCTCCTGGGTTCAAGCGATTTTCCTGCTTCAGCCTCCCGAGTAGCTGGGATTACAGGCACATGCCAGTATGGCCTGGCTAATTTTTGTATTTTTAGTAGAGACAGGGTTTCACCATGCTGGCCAGACTTGTTTTCGAACTCCTGACCTCAAATGATCCACCCGCCTTGGCCTCCCAAAGTGCTGGGATTACAGGCGTGAGCCACCACACCTGGTCGTCATTGTCTTTTTGATAGGCATTTCTTTGATGCCTAATGATGAGCATGTGCTTATTGAGCATTTGAATATACATTAATTTTTTAAAGTTTAACCTAAAGTAAAATTGTAATCTATCCTCTTTGTCCTCAGATGATGGAAACAAAATCAAAAAAATTAACAGCATCAGAAAATAGAAAAAGGAATGCTGTTAGAGAAGAAAATGAGAAACAATTCTGTGGATCGTCAAGTACACTTTTGAAAAAAATAGATGGAATCACAGAAAAGAAGGAAAAGACTTCAGAGCTACACCTTTCGGTAGAATGTGGCACGGATACATTACTCATCAAAGAGAATGTGAATTTACCTCCTTCTTCCGCGTTAGCCATAGCTGATACATTTCAAGAGCAACTGGAAGAGAAAAATTTTGAAGACTCCATTGTACCAGTTGTGCTTTCCGCAGATCCAGGTACGTGGCCCCGAATTTTGAATATTAAACAACGGGACACTCTTGTTGAAAATGTTCCGCCTCAAGTAAGAAATTTTAACTTTCCAAAAGATAATACAGGGAGAAAGTTTTCAGAAACTTATTATACACGGATTCTTCCAAACGGTGAAAAAACCACTAGATCCTGGTTACTTTATTCGACCTCAAAAGATTCTGTGTTTTGTCTATATTGCAGACTCTTTGGGGAAGGAAAAAATCAACTGAAAAATGAAAATGGTTGCAAAGATTGGCAACATTTATCACATATTCTTAGTAAACATGAAGAAAGTGAAATGCACATCAACAATAGTGTTAAGTACTCAAAATTAAAATCTGATCTGAAAAAAAATAAAGCTATTGATGCTGCAGAACGCAGATTATATGAAAATGAGAAAAATGATGGTGCGCTATTGTTGTACACATAATATACCTGATTTGTTTTTTGGCATGATGCTCAGAATCTTACATTACTCAGAAAACATCTGTGCTGCAAGAGTCAGTACTATCCTGTTGTAAGTCTCCTCTACAGAGTAACTTGCAACAGTTCCTTAGCAATAAGTATGTTAGCAAATAAATAGCAAAAAATGTTTCCATTCTAAATCTAAAACTAATTAGTTTCAATCATCATTAGGCAATGAAGATTAACAACAATTTTGAAGATTGTTAATCTTCAAAATCTATCAATTTACACCTATTTAAAAATTGGCATTTAATGACTGCCATTTGACGGGTTTGGTTAATATTCTGTTCTTGGTTGGGCGCGATGACTCAATGCCTGTAATCCCAGCACTTTGGGAGGCCCAGGTGGGTAGATAATGGAGGTCAGAAGTTCAAGACCAGCCTGGCCAACATGGCAAAACCTGGTCTTTGTTAAAAATACAAAAATTAGCTAGGTATGGTGGCACACACCTGTAGTCCCAGCTACTCAGGAGGCTGAGGCAGGAGAATTGCTTGAACCAGGAGGCAGAGGTTACAGTAAGCTGAGATTGCACCACTGCACTCCAGCCTGAGCAACAGAATGAGACTCAGTCTCAAAAAAAAAAAAAAAAAAATATATATATATATATATAGTGTTCTAATTACCTTAAAAGAGGAAAGAAAGGCTTGAATTGATCAATACTAGTTTGAATAAGATACTTACGTGAACAAGCATTCTCAACATTATTATTAAAGTAAAACTACTCAGTTTACAGAATGGGATCTGAAACTACAGCTTTTTGCTATTAAACCAAATACTTGTGATTTACTTCGTTTGAGCAAAATATTTTTATTTGAACAAAACAGCATTATTTGTTATGTTAATGATGGTTAATTTCCATTTTATTGGTTTTATTTTTGTTTTAATTTAATTTGTAAATGTTTTAGCATTTGTTATTGTATGTGAACTGTAAGTATATTTACCTATTTTATGTTGATAAAAATATAAAAAATATTAAAATAAGTATATATTAAGTTAACCTTCAAGTGTTATGGGCTTTTTCCTCCCTGTGAAAAGAGATGGCATGCTTGAAATTTGAGACACACCAATGAAAATTAGGAATCTAAGTTGTTTTAGATGGTCAGCAGCCCCATCACTGTGTATTTAGTAAATCTCCCTTCTGTTTCTGATTTCTGATGTCAATTTTATAATATATTAAATTTTTATATACTATTCCTGTGAAACAAAATGGCATATGAGCAGCGACTAGAACACAAGGTGCATTCTTATGGGATGACACTAGGAATACTTGCAGACTCTCAACGATGCCAGTGTATTTTGGAATACCCATGAGAATCATCCTCATTAACTTCTAACCATTTTGAATGTTTGTTTGTTTGTTTTAAATAGAGATAGGGTTTCACTATGTTGTCCAAGCTAGTCTTGAACTCCTGGTCTCAAGCGATCCTCCCACCTCAGCCTCCCAAAGTGCTGGAATTACAGGCTTGAGCCACCATGCCCGGCCACCATTTTGATTTTTGACAACTAGATCATTTAGTATTTTCAGACTTGGATCTAAATGTGGCTTTGGGATGTTTGGGATTCTCTAGCAGCCCAGAGAATACTCTAGAGACATAGAATAAGTTTTGAAATTTGTTTGCAAATTATCTTTCTTTCTTTTTTTTTTTTTTTTTTTTTAAGTTGGAGTCTTGCTCTGTCACCCAGGCTGGAGTGCAGTGGTGCCATCTCGGCTCACTGCAAGCTCCGCCTCCTGGGTTCATGCCATTCTCATGCCTCAGCCTCCCGAATAGCTGGGACTACAGGTGCCCGCCACCACGCCCAGCTAATTTTTTGTATTTTTTAGTAGAGATGGGGTTTCACCGTGTTAGCCAGGATGGTCTCGATCTCCTGACCTTGTGATCCATCCGCCTCGGCCTCCCAAAGTGCTGGGATTACAGGCATGAGCCACTGCGCCCAGCTGTTTGCAAGTTATCAACGTACTCATTATTTCAGACTGGGCACGGTGGCTCATGCTTATAATCCCAGCACTTTGGGAGGCTGAGTGGGGTAAATCACTTGAGGTCAGGGATTCAAAACCAGCCTGGCCAACATAGTGAAACCCCGTCTCTGTTAAAGTACAAAAATTAGTGTGGTGGCGCATGCCTGTAATCCCAGCTACTTGGGAGGCTGAGGCATGAGAATCGCTTAAACCCAGGAGGCAGAGGTTGCGGTGAGCCGAGAACATGCTACTGCACTCCAGCCTGGGTGACAGAGTGAGACCCTGTCTCTAAAATAAATAAACAAATATACTCATTATTTCATTAAAGCTTGTCAATCAACTGAATCACAGATTCATAGTATAATTAGACTCTTTTGTATTTGAGCCAACTACTGAAATCAATCAGTGGCTGCTTGAGATAATTTGGCATAACTATCAGATTTATCAATTTAAAAAATAAAATTAGATCCTCACCTTAAATTCATTTATTTCATCATCATACTGCACACCTAGAAGGCGCCATCAATTCCACACATAGTAATTAAAGGTAAAAAATTCAAAAGACAGGTGTTTCATTGACCTATGTTCCTTGTAAATAGCCTTCAAATTTTCCATATGTTTGACACCTTTCATAATACAGTGTTAGATGATACGGGCTCAGTGGCATAAACCTGTAGTCCCTACTGCTTGGTAGACTGAGGGAGGATCCCTGGAGCCCAGGAGTTGGAGTCCAGATGAGGCAACATAATAAAACCCCTACCCCTTTAAAAAAAAAAATCAACTAAGTTAAGAAGAGAAGATAAAAATGCAAGTATGGCTGTACAGGAATAATTTAATTTTTTTCCTTTTCTAGTTTTTAGTTTTTAATTTTTATTTATTTATTTATTCATTTATTTATTTAGAGGCAGAGTTTTGCTCTTGTTGCCCAGGCTGGAGTGCAATGGCACGATCTTGCCTCCCAGGTTCAAGCGATTCTCCTGCCTCAGCCTCCCGAGTAGCTGGGATTATAGGTGTCCACCACTATGCCTGGCTAATTTTTTGTATTTTTAGTAGAGATGGGTTTTGCCATATTGGCCAAGCTGGTCTCGAACTCGGACCTCAGGTGATCCACCCGCTTCGTCCTCCCACAGTGCTGGGATTACAGGTGTGAACCACCGCGCCTGGCCTGATTTTTATTTTTTTAATGTAAAATTAATGTGTGCTCACTATAAGGAAGGAAGGGAGAAAACATAGACGTGAAGGTCCTATTTACCATCCCTCACCTCCCCAGCTGCAGTAACTGTCATCACTGATCTGGACTGTACCCAGGGTTTCTTTTCATCTTTTTAGCTACTTCACTGGGAAAAATCATTAGAAAAAATTATCTCCTACTACTAATTTTATGTCAAAAATTAGAAAGGACAGTCTCAATAGTCTTGAAGAAAATGGCAGTGCCAATTAATATTGACTTACTGGTTTTCTCATCTCACTGAGGACAACTGAGATTGTTTTCATAAACTTCTGATTTTCTTTTTTTTTTTTTTTTTTTTTTTTTTGAGACGGAGTCTCGCTGTGTCTCCCAGGCTGGAGTGCAGTGGCGTGATCTCGGCTCACTGCAAGCTCCGCCTCCCGGGTTCACGCCATTCTCCCGCCTCAGCCTCCCAAGTAGCTGAGACTACAGGCGCCCGCCACCACGCCCGGCTAGTTTTTTGTATTTTTAGTAGAGACGGGGTTTCACCATGTTAGCCAGGATAGTCTCGATCTCCTGACCTCGTGATCCACCCGCCTCGGCCTCCCAAAGTGCTGGGATTACAGGCTTGAGCCACCGCGCCCGGCCAACTTCTGATTTTCAAAATTGCTATCTTTAAAATTCTTACATTGACCTATTTTCCTCTTGTGATTTCTTTGGTCCTCTCTTAGTGTCATGAGCCAGTAAGAGTTGCTAATAGCCACTTCATATATATATACAGTGTACAATTTGCTACATGTAATGTAAAAGTGTGGCCAGGCACAGTGGCTCACGCCTGCAATCCCAGCACTTCGGGAGGCTGAGGCAGGCGGATCACCTGAGGTCAGGAGTTCGAGACCAGCCTGGCCAACGTGGTGAAACCCCATCTCTACTAAAAACACAAAACATTAGCCGGGCGTGGTGGCGCACGCCTGTAGTCCTAGTTACTCTGGAGGCACGAGAATCGCTTAAGCCCTGGAGGCAGAGGTTGCAGTGACCCAAGATCATGCCATTGTACTCCAGCCAGGGCTAAAAGAGCGAAATGCCATCTCAAAAAAAAAAAAATTAGCCGGGCATGGTGGCATGTGTCTGTAAATCCCAGCTACTCAGGAGGCTGAGGTGGGAGAATTGCCTAAACCTGGGAGGCAAAGGTTGCAATGAGCCAAGATCATGCCACTGCACTTCAGCTTGGGTGACACAGCAAGACTCTGTCTCAAAACAAAAAGTAAAAGTGAGTATAATTGAATGGAAGATCTCAGTCAAGTTCAGTGGAAAGAATAATACTATATCTTTTTAGGTCTCATCACTCTTTTTGTCTCCAAAGCTCTGAAGTTCCCCATTACTTGGAGTTTAAAATTCCTCAACTCCTTGACACAACATAAGATCTTAACATAGGCAGCTGCAATCATCAGTGGCAGATGAACAGGGAAAGGCATAGACAAAGACAATGTGAAGGCACAAAGTTTTAGAGCTGGAATAGTGCTGTATAACACGGTCCCCAAACCCCTGGCTGGGACCTGTTAGGAACCGGGCCACACAGCAGGAGGTGAGCAACTGCTGAATGAGCATTACTGCTGAGCTCCGCCTCCTGTCAGATCAGCGTTAGCATTCAATTTTCATAGGACTGGGAACCCTATTGTGAATGGAGGTTGCAGGCTCCCTGTGAGAATCTAATACCTGATGATCTGAGGTGGAGCAGTTTCATCCTGAAACCACCCCCACCCCCTTCGTCCATGGAAAAATTGTCTTCCACGAAACTGTCTTCCCTTGTGCCAAAAAGGTTGGAGACCACTGCTCTGTAAGGTTGACTTACAATGTGTGACCATGTTAAGGCTGAAATTAAGAATTTGAGGCTGGGCTGGGCGCGGTGGCTCATGCCTGTAATCCCAGCACTTTGGGAGGCCAAGGCAGGTGAATCCCTTGAGCCCAGGAGTTTGAGACCAGCCTGAGCAACACGGTGAAACCCCATCTCTACAAAATATACGAACATTAGCCAGGTGTGGTGGCACACATCTGTGATCCTGTGTACTTGGGAGGCTGAGGTGGGAGGATCACTTGAGCCCTGGAGGTTGAGGCTACAATGAGTCATGATGGAGCCACTGCACTCCAGCCTGGGCTGGACAGAGTATCAAAAAAAAAAAAAAACCAAAAAAAAAAAACGCTGGTCCAAGATGAGCCGGTAGAGTAAATGAGTTATCTCAATTCTCAGTCAGTTACAAATTGAACTCTCCCTCCTCTGACTACTTCACTTAAAAAAAAAAAAAAAAAAGAGTGCCAGGCGCGGTGGCTCACGCCTGGAATCCCAGGACTTTGGGAGGCCGGGGGGGTGGATTGCTTGAGGTCAGGAGTTTAAGACTAGCCTGACCAACATGGTGAAACTCCATCTCTACTAAAAATACAAAAATTAGCCAGGTATGGTGGCGGGCAGCCTATAATCTCAGCTACTCTGGAGGCTGCGGCAGGAGAATCGCTTGAACCTGGGAGGTGGAGGTTACAGTGAGCTGAGATCACACCCTGCACTCCAGCCGGGGTGACAGAGTGAGACTCTGTCTCAAAAAAGAAAATAAATAAAAATAAAAAATAAAAAAAGAGAGAATTTAACTAGAAAGCAAATTTTGAGCCAATTAACAGAATCTTTGTTTTTAAGAGGGTGTGAAGTTAGATCGGGAATATATTGGTGTTAATTTTAAATGTAGACAGTAGATTATTTTGAACTAATATCCTGGAAATCGCATTCAGAGTGAAGAGCATATTAATCCAGTTTGCTTCTAAGGATAAATAAACCAGAGAAACCCCTAGGAAATAAGACTAACACCTCACTCCTGTTGGCGTTAAAAAGCCTTTCATAATATGTGCCTACAAATTAATAAAATTGTAAACCTTTAGCGACCAGATGCCGGGCTGAGCCCTGGGCCCAGAGATCCGTGGGGGGTGAGTGCGTGCTCCGGCACCCGGGCACCTGCCGTGGGCTTTGCAGGGACGTGGGCACAGAGATTCATGGGGCATTTCACACAAGCATACTGCTGCGTGACCGCTCGCTCACACTGCGTCCAGAAGCTGGGGATGTGCTGCGGCCCACAGGGGGCGCCTCCACCGCGTGCAGGATGACCTGCTGCGACCAGCTCCAGGACCGCAGGCACCTGCTGGCTCACTGTGATCCTCGCCCTGGCGCTGTGTGAGGAGGTCATGGTCTACAGGATGGTAAGTGACAGCTGCTACAGGGAGAGGAGCCACCCTTCGGTGCCTTACCATGACTTGCAGAAGAGCTGGCGTCAGGAATGTCACATCTACCCCAAATCACCCACCGCTTCATCACCAAGGAGGCATCTTCTCCCACTGGACCAAGAAGAAGCCCTCTGTCCTGGAGGGGCAAGTAGCCTCCTTCACCACACTCCACCAAGAACATTTGCTCTAGGGATCCTGCCTCGCCACATGCCAGGTGGACCTAAGCTTCCTTTCTGCCCCACTCTAAGGACACTTGGAGCCATCTCAGGCCTCAAGACTTGAAGGGGAGCAGAGGGGGTGGCCTGTCTCCACCTCCACTCTGTGAGTAATCCTCCACTCTGAGTAATCCACAGCATTCTGGCACTCACCCCACCTCCAGGTCTGTCAAGTGGCCTTTGCTCCTGGGGCTGATGGCCCCCTGCTCACCAGCATTATGACCTTGTGCCATTCCTGATGCTTCCTCCCCTGGCTCCCTACTGTTGAAGGCCAAAAGAGTGAGGGTCATGATCAACTCGGTATACCACTGTAGGCTACGTAAGTAAACGGCAAACTTCTCATGAAAGCAGCATGTTGGCAAACTGACAAACTGTATCTGCCACCCAGAAGGAATGCTGAGGGCAGTCACACCCCAGATGCAAGTGTTTCTTGTAATTAGGCACGTCTGAAGCTTGTTAGCAATCATGTTAACTTGTGCTCAGTTAAGCCGCTGACCAATCATTACCTCCTGCTCCCTGCTCTTTCTACCCAATAAATAGGAAGGGCTGTAGAGGCTCAGGCGGCTGCCTTTGCTCACTAGAAGCAGGGACCTGTCTTCTTCCCCTGGCCCTTTCTTTAAAAGTTTCTTTTAATTTTTCATTTCTACATTTGTCCTCCTTCCTTCAGTCTTGTAATGACGGTCTCAAGTAGTAACAAACTGTCATAATGATGGTCTCAAGTAGTAACTGTAGCAGCCTGTCACACCCTACCGCCCTTTGGTGCCGCACTTCTCAGGCCAGTCGCCTGGTCGGGGCAGCAGAGAGTCTAGGGTTTGTTGGGTGAAGATGCCATTGAGCTGTGACTGCCAGGGCCATATTAGGAACTTATGGATATTTCTGGAGGGTGGGGGGAAGACAAAAATGAAACAAAGAAACATGGGAAGGTATTATGAACAATTTAGGTCAAAGAATTTAAGATAGCCAGATGTGGTGGCACATGCCTGTAATCCCAGCTACTCAGGAGGCTGAGGCAGGAGAATTGCTTAGACCTGGGAGACAGAGGTTGTGGAGAGCCGAGATCGGGCCACTGCACTCCAGCCTGGGCGACAGAGCGAGATTCAGTCTCAAAAAAAAAAAAAAAAAAAAAAAAAATGGGTGGGGGGGGGCTGGGCGTGGTGGCTCATGCCTTAATCTCAGCACTTTGGGAGGCCAAGGCGGGCAGATCACCTGAGGTCGGGAGTTCAAGACCAGCCTGACCAACATGGAGAAACTCCATCTCTACTAAAACTAAAAAAAATAAAAAAGTGGGGTACAGTGGCTCATGCCTGTAATCATAGCACTTTGGGAGGCCGCACGTCTGCAATCCTAGCACTTTGGGAGGCCGAGGCGGGTGGATCACCTGAGGTAAGGAGTTCGAGACCAACCTGGCCAACATGGCGAAACCCCGTCTCTACTAAAAATACAAAAAGTAGCCAGGCATGGTGGCGGACGCCTATAATCCCAGCTACTCAGGAGGCTGAAGCAGGAGAATTGCTTGAAGCCAGGGGCGGAGGTTGCCGTGAATCAAGATTGTGCCACTTTACTCCGGCCTGGACAAAAGAGCAAAACTCTGTCTCAAAAAACAAAAGCAAAAACAAAAAAATCAGCTGGATGTAGTGGCAGGTGGCTGTAATCCCAGCTAGCCAGCTAGTTGCAAGGCTGAGGCAAGAAAATTGCTTGAACCCAGGAGGTGGAGGTTGCAGTGAGCCGAGATTGCACCATTGCACTCCAGCCTGGGCACCAAGAGTGAAACTCCGTCTCAAAAAAAAAAAAAAAAAAAAAAAGAAAGAAAAGAAAAAGAAAAAAATGTATTTGAGATTTAGTCAAAACATTCCATTGGTGCTAACAAAATAGGCCTCACGTTGAATTATTTCAGTTTGGTGCTATATGACAGTAGTGTTTGGTGTATTTCACATGTCTCTACAAATAATCTGCAAAGATACAAATGATTTACAAATAGGTTTTCAACATCATTTCTTGTTTTTTTTGAGATGGAGTCTCACTTTGTCACCCAGGCTGGAGTGCAGTGGCATTATCTGGGCTCACTGCAACCTCCACCTCTGGGTTCAAGCGATTCTCCTGCCTCACCCTCCTGAGTAGCTGGGATTACAGGTGTGAGCCTCCACACCTGGCTAACTTTTATATTTTTAGGAGAGACAGGGTTTCACCACGTTGGCCAGGCTGGTCTTGAACTCCTGACCTTAAGTGATCCATCTGCCTTGGCCTCCCAAAGTGCTGGGATGATAGGTATGAGCCACCATGCCCGGCCCGTAATATCTTCAATAAAGAAATTTTTTTGTTTGTTTTTTGAGACAGACTCTCTCACTCTGTCACCTAGGCTGGAGTGTAGTGGCTCAATCCTGGCTCACTGCAACCTCTTCTTCCTGGGTTTAAGTGATTCTCCTGACCTCAAGTGATTCACCTGCCTTGACCTCCCAAAGTATTGGTATTACAGACGAGAGCCACCGTGCCTGGTCTATTAAAGATTAATTGGTAATAATATTGTCTTGATCCATTTTGTGCTGCTATAACACAATAACTGAGACTGGGTAATTTACAAAGAGCAGAAGTCTAGTTCTCATATTTCTTAAGACTGAGAAGTGCAAGATCAAGGCCCTGACATTTAGTGTCTAGTGAAGGCTGCATGCTGTGGGGAGGAGGAACACTGTGTCTTCACATGCACAAGGCAGAAGGGCAAGAGAGGACTAACTTCACTGTCAATCCCCTTTCTAAGGGAACCTAGTCCTATTAATGAGGAAGGAACCCTTCTGTCCCAATCATTTTTCAAAGGTCCACCTCTTAATACTATCACGTTGGCAACACCTCAATTTTGGAGGATCCTCATTCAAACCATAGCAAATATGTAAAATGCTGTTTTGTCTTTGAAATTAGTCTTAGTTGTGTGATTTTCAGTAGAAATCAGGCAAACAAATTTAAAAGGTATTTTTACTAAAATTACATGGAGCTAGGTGCAGTGGTTCATGCCTGTAATCCAAAGCTACTTAGGAGGCTAAGCTGGGGGGATGGCTTGAGCCCAGGAGGTCAAGACTGCAGTGAGCCATTATCACGCCACTGCACTACAGCCTGCGTGACAGAGTGAGATACTGTCTCAAAAACAAAAACAAAAAAAACAAAAATAAAGTACATGCTACAACATGGATGCACCTTGAAAATATGGTAACCGTATTAAGACACACAAAAGGACAATTATATGATTTCGCTTATATGAGGTATCTCAAATAGTCAAATGCCTAGACAGAAAGTAAAATAGTGGTTACCAGGGGCTGGAGGGAGGGGGTATTGTGAAGTTATTGTTTAGAGGGTAGAGTTTTAGTTTGGGTTGAATTAAAAAGTTCTGGAGATGGATGGTGGTTGAGGTCAAGAGATCGAGACCATCCTGGCCGACATGGTGAAACCCCGTCTCTACTAAAAATACAGAAATTAGCTGGGCATGGTGGTGCTTGCCTGTAGTTTCAGCTACTTGGGAGGCTGAGGCAGGAGAATCGCTTGAACCCGGGAGGCGGAAGTTGCAGTGAGCAGAGATCGTGCCACTGCACTCCAGCCTGGTGACAGAGCAAGACTCCATCTCAACAACAACAAAAAAAGTTGGTAAATTTTGTGTGATGTACATTTTAGCAAAATAAGCAAAAATAATCCTATGTAATTGTATTAATGAATTAATTTAATTTTATTTTTTTTGGAGAGGGAGTCTCCCTCTGTCACTCAGGCTGGAGTGCACCGGCACAATATTGGCTCCCTGCAACCTCCGCCTGCTGTGTCACGATTCTCCTGCCTCAGCCTCCTGAGTATCTGGGATTATAAGCATGTGCCACCATGCCCGGCTAATTTTTGTATTTTTAGTAGAGACAAGGTTTCACCACGTTGGCCAGACTGGTCTCAAACTTCTGACCTCAAGTGATCTGCCCACGTTGGACTCCCAAAGTGCTGGGATTACAGGTATGAGCCACTGCGCCCAACCAAATTTTATTTATTTTGTAAGAGACAAGGCCTCACTCTGTTGCACCAGCTGGAGTGCAGTGGTGCCATCATAGCTCACTGCAGCCTTGACCTCCCAGGCTCAAGCAATTCTCCCACTTCAACCTCTTGAGTACCTGGGATTACAGGAGTGAACCGCTGCACCCACTTCAGGGTTTCAATTTTGAGGAAGTCCAGATTGTCTATTTTCCCTTTTGTTGTCCTTGTTTTTGGTGTCATATCCAAATCATTGCCAAATCCAAGTCATGAAGATTTTGCCCTATGTTTTCTTCAGAGTTTTATAGTTTTAGCTCTTACACTTAGGCATTTGACACCTTTTGAGTTAATTGTGTATGTGGTGTATAATAAGGGCCCAACTTCATTCTTTTGAACATGTATCTCCAGTTTTGCCAGCACCATTTGCTGAAAAAACTGGTCTTTCCCTAATGAATGATCTTGACATCCTTGTTAAAAATTGTTGACCGGGCCAGGCACAGTGACTCATGCCTGTAATCCCAGCACTTTGGGAGGCCAAGGCGGGTGGATCACCTATGGTCAGAAGTTTGAGACCAGCCTGGCCAATGTGGTGAAACCCTGTCTCTATTAAAAATGCAAAAATTAGTTGGGCGTGGTGGTGCATGCCTGTAATCCCAGCTACTCGGGAGGCTGAGGTAAGAGAATTGCTTGAACCCAGGAGATGGAGGTTGCAATGAGTCAAGATCAAGCCACTGCACTCCCGCCTGGGTGACAGAGCCAGACTCCGTCTCAAAAAATAAAAAAATCGTTGACCATATATATGTGAGGGTTTATTTCTGGGATCTCTATTCTATTCCATTGTCTGTACATCTGCGTTTATGCTCATATCACAGTGTTTTGATTTCTGTAGGTTTGTAGTATATTTTGAAATCAGTAGTTGTGAGACCTCCAACTTTGGTTTTTTTTTTTTTTTTTTGAGGCGGAGTTTCATTCTTGTTGCCCAGGCTGGAGTGCAATGGCATGATCTCGGCTCACCGCAACCTCTGCCTCCCAGGTTCAAGCAGTTCTCCTGCCTCAGCCTCCCTAGTAGCTGGGATTATAGGCATGTGCCACCAGGCCCAGCTAATTTTGTATTTTTAGTAGAGACGGGGTTTCTCCATGTTGGTCAGGCTGGTCTTGAACTCCCGACCTCAGGTGATCCACCTGCCTCAGCCTACCAAAGTGCTGGGATTACAGGCGTGAGCCACTACGCCCGGCCTAACTTTGTTATTTTTCAAGATTGTTTTGACTTTTTAGGGTTTCCTGAAATTCCATATACTTTTTTTGTGTGTGCGGGTAATGGAGTTTAACTCTTGTTGCCCAAGCTGGAGTGCAATGGAGCAATCTCGGCTCACCACAACCTCTACCTCCTGGGTTCAAGCGATTCTCCTGCCTTAGCCTCCCGAGTAGCTGGAATTGCAGGCATGCACCACTACACCTGGCTAGTTTTGTATTTTTAGTCGAGATGGGGTTTCTCCATGTTGGTCAGGCTGGTCTCCAACTCCTGACTTCAGATGAACTGCCCACCTCAGCCTCCCAAAGTGCTGCGATTATAGGCATGAGCCACTGTGCTCTTAAACCTTCCAATCTGTGAACATGGAATGTCTTTCCCTTTATTTTTATTTTTAATTTTGAGTCAGGATCTTGCTGTCTCACCAGGCTGCAGTGCAGTGGCCTGATCACAGCTCACTGCAGCCTCAACCTCCTGGGCTCAAGAGATCCTCCTACTGCAGCCTCCTGAGTGCTGGGACTTCAGGTGCAAGCCACCATGCCTGGCTAATTTTTTTCTAGTTTTTGTAGAGATGGGGGGCCAGGTCTCACTTTTTTCTCCCCAGCACTTTGGGAGGCCAAGGTGCAGATTGCCTGAGTCCAGGAGTTCAAGACCCACCTGGGCAACATGGCGAAACTTGTCTACCAAAATACAAAAATTAGTCGAGTGTGGTGGTGCACATCTGAAGTCCCAGCTACTTGGGAGGCTGAGACAGGAGGATTGCTTGAGTCTGGGAGTGGGAAGTTGAAGTGAGCCAAGATCATGTCACTGTACTCCAGCCTGGGTGACAGAGTGAGACCCCATCTCAAATAATTTTTAAAAAAAAAAATTTTTTTTAATCTTTCAGGAATGTTTTGTAGTTAACAGTGTACAAGTCTTTTTTTTTTTTTTTTTGCCTTTTTTGTCAAGTGTTTTTTTATTGTTGTTTGTTTGTTTTTTGAGACGGAGTCTCGCTCTGTTGCCCAGGCTGGAGTGCAGTGATGTGATCTCGGCCCGCTGCAATCTCCACCTCCCAGGTTCAAGCAATTCTCCTGCCTCAGCCTCCCAAGTGTAGCTGGGATTACAGGTGTGTGCCACCGTACCCAGCTAATTTTTTGTATTTTTAGTAGAGACGGGGTTTCCCCATGTTGGCCAAGCTGGTCTTGAACTTGAACTCCTGACCTCAGGTGATGTGCCTGCCTGGGCCTCCCAAAGTGCTGGGATTACAGATGTGAGTCACCGCACCCAGCCTTAGGGTTGTCTTTCGAAAACAAATGTTTTTCTCTTCTTTTTTTTTTTTTTTTAATTTTTTGATACGGAGTCTTGCTCTGTTCCCCAGGCTGGAGTGCAGTGGCCCAATCTCAGCCCACTGCAACCACCGCCTCCCCTGTTGAAGGGATTCTCCTGCCTCAGCTTCCCAAGTAGCTTGGACAGGCGCGTATCAGCATGCCTGGCTAATTCTGTGTGTGTTTATGGAGATGGGGGGGTCTTGCTATATTGCCCAGGCTGGTCCCAAACTCCTGGCCTCAAGTGATCCTCCCAACTTGGCCTTCCAAGGTGAGCCACCTCTCCTGACTATTTTTTTTATTTTTATTTTTTTATTTTTTAGAGATGGGGATTTCACTATGTTGACCAAGCTGGCCTTGAACTCCTGGCCTCAAGTGATCCTCCCATCTCAGTTTCCCAAAGTGCTGGGATTACAAGCATGAGCCACTGTGCCCGGCCTCTTTGTTTCTGTCAAGTTTTTCAGTTATAAGAGTTCTTGGCCGGGCGCGGTGGCTCACGCCTGTAATCCCAGCGCTTTGGGAGGCCGAGGCGGGCGGATCACAAGGTCAGGAGATCGAGACCACGGTGAAACCCCGTCTCTACTAAAAATACAAAAAATTAGCCGGGCGCGGTTGTGGGCGCCTGTAGTCCCAGCTACTCGGGAGGCTGAGGCAGGAGAATGGCGTGAACCCGGGAGGCGGAGCTTGCAGTGAGCCGAGATCGCGCCACTGCACTCCAGCCTGGGCGACAGAGCGAGACTCCGTCTCAAAAAAAAAAAAAAAAAAGAGTTCTTTATATACTCGATATTAAGCAAGACCCTGTCTCTAAAAAAAAAAAAAAAAAAAAAAAAGATATGGCCGAGCGCAGTGGCTCATGCCTGTAATCCCAGCATTTGGGAGGCCGAGGAGGGTGAATCACCTGAGGTCAGAAGTTTGAGACCAGCCTGGACAACATGGTGAAACCCCATCTCTACTAAAAATACAAAATTAGCTGGGTGTGGTTGCGCATGCCTGTGATCCCAGCAACTTGGGAGGCTGAGGCAGAGAGAATTGCTTGAATCTGGGAGGCAGAGGTTGCAGTGAGCCGAGATCGTGCCACTGTACTCCAGCCTTGGACAACAAGACCGAAACTCCATCTCAAAAAAAAAAAAAAAAAAAAAAGCTATTAGTCCCTTACCAGATATATGATTTACAAATATTTTCTTCCATTCTGTAGGTTATCTTGTCTTGATACTGTATCTCATTCTTTTTTATGCTCTTTTTTGTTCTTACTATTCCCTTTTATTTGTGTAAACACTTTAAGTAGTATTATTTTGCATGCTATATAATCATTCAAGTGCCTGAAATCCAACTGACCCTCTTTTTTCCTATTGACTCTTCCTCATGACAGATTATTTCTTTATATATTTTGTAACTTTTGTTTGACTGGTCTTAAATTATGAAAATTGAGAAAGATTCTCTGCTTGGTGAAACTTCGGTCAGGCTCCTAAACCTCTTCTTAGGCCCATCTGTGTGCTTCCTCATAAAATCCAGTTTTAGCAAAGAACCTTGCCGAGTCAATTCAGCAAGAATTTCCCGCACTTAGGATCCTCATCCTTCACCCTCCTCCCAGGGTCTGGTCACCCTGGCCCGTTTTTCGCAAAAATTCTGGTAGGTTGGTCTAGACAGAATCTTCCTCATCCCGATGTTTCCTCTCAGTGATTCTTCTCACTCACTCCTGCCCTGCTCCTTGGCTATAAATTCCCACTTGCCTGTGCTGGATTCAGAATTTAGCCCAATCCTTCCAGCTGCAAGACCCCATTGCAGTAGTTCCTATACTGATCTCCATAGTCCTGAGTAAAGTCTTCCTGATGTGCTTTTTAAATTTTTATTTATTTATTTATTTATTGACAGAGTCTTGCTCTGTCGTACAGGCTGGAGTGCAGTGGCACAATCCGGCTCACTGCAACCTCCACTCCCAGGTTCACGCGATTCTCCTGCCTCAGCCTCCCGAGTAGCTGGGACTACAGGTGCCCACCACCACGCCTGGCTAATTTTTTGTATTTTTAGTAGAGACAGGGTTTTGCCATGTTGGCCAGGCTGGTCTTGAACTCCTGACCTCAAGTGATCCGCCTGCCTGGACCTCCCAAAGTGCTGCGATTCCAGGTGTGAGCCACCGCACTTGGCCACCTGATGTACCTTAACAAATACCACTGAAACAGTTTTCTTTTCTGGCAGTGGGGTAGTCTCTCTGCATTCTATTTTTTTTTTTTTTTTTTTTTTGAGACAGAGTTTCGCTGTTGCCCAGGCTGGCGTTGAATGGCATGATCTCGGCTCACCACAACCTCCACCTCCTGGGTTCAAGCGATTCTCCTGCTTCAGCCTCCGGAGTAGCTGAGATTGCAGGCACGCACCACCACGCCCAGCTAATTTTGTGTTTTTAATAGAGGTAGGGTTTCTCCATGTTGGTCAGGTTGGTCTCGAACTCCTGACCTTGTGATCTGCTCGCCTTGGCTTCCCAAAGTGCTGGGATTACAGGAGTGAGCCACTGCACCTGGCCTCTGCCTTCATTTCTTAATTGCCAGTCATAATTTTTTCTTTCACAGAATCCATATCTTAAACTTGGAAGGAATCTGCTGCATTTCCCTAAAGAGTATTTTGTTTTGTTTTGCTAGAGACAAAAGCAGTTACTGGGGCTTATAACACAGTACCCCTAAGTATGGCACATTGGCATTCTGGTGGTTTTTTAGCTGAAGGAGGCAGGAGTGCCTCAAAAGCAAGATGGTCTCTCTCTGACCTTCTCCTGCCTCTCTATCCTCCCACCTGCCTACCTCCCCACTCCCCGACCCCACTATTTCTCTCCTAAAGCAAGCCATGAAATTGAGAAAGATTACTCTCTGACTTACTTCTTCTGAAAGTAGGTCATAGACCCTTATGTGACATGGGTCCTGCCTGATACACAGAGGAAGGGAATGCTACACAGAGACACGAAGAATCTGGACAAACGGGTTATGCTGAGTTCCCCCAAGCAAACACATTTTTCCCTGAGTCTGTCTCTGTCATTCAAGCCAGAGTACTTTCACGCAATCCTAGTTGACTGCAATCCTCGTTGACTGCAGCCTGGACCTCCTGGGCTCAAGCTATCCTCCCACCTCAGCCTCTTTAGTAGCTAGGACTACAGGTACATGCCACTATGCCTGCTAATTAAAAAAAAATTTTTTTTTTTTGGCCAGGTGCGATGGCTCACACCTGTAATCTCAGGCAGATCACCCGAGGTAGGGAGTTTGAGACCAACCTGACCAACATGGAGAAACCCCATCTCTACTAAAAATACAAAAATTAGGCGAGCGTGGTGGTGCATGCCTGTAGTCCCAGCTACTCAGGAAGCTGAGGCAGAGGCTTGCTTAAACCTGGGAGGCAGAGGGTGCAGTGAGCCGAGATCGCGCCACTGCACTCCAGCCTGGGCGACAGAGCGAGATTCCGTCTGAAAAAAAAAAAAAAAAACAACTCAGGGGAACACATTTATTATAAATAGGTATTTTATTTATAAAGAACATTTTGGGCTGGGCGCTGTGGCTCACGCCTGTAATCCCAGCACTTTGGGAGGCCGAGACGGACGGATCACGAGGTCGGGAGATCGAGACCATCCTGGCTAACACGGTGAAACCCTGTCCCTACTAAAAATACAAAAAAAAAAAAAAAAAAAAAAAAAAATTAAGAGCCGGGCGTGGTGGCGGCGCCTGTGGTCCCACCTACTCGGGAGGCTGAGGCAGGAGAATGGCGGGAACCCGGGGGGCGGAGCTTGCAGTGAGCCAAGATGGCGCCGCTCACTCCAGCCTGGGCGACAGAGCGAGACTCCGTCTCCAAAAACAAAACAAAACAAACAGAAAATTGAGCTTGATATCTAAAAGGTAAGGATGTTTACCCAAGTCATTGTATTTTCACACACTGCTGCACACATCACATGATTTGTCCCACGAGTACAGCCAACAACAGTCGGCTATTTTAGCAGGATGGAAAGGGACCTCTTCCCGGCCCGGGAGGAGGTTTGTCGAGTGCACGCGCAATGTTGTGCGCATGCGCAGGCCGAGTCAACGGTCCTTTTTGGTGCCTGGAAATGCGCAGGCGCGTCATTCCGGCGCCGGCTTTGGCGGAGGGGCGGGGCTTGCGCCGGCGTCTCTTCTTCCAACTGCAGTTTGTGGCAGCGCCATTTTGAATGTGCGGCTGCCGCGGGTGTGAGTCGGCGGAGGACGAGTTGCCGACTCGTCTCCATAGCGGTCTCTTGATTGTCGATATTTTGTTGCCATAGGTTTATCTAGAGACGTATACATATATATAGACACGCTATATAGAAATCTAGGCCTGTATCCGGCGTCCGAGGCGAACTCCCTAAGATGATGTTAAGAGGAAACCTGAAGCAAGTGCGCATTGAGAAAAACCCGGCCCGCCTTCGCGCCCTGGAGTCCGCGGCGGGCGAGAGCGAGCCGGCGGCCGCGGCAGCCATGGCGCTCGCGCTTGCGGGGGAGCCGGCACCGCCCGCGGCCGCGCCGCCGGAGGACCACCCGGACGAGGAGCTGGGGTTCACTATCGACATCAAGAGTTTCCTCAAGCCGGGCGAGAAGACGTACACGCAGCGCTGCCGCCTCTTCGTGGGGAACCTGCCCACCGACATCACGGAGGAGGACTTCAAGAGGCTCTTCGAACGCTATGGCGAGCCCAGCGAAGTCTTCATCAACCGGGACCGTGGCTTCGGCTTCATCCGCCTGGTGAGTGTCAGGCCGCCCGCGCGAGGGAACAAAAGGGCTGCCGGGGCGGCCGCGGGGCCGTGGGCTGAGGCCCCCCTCGTCCTAGGACGCCGTCTCCGTGAGCTGTGGCAACCGTGGCGCCCTCGGCCTCACCGATTCCCCCGGGCGGGATTGGCCGCTTCCCCTCGGGTTTCGAGTTCGCGGTCCCGGGATTTCCTGCGCTCTCGGTGGCCGCCGTTTTCCGCCGCGCGCCGGTCGTGCTTGCGGTGGCTGCGGGCCTGCTGCCCGGCGCTGGCCCGGGCACGGTGCGCTCTGCCCAGGCCGCGAGCGCTCCGGGGTTCCCCGTTGCCCGGGTACCGAAAGGGCCCGGGGGCAGGGGCGGGCGGCGTTTTGGGATGAGAATTCTTCAAGGCAAAAATTGTGCCATAATAGAAACGAAGTGAACGTCAATTTGGAACGGAAGCTTGAGTCGCACCAGACGAATCACTGGTGAGGGTCTATCCGGGAGACTTGCTTCTTAGACGGTTATTCACATCCCATCCTTGGCTTCAACGACACCTATATGCGTTTAAGGGTAGACCACTTTATTTCTAAATTAAATTTATTTATTTTAATAGAAATGGGGTCTCGCCGTGTTGACCAGGCTAGTCTCGAACTCCTGGGCACGAGCGATCCTCCTGCCTTGGACTCCCACTTGATTTCTCACCTCAGTGCAGCCTGCTTTTTACCTCAAACTGCTTAGGTGCCCAAACTCTGTACTCAAGTAACACCGTTTAATCTGCGGTAATGGGACGGTGTTTAGTTTTATGTGTCTAATACAGTGTTTCTCTACCAAACATCCTGGAGAGTTCCACGTTTTTATAGGGGGAGAATAGATGATACACAGTAATACTTCATAAATTACTGATACATACCCTAGTGTCAGAGTAATATAGCTTACTCTCTTGTAATCTAAATTTTGAAAAGTTTTCCAATAATTTATGCAAAAATTGTGATTCCTTTATATTTTTTAAAAATTTGAACAAGCCTGGCCAAACTCCATCTCTACTAAAAATACAAAAATTAGCTGGGCATGGTGGTGCACGCCTGTAGTCTCCCGTTACTTGGGAGGCTGAGGCAGAGGCTGCAGTGAGCTGAGATCACAAAACAAAACAAAAATAGCGAAGGTTTACGCCTTTTTTTTTTTTTTTTTTTTTTTTTTTTTTTTTTGAGACAGGGTCTCGCGCTATCACCCTAGGTAGAGTACAGTGGCGTGATCTCAGCTCCTGGGCTCAAGCAGTTCTCCTGCCTCAGCCTCCCGAGTAGCTGGGACTACAGTCATGCACCCCCAAGCCCGCCTAATTTTTGTGATTTTTTGTAGAGGCAGCGTTTCGCCATGTTGCCCAGATTGCTTTCGAATTCCTGGGCTCAAGAGATCCTCCCGTCTTGGCCTCCCAAAGTGCTGGAATTACAGGGTGAGCCACTGTGCCCAGCCTGGAGCTTTGACTTTCAAAATTGGGTTCTCTGTCTGGACGATACAAAATCTTAATATGTAGAGAAAATTGTAGTTACGTGGTACTGTATTTTTATTACTTTTTTCTTTTTTAAAAAATTAATGTACTTCTAAAACCTTTAAGATACTGTTTTTTTGAGACGAAATCTTGCTCTGTCACCAGGTTGGAGTGCAGTGGCGGGATCTTGGCTCACTGCATCCTCCACCTACCGGGTTCAAGCGATTCTCCTGCCTCAGCCTCCCAGCTGGGACTACGGGCGCATGCGACCACGACCAGCTGATTTTTGTATTTTTGGTAGAGACGGGGTTTCACCCATGTTGGCCAGGATGGTCTCGCCCTCTTGACCTCGTGCTCCACCTGCCTCGGCCTCCCAAAGTGCTGGGATTTCAAAGATGAGCCAGGGCACCCAGCCAAGAGACTGTATTTTTTAGGGCAAACATTTCAACATGTAAGCGGCTTCAAGAGAAGGGCAAATATTCACAACTGCTAATAATAATGAAATAGGGAAATTTCCTTAAAATTCAGGTTAAATAATCATTACATTTTGAATATTATAAATGCATTTCTTTATTTTTTGGACATTAGATAAACAGCTCGCCATTTGGTGAACATTTTTATGCAAAAGTTATCTTTTTTGGCCGGGCGCGGTGGCTCATGCCTGTAATCCCAGCACTTTGGGAGGCTGAGGCGGGCGGATCACAAAGTCAGGAGATCGAGACCATCCAGGCTAACACGGTGAAACCCCGTCTCTACTAAAAATACAAAAAAATTAGCCGGGCGTGGTTGCAGGCGCCTGTAGTTCCAGCTACTCAGGAGGCTGAGGCAGGAGAATGGCGTGAACCCGGGAGGCGGAGCTTGCAGTGAGCCGAGATCGCGCCACTCACTCTAGCCTGGGTGACAGAGCGAGACTCCGTCTCAAAAAAAAAAAAAAATTTACATATGGTAAAGGGTAAAAATTTTAAGTGTACTGGTTGGTGATTTTTTTTTTTCTTTTTTTTTCTTTTGAGACAGAGTGCCCAGACTGGAGTGCAGTGGCATGATCATGGCTCACTTGATCAAGCCTCGACTTCCTGGGCTCAAGTGATCCTCACACCTCAGCCCCTCAGGTTGCAGGGACCACAAGCACACACCACCACACCTGGCTAATTTTATTTGTTTTTTGTAGAGACAAGGTCTCTCTCATGTTGCCCAGGCAGGTCTCAAACTCCTGGGCTTAAGTGATCCCTCCGCCTCAGCTTCCCAAAGTGTTAGGATGACAGGTGTGAGCCACCATGCCTGGCCACTGGTTTGTGAGTTTTGACAAATGTATACGTCTGTTTAACTCAAACCCCTATCAAAATATACATGTTATCACCCCATAAAATGTCTTCATATTTTTTCCTATTCTCTCTTTCTTTTTTTTTTTTTTGAGACGGAGTCTTGCTCTGTCACCCAGGCTGGAGTGCAATTGTGCGATCTCGGCTCACTGCAAGCTCCGCCTCACGGGTTTACGCCATTCTCCTGCCTCAGCCTCCCCAGCAGCTGGGACTACAGGCGCACACCGCCACGCCCGGCTAATTTTTTTGTATTTTTAGTAGAAACGGGGTTTCACCATGTTAGCCAGGATGGTCTCGATCTCCTGACCTCGTGATCCGTCTGCCTCGGCCTCCCAAAGTGCTGGGATTACAGGCGTGAGCCACTGCGCCTGGCCCTATTCTTTCTTTCAAGACTGTTTCTAAAGTCTACTTCTCAAGAGTTGTTGGATTATATGATGTATTAGGTAAGAAAGTGCCTATCTCTTTTTAGGTGTTTACTAACCGCTACTACTATTACTAGTGAGTTAAAAGCAATAAACAAAACGACTGTTTAGAATGCAGTCATCCCTCAGTATCTGGGGGGGATTGATTCTAGGACCTCCTCCAGTACTAAAATTCGTAGATGCTTAAATCCTTATACTGTGTAAAAATGGCATTGTTTTTCCATATTACCCATGCAATCCTCCTGTATACTTTAAATCATCTCTAGATTACTTATAATACCTAGTACAATGTAAATGCTATATGAATAGCTGTTATACTGTATTATTTGGTTTATTTAGTTATCTATTTGAGATGGATTCTCGCTCTATTGCCCAGGCCTGAGTGTAGTGGCTGGCGCTGTCTCAGCTCACTGCATTCTCTGCCTCACGGGTTCAAGCGATTCTGCCTCAGCCTCCAGAGTAGCTGGGACTACAGCCACATGCCACATGCCTGGCTAATTTTTTTTTTTTTTTTTTTGTATTTTTAGTAGAGACGGGGTTTCACCTTGCTGGCTAGGCTGGTCTCGAACTCCTGACCTCGTGATCTGCCCACCTCGGCCTCCTAAAGTGCTGGGACTGCAGGCATGAGCCACTGCACCCAGCCTATTTTATTTTCTTTTATTTAAATTTTATTTTTTATTTTAAAGGAATCAAGACAAGGTCTTGCTGTTTCACCTAGGCTGGTCTTAAACTCCTGGCCTCAAGGATTCTTCCTGTTTTGGCTTAAAGTGCTGGGATTACAGGTGTGAGCCCTCTTACCCTGCCTGTCTGTATTATTTTAAATTGTTTCTTTCCCGAATGTTTTCTTTTCTTTTTTCTTTTTTTGACAACGAGTCTCTCCCTGTCACCCAGGCTGGAGTGCAGTGGTGTGATCTCGGCTCACTGCAACCTCTTGCCTTCTGGGTTCAAGAGATTCTCCCACCTCAGCCCCCCAAGTAGCTGGGACTACAGGTGCTTACTACCATGCCCTGGCTAATTTTCGTATTTTTTGATAGAGACTGGGTTTTGCTATGTTGGCCAGGAGGCAGGTCTTGAACTCCTGACCTCAAGTGATCTGCCTGCCTCAGCCTTCCAAAGTGGTGGGATGACAGGTGTGAGCCATTGGGCCTGGTCCTAAATATTTTTGATCTACTTCTCTTGAATCCATGGATACAGAGGGATGAGTATGTCTCTAAAAAGGGTAACTTCATTTGTTTTTGGAAAAATAATTCTATAGGTAGATTTTTGCAATAAAGGGCAATAATTTCAAGCTGTCATGAACATTTTAGGGATTGAATAAAGAGCTCTTGTGACCTTAAGACATTTTTCATAAGATAGTATGTTTGTATTCTTCTTACATATACATGTAAAGCCTCTTCAGTTGTCCCTGGAGAGTTCCCATAACACAGTGAAAAAGACGTACCGCTATTACATTTACCAGTTCCTTATTTATTGTTTTAGGTGCTGCCCATATTCTACACCAACTTTGAATTCTCCAAGTAGAAGGAAGTTCTCTTACCTTTTAGTTTCAGCAATGAGCATATTTTTTAGTTTATAATAAGTGCATATGTACACTTGCTTCTCTATATAATGGCGAGAACTGTTATAGCTCGTGAATGTTGCCTTTGTTTCTCTTCATGTGATGGTGAGAAATGTGTAACCCATGCCAGTATTTCAGGAGAAGTCATTAATAAGACATTGGCTAGAGCAAGGGGGCTCACACCTGTAATCTCACACTTTGGGAGGCTATGGCGAGAGGACTGCTTGAGGCCAGGAGTTCAAGAGACCAGCATAGGCAATATAGTGAGACCCCCCCATCTCTACAAAAAATTAAAAAATTAGCCAGACTTGGTGGCATACATTCGTAATCCCAGCTAGTCGGGAGGGTGAGGCAGGAGGATCCCTTGAGCCCCAGAGTTTGAGGCTGCAGTAAGCTATGATTGTGCCACTGTACTCCAGGCTGGGCAATAGAGTAAGACCCTGTCTCAGGACACCTCCCTCCCCTGAAAAAAAAACCCAAGAACTAATAGTTTTTACTTATAATATTGAAAAGAAATGAAAATAAAAAGAAAAGGTGATTTGTCTGGCTGTACAGAGGCGGAATGTTTTATTAAGACATAAAAAACAGGCCGAGTGCGGTGGCTCATGCCTGTAATCCCAACACTTTGGGAAGCTGAGGTGGGCGAATCTCGAGGTCAGGAGTTCAAGACCAGCCTGGCCAACATTGTGAAACCCTGTCTCTGCTGGGGTTTCAATACAAAATACAAAAAATTAGCTGGGCGTGCTGGCGTTCGCCTGTAGTGCCAGCTACTCAGGAAGCTGAGGCAGGAGAATCTCTTGAACCCGCGAGGCAGAGGTTACAGTGAGCCGAGATTGCACCATTGTGCTCTAGCCCGGGTGACGGTGCCAGATTCTGTCTCAAAAAAAAAAAAAAAAAAAAAGAGATGAAAAACATAAGGGTATGGAGAGAATTATTCCTTTGATGATAGTTTCTAGCCAAGTTATTGTTATTTTTTATTTTTATTTTTTCTGAGACAGAGTCTTGCTCTGTTGATCAGGCTGGAGTGCAGTGGCGCCATCTCGGCTCACTGCAACTTCTGCCTCCTAGATTCAAGAGATCTCTTACCTCAGCCTCCCAGGTAGTTGGGATTAAGGCGCCGCCACCACGCCCAGGTAATTTTTGTATTTTTAGTAGAGATGGGATTTCACCATGTTGGCTAGGCTGGTCTCAAACTCCTGACCTCAGGTGATCCGCCCGCTTCAGCCTCTGAAAGTGCTGGGATTACAGGGGTTAGCCACTGTGCCCAGCCTCTAGTCAAGTTATTAATATGTTTTTAATATATGTAGGAGATTTTGAAACTACATTGCTTTGAATATTTAATAGTTGGTAACTAGCCTTATGAGGAGCTAATCTTTAAATGATTACTTTTAACAAAACAACGGAGTTCGGACCTTTTAATTAAAATGTTTAAAATGATGATTGAATAGTTAAAAACCCTGTGATACCAAAGTTAAAAGATAAAAAATCAAATCGACCCTGTCAGCCATTTGCTAAAGCTACCTCGTTCTCCCTAGAAGCCAAAGAGTGTTTTAAATTTTTTCTGTTACTGTCATCTTCTAACAATGTTTTTTCTTCCTAAAAAGGAATCCAGAACACTGGCTGAAATTGCAAAAGCAGAGCTGGATGGCACTATTTTGAAGAGCAGACCTCTACGAATTCGCTTTGCTACACATGGAGCTGCCTTAACTGTCAAGAACCTTTCTCCAGTTGTTTCCAATGAGCTGCTAGAGCAAGCATTTTCTCAGTTTGGTCCTGTAGAGAAAGCTGTTGTGGTTGTGGATGATCGCGGTAGAGCTACGGGAAAAGGTTTTGTAGAATTTGCAGCAAAACCTCCTGCACGAAAGGCTCTGGAAAGATGTGGTGATGGGGCATTCTTGCTAACAACGTAAGTTTTAAATATCTTGTCCTTCTTCTATCCAGTTACATATGGGCTTCTCTTTGTTCTGGAATTCTGTCTTTCCTTGCAGTTGATACTAGCATATGGTAAGTAGGTGTTGAGTAAAAATTTTTGTGTACTTGTAGGAGTCAAGAGTCATGTACTTTCTTCAAACTTCAGAGTTTAAATCTCAGCAGTGTTTTGTATTATGATTTCATTTAACTTACTGAACATATATATACAAAGTAAAATCTGTGAAGTTAAGATAATCCTTTCAGAAACTGTTATCAGCTTTATTGACATCTAATTTACCTTCATAAAAAGCACCTCAAGGGTGCGGTGGCTCAAGCCCCAGACTTTCAGCGGGTAGATCACCTCAGGTCAGGAGTTCATGACCAGCCTGGCCAACGTGACACGAAACCCCGACTCTACTAAAAATACAAAAATTAGCTGGGCGTGGTGATGTGCGCCTGTAGTCGCAGCTACTGGGGAGGCTGAGGCTCGAGAATCACTTGACTCTGGGAGTCGGAGGTTGCAGTGAGCCGAGATGGTGCCACTGCACTCCTGCCTGGGTGACAGACTGTCTCAAAAACAAAAACAAAAACAAAACAAAACAAAAAAAACCCTCATCTCTACTAAAAATACAAAAATTAATTGGGCGTGGTGACACATCCCTGTAATCCCACCTACTCAGGAGGCTGAGGCACGAGAATTGCTTGAACCTTGGAGGCAGAGGTTGCAGTGATCCCAGATCGTGCCACTGCACTCCAGCCTGGGTGACTGAGTGACCTTGTCTCAAAAAAAATAGTACCTTGGGCCAGGCTCGGTGGCTCACGCCTGTAATCCTAGCATTCTGGGAGGCCGAGGCAGGTGGATTGCCTGAGCTCAGGAGTTTGAGACCAGCCTGGGCAAATGGCGAAACCCTGTCTCTATTAAAAATATGAAAAATTAGCTGGGCTTGGTGGTGTGTGCCTGTAAGCACAGCTACTTGGGAGGGTGAGTCACCAGAATTGGTTGGACCTGGGGGACGGAGGTTGCAGTGAGTTCAGATTGTGTCATTGCACTCCAGACTGGGCGACAGAGCAAGACTCTGCCTAAAAAAAACAAAAACAACAACAACATAAAAACATCTTGGGGGCTGCGTGGTGGAGTGCACAGTAGTCTCAGCTATTTGCCCTGTTGTCCCAGCTATGCAGGAGGCTGAGATGGGAGGATCACTTGAGCCTAGGAGGTCGAGGTTGCAATGAGACCCTGTCTCTATTTAAAAAGAAAATTAAAAAAATAATAGTAATAAAATAATTTAAAAAAAATTCTGTTGTAGAGCTCAATGAGGTGGTTTTTTTTTTTGTTTTGTTTTGTTTTGTTTTTTTTTGGGAGATGAGTCTTACTCTGTTGCCTAGGCTGGAGTGCAGTGGCAATCTCGACGAACTGTAACCTCTCCCTCCCACGTTCAAGCAATTCTCCTTCCTCAGCCTCCCGAGTAGCTGGGATTCCAGGCGTAAGCCACTGTGTCTGACTAATTTTTATATTTTTAGTAGAGACGGGGTTTCACCATGTTGGGCAGGCTGGTCTGGAACTCCTGACCTCAGGTGATCCGCCCACCTCGGCCTCCCAAAGTGCTGGGATTACATACATGAGCCACCATGACTGTCCTGTATTTTTGTAGAGACTGGATTTCACCATGTTGGCCAGGCTGGTCTGGAACTCTTGACCTTAAGTAATCCACCTGCCTGGGCCTCCCCAAGTGCTGGGATTACAGGCATGAGCCACTTCGCCCGGCTGAGCTCAATGAGTTTTAACAAACATATGTACTCATGTAACGCACTGCCATAATAAAAATACAGAACACTTCCATTACCCCACAGAAGTTCTCTGTGCCTTTTTACAGTTATTTTGTACTCTACCTGCCTTAGATAGCTATTTCTGTTACTATAAATACGTTTTGTGTTTTCTAATATTAAGTGAAATCATATAGTATGTATTCTTCTGTGTCTGGCTTCTCTTGCTTAGCATGTGTTTATGAGATTTCATTCATATCTTCGTGTGTATAGTATTTTGTTCCTTTTTATGGCTGAGTCGTATTCCATGGTATGGACATAACTGTGTTTTGTCCGTGATATATGGATGGATATTTGAGTTGCTTACAACTACTGGCCATTGTGAATAAAGCTACTATGAGTATTTGTTTACAAGGCTTCTTGTAAATATTAGGCTTTCATGTGACTTAGGTAAATATTTAGGGGTAAATTCTGTATGTTTAACTTTATAAGAAACTGCCAAGCTCTTTTCCATAGTGGTGTACCATTTTACATTCCTACCAGCAATGAGTGAGTTACTTCTAGTTGCTCCACATTTTACCCACACTTGGTGTTTTTATTTTTTATTTTTATTTTATTTTATTATTGTTATTTTTTGAGACGGAGTTTTCACTCTTGTTGCCCAGGCTGGAGTGCAATGGCGCCATCTCAGCTCACTGCAACCTCCACCTCCTGGGTTCAAGCAATTCTCCTGCCTCAGCCTCCCAAATAGCTGGGATTACAGGCATGTGCCACCATGCCTGGCTAATTTTGTATTTTTAGTAAGACGGGGTTTCTACATGTTCGTCAGGGTGGTCTTGAACTCTGGACTTCAGTTTGGCCTCCCAAAGTGCTGGGATTACAGGCGTGAGCCACCACGCCTGGCCTTATTATTATTATTATTTTGAGACGAAGTCTTGCTCTGTCATCCAGGCTGGAGTGCAGTGGAGCGATCTCGGCTCACTGCAGCCTCTGCCTTCCGGGTTCAGGTGATTCTTCTGCCTCAACCTCCTGAGTAGCTAGGACTAGAGGCGCGTGCTACCACGCCCGGCTAATTTTTGTAATTTTAGTAGAGATGAGGTTTCACCAAGTTGGCCAGGATGGTCTCCATCTCTTGAGCTCTTGATCCGCCCATCTTGGCCTCCCAGAGTGCTGGGATTACAGGTCTGAGGCAGTGTGCCTGGCCTATTTTTAATTTTTTAATTTTTTTTAATTTTAGTTTTTTTAGTTTTTTTTTTTTTTTTTTTGAGATGGAGCCTCACTGTTGCGCAGGCTGGAGTGTAGTGACGTGACCTCGGCTCACTGCAACCTCTGCCTCCAGGTTCAAGCAGTTCTCTGCCTCAGCCTCCCGAGTAGCTGGGATCACAGGTGCCTGCCACCACGCCCAGCTAATTTTTGTATTTTTAGTAGAGACAGGGTTTCACCATCTCGGTCAGGCTGGTCTTGAACTCCTGACCTCCTGATCCACCCGCTTGGCCTCCCACAGTGCTGGGATTACAGGCATGAGCCACCGTGCCCAGCCTATCTTTAATATTTTGTTAATTTGTTTGTTGAGACAGAGTCTCCATGTGTCGCCCAGGCTAGAGTGCAGTGATTCCATCTCGGCTCACTATAATCTCTGCCTCCTGAGTTCAAGTGATAATTGTGCCTCAGCCTCCTGAGTAGCTGGGACTACAGGCGTGCACCACTATGCCTGGCTAAGTTTTTTTTTTTTTTTTTTTTTGCAGTAGAGATGGGGTTTTGCCGTGTTGGCTAGACTGGTCAGGAACTCCTGGCCTCAAGTGATCCACCTGCTTCAGTCTCCCTGAGTGCTGGGATTACAGGTGTGAGCTACTGTGCCCAGTTGCGCTTGGTGCTTTTTAGACTTAGATATTCTAGTTAGTTTAGCGCAATCTCATCATGATTTAAATTTTAGTTTCCTCATGACTAATGATGAGCATCTTTTCATGTGCTTTTTGGCCAATTATATATCTTTCCTGAAATATCTAAAATATTTTTGTCCATTTTTTTTAGATGTCCCCCTTGTTCTTTTTTTTTTTTCTGAGACAGAGTCTCGCTCTGTCGCCCAGGCTGGAGTGCAGTGGCACGATCTCGGCTCACTGCAAGGTCTGCCTCCCGGGTTCACGCCATTCTCCTGCCTAATCCTCCCGAATAGCTGGGACTACAGACACCAGTCACCATGTCTGGCTAATTTTTTTTGTATTTTTAGTAGAGACGGGGTTTCACCGTGTTAGCCAGGATGGTCTTGATCTCCTGACCTTTTGATCCGCCCACCTCAGCCTCCCAAAGTGCTGGGATTACAGGTGTGAGCCACCGCACCCGGCCCCTCTTTGTTCATTTTTAATTGGGCAGATTGTCTTCTTACTGAATTATCAAATCTAGGTATGTCTGTATTATAAATCTTCCTCCCAGTCTGTGGCTTGTTTTTAAATTTTCTTTTCTTTTTATTTATTTATTTATTTTTTGGGGACACGGTCTCGCTCTGTCACTCAGGCTGAAGTGCAGTGGAGTGATCTCGGCTTACTGCAGCCTTGACCTCCTGGGCTCAAATGATTCTCCTTCCTTAGCCTGCTGAGTAGCTAGTACTGCAGGCATGCGCCACCACGCCTGGCTAATTTTTTGATTTTTTTTTTTTAAAGTAGATACGAGGTCTTGCTGTGTTGCCCAGACTGGTCCCTAACTCCTGAGCTTAAACTATCCTCCTGTCTTAGCCTCCCAAAGTGCTGGAATTACAGGTGTGAGCCATTGCATCTGTGAAATGTTTTAACTTTTAACAGTGACCCTCAAAGAGCAGATGTTTTTATATTTTGTGAAGTCCAAATTTTGTCAATTTTTTTTTCTTGTATGGTTTGTTCTGTGTCCTTGTATGATCTTTGCCTAAGATTGCAAAACTTTTCTTATGTTTTCTTGAGAAATTTTATAGCTTTTACATTTATACATTTTGAATGTAACGTAAAAATCCTTTTTATTGTGCAGGTTTCCAGTTGTTCGGCACCATTAATTGAAAAGATTTATGATTTCCCCTTTGTTACCCTGTTACCCTTGCATCTTTATTAAAAAAACCTGGGAAAAAAATCTGTACTTTTTTTGTTTCATTGACCAGTTTGTCAGTTCCAAAATCGTACTTGCTTAATTACCATATTTACCCTAAGCTTTGAAATCAGGTTATAATCATCCAATTTTATTTTTTTAGGTATTTAGGTTCTTTGTATTTGCTTATTGTATGGTGCTGTCAGCTCTTGGTTGGGATCATTCAGATGTTTTAGGGTTTAGAGAATTGAATTTAAAAGTTTTTGTTTCCTGGCTCCATGGAGCTTAGTTGCTGATTTGTAAGCATTTTAAAACTTATTCTTGACTATTAAGCATTGATACTAAAACTGAGATTCATGCTATATCTGCTGTTTTACAACACAATCTTGTCAGAGGCTTTGCTCTTATTCTCTTAGAGAATGCTCTTCAGATTGTCATAGATTTTGCTTTTCCATTTTATTTTAATTTAATTTTTAATTTTTTAATTTTTTATTTTTAATAGAGATGGGGTTTCACCATATTGGCTACGCTGGCCTTGAACTCCTGGCCTTAGGTGATCTGCCTGCCTCAGCCTCCTAGAGTGCTGAGATTACAGACGTGAGCCACTGCTCCAGGCCTAATTTTTGTATTTTTTGTAGAGGTGGATTTTGTCATTTTGCCCAGGCTGGGCTTCAACTCCTGAGCTCAAGCAATCCACCTGTCTCAGCCGGCCGCAGCCTCCCAGAGTGCTGGGATTACAAGTGTGAGCCATTGTTCTTGTCCTTTTTTTTTTTCTTTTTTTTCTTGAGGCAGTGTCTCAGTGTGCCTCCCAGGCTGGAGTGCAGTGGCATGATCACAGCTGATTGCTGTGACCTGCTGGGCTCAAGTCATCCTTCCACCTCAGCCTCCCAAGTTGCTGGGACTATAGGCATGCACCACCACACCTATAGGCATGCACCAGCCACCCCATGCCTGGCTAATTTTTGTACTTTTTGTATTTTCGCCACATGGCCCAGGCTGACCTTGAACTCCTGGGCTCAAGCGATCTGCCTGTTTTGGCCTCCCAAAGTGCTAGGATTACAGTCACAAGCCGCCGCTCCTGGCTGGTAGGATTTAATTAATTAATTAATTTATTTATTTATTTATTTGAGACAGGATCTCGCTCTGTCACTCAGGCTGGAGTTCTGTGGCATGTTCTTGGCTCACTGCAACCTCTGCCTCCTGGGTTCAAGCGATTCATGTGCCTTAGTGCCTCAGCCGCCTGAATAGCTGGGACTACAGATGTTCACCATGCCTGGCTAATTTTTGTATTTTTAGTGGGGACGGGGTTTCACTATGTTGACCAGGCTAGTCTCGAACTCCTGACCTCAAGTGATTCACCTGCGTCGGCCTCCCAAAGTCCTGGGATTACAGGCGTGAGCCACCGCGCCCCGCTGCAGGCTTGCTCTTTTAAACTCTTCCCTGCACGCTTTTCCTGTGCAGAAGAGTACAAAAATAATTTTGTACTTTTCCTATTTTATGTTTATATTTGTTTTTTTTTTTTTTTTTTTTTGAGACGGAGTCTCACTCTGTCGCCCGGGCTGGAGTGCAGTGGCCGGATCTCAGCTCACTGCAAGCTCCGCCTCCCGGGTTTACGCCATTCTCCTGCCTCAGCCTCCCGAATAGCTGGGACTACAGGCGCCCGCCACCTCGCCCGGCTAGTTTTTTGTATTTTTTTTTAGTAGAGACGGGGTTTCACCGTGTTAGCCAGGATGGTCTCGATCTCCTGACCTCGTGATCCGCCCGCCTCGGCCTCCCAGAGTGCTGGGATTACAGGCTTGAGCCACCGCGCCCGGCCTTATGTTTATATTTGAAAGGGATTACTTTTTCCAACATTTTATTTGCTTTATCATATTTTTCCATTAAAGGAGATTACTTTTAGACAAAAAAAAAATTCTTTAAGAAAAACATAATATTTCCATTGCCTGTTGAAAGTAATGAGTTATCTAGAAAAACCTGCTAGTAAGTATAAATTGCTACTTAACTTTTGAGGAAAGCAACATTAACCTTTGATATACTATCAGTGCTAATTGGATCCAATTTTAGTTTTTTGCTTTCTTTTTTTGTAAAGATTGATATTTCCTTATTTGTTATTTGTAGTTATTTGTAAAGATTGATACTTCCTTATTTCTTAGAGGTCTTCAAAAGAACAAAAAGAAAAATTAAAAAAAATTAAAACAAGCTGAATTGTAGTAGTAGGCACCTGTAGTCCCAGCTACTCTGAAGGCTGAGGTTTGCTTGAGTCCAGGAGTTTGAGACTAGCTTGAGCAATGTAGTGAGACTGTCTCTCAAAAAAAAAAAGAAAAAAAAATTAGATCCCTTTTCTTAAAATTACCACATAGATCTATTGTGTCATTTTGTAAATTTAAGATATCATTGTTAGATCCTAGTGATTTTATTTTTTCTCCATCATAAAATATTTTATTAATATTATCATCCTGTTAATCCACTGCATGGCAGCCTGGGCAACAGAATGAGACCCTGTCTCAAAAAAAAAAAAAGAAATTACATACGCAAAATATTGTGTATCTTTTAAGTCACTTTTTTTTTTTTTTTTTTTTTTTAAGGCAAGTTCTGCTGTCACCCAGGTTGGTGTGCAGTGGCATGATCATAGCTCATTGTAACCTGGAATTCCTGGCCTCAAATGATCCTCCCACTTCAGTCTGCCAGAGTGCTGGGATTACAGGCAGAAGCCACCTTGCCCGGCCCTTAAGTCGCCATGTTTTTAGTACTGTATATTCTACCTTGTTTCCACAGTTCTAAGGAAAGATCAGCCACAATGAGGAAAGATCAGTCACAAATACGTAATTTGTATTATATATCATTACAGAAAACATGAAAACCCCAGATGTATACTAGTTGGTATGGTTAAAAAAATTATTGTGCATGCATGCAGTGCGTAAAATGGTGCCATTTTACATTGAGTACATTGGATATCTGGAAAAAAGCATGTATAGGTGATTCACTTTATGTAATGTTATGCATATATCCAACAGAAAGGCAAGTCTTAAGTGGTTTTCACAAAAATGTGATCAGAGCTCCTCTCCACATGTTAGGATTTCAGGGGCCTTCTTTCTTCTACAAAACTTACTATTTAAGTTTTTCCACAATGAAACATTTTTCAAGTGTTTTTGTAAATAAATTAACGCTTTAAATTTTGGTATTTTCAGGCCTGAAAGAACACTGAAATACTTTTTCCCCTCTTACCACCCAAAAAAAACCTTCAGTTTTTTTTTTTTTTTTCCAAGACAGAGTTTCAGTCTGCCGTGCAGGCTGAAGCGCAGTGGTGTGATCTCTGCTCACTGCAACTTCCACCTCCTGGATTCAAGCAATTCTCGTTCCTCAGTCTCCTGAGTAGCTGGGACCACAGCTGCCGCCCGCCACCACGCCCAGCCAATTTTTCTGTATTTCTTAGTAGAGATGGGGTTTTACCATGTTGGCCAGGCTGGTCTTAAACTACCGACCTCAGGTGATACACTCGTCTTGGCCTCCCAAGGTGTTGCGATTACAGGCATGAGCCACCACGCCCAGCCAACTTCACTTTCATTTAATGAATTCTCTTTACCAAGAACTGTGCTAAGTGCCCTACTTTTCTTCTTTCGTTATCATAACAACCCTATGATGCGCTGAGAAAACTTTGGCTAGCGCGGGTGAACCTCCTAGCTGAAGGATACATAGCTCATAACCTGCTCTAAACCCCAGGGCCTCAGTACCGAAGCCTCTCTCTTTCAGTCCTTCACGTTTATAACCAAACTAATGATTGACTTGGTGGTGAAATGGGGAGAAAAACAAAAATCCAAGCAGTAACTTCAGATTTAACATTATGGTTGAAGACTTTGATTTGTTTCTTTTCCGTCTGTTTTCTACTTTTTTTGTTTTGAGACAGAGTCTCCCTCTGTCTCCCAGGCTGGAGTGCAGTGGCACGATCTCGGTTCACCGCAACCTCTGCCTCTTGGGTTCAAGCAATTCTCCTGCCTCGGCCTCCTGAGTAGCTGGGATTACAGGTGTGCGCCACCACGCCCAGCTAATTATTTTTATATTTTTTAGTAGAGACGGGGTTTCACCATATTAGTCAGGCTGGTCTTGAACTCCTGACCTTGTGATCCGCCTGCCTCGGCCTCCCAAAGTGCTGGGGTTACAGGCATGAGCCACCGTGCCCAGCTGTTTTCCACTTACTATATACTTACATTTGCAAAAAGAGTAACCTGGGCAGACGTAGTCGCTCATGGCTGTAATCCCAGCACTTTGGGAGGCTGAAGCGAGAGGATATCTTGAGCCCCGGAGTTTGAGGCTGCAGTGAGCTGTGATTGCGCCACTGCACTCCAGCCTGGACAACAGAGTGAGACACTGTCTCAAGAAAAAAAAATAAATTTAGTTATTATACCTATGGCAAACAGAATTTGAGTTTTTGTTTGTTTGTTTGTTTGTTTTTTGAAATAGTTTTGCCCTTGTTGCCCAGGCTGGAGTGCAATGGCACAGTCTTAGCTCACTACAACCTCCGCTTCCTGGGTTCAAGTGATTATCCTGCCTCAGCCTCCCAAGTAGCTGGGACTACAGCCATGCACCACTACACCCAGCTAATTTTTTGTGTTAGTAGAGACGGGATTTCACATGTTGGTCAGGCTGGTCTCAAACTCCTGAGTGATCCACCTGCCTTGGCCTCCCAAAGTGCTGGGATTACAGCCGTGAGCCACCGTGCCCGGCCTTAGGTTGAGTTTTACAAACTTTGGTTATACCTAAAGATGAAAGTGAAATAAACAAGATGAGTCAGAAGGTGGACAAAGGGAGCTTCTATAGGGAGTGGTGTATGTACAATGAAACCATAGATGTTAACATTTTAGCATGTGTTCCAATAAATAAAAATAAGATACAGTCCCTTAAGTAATTCCCTTGTACACAATACATACCCATGTTCCTTGGTCTTTTTATGTTGTGTAATTGATGAATGTGGTTGTGATTGATCTTTGCTTACTGGTTTATGTGTCTCTCTAGAAGTGGAATTGTAGGAGCAAGATGAATATAGAGAGAGAGTGGTAGAGGGAGACTATAAATTTGTTTGTATCGATTAAGTTCCCTCTTAGAAATCTGTACTTCTTCTCTCCCATACTGTGTAAGAGTTGTCTAGTGGCCCAAACTTACATGTGAAAAGTGTACAATTTGTTAAAATCTCTAACATATTTGAGAGTACAGAGATGTCAGAGTTTTCTCTCTTACTACTGATCACGGTTTCCCTTGGCTTCATATACTTTTGTCATTTCTGATGAATGACATATCATCTGCTTAGTTCATTTTTCCCTCTTAATTCTGTTTCTAAAGTTTGTTTGAAGGGGGGTGGTCTTGTGTTACTGGAGGGGTTTGCTTATTTCTTTGTTGGCCCCTGCTTAGGTGTACCTCTTGTCTGGTTCTGTTACTGTTCTTTGTTTGTGGCCCTGCCATAGCTTCCAGCGGATGAATGGTCCATAAAATGCATCATTTTCATTTTGGCCCTGGGCCTTTTTGGGTACTTTTAGAAGTACCATGTCTTAAGTCTCTTTACCTTTGGGTTCCTATTCAGTTTATGTGAGGTTTCTATAATCTCATTTCACCACTTCATGATGTTCCATACCTGCTTTAACTGTTTCCTTAAAATGTCTTCACTAACTCAGTAATAATTTTGAAAAGTTTTTGTGTCTTTTCTTAACATTTAGGATCTAAAGTCTGTGTCAATCTCTGGTATTATGTGTAAGAGAAACTTTTGGAGTTCAAAAACCCCCTTCATCTTTCTAGCTTAGTTTTTTCTCTCTGAAGCATCACTATTTTGAAGGTAGTATAAATAGATTTTAATTGCATGGTGAAGAGCCAGTCTCAAAGGAAATTTTAATATCAGTGTGCCATCCATTCTACTTATTCCTCCTCCCCTCCATGAACTCTCCTTTTCTCCTGTTTTACTCAAGAAAACAGTAAAGAAGGAGGGCCTCTAGTCATATCTTTCATCACCCACTCTTCTTGTCACTTCCTTCTCCCAACTTTTCTCCTTGAATGTCTGGTGTCTTCTGCCTTCCCTCTTTCCCTTTTGTCTGGCTAACATCTTTTATTTTTATTTTAATTTAGAGATAGCGTCTTGCCTTATTGCCCAGGCTAGAGTTCAGTGGCTTTATCATAGCTCACTGCAGCCTCAAATTCCTGGGCTCAAGTGATCTTCCCACCTCAGCCTCCTGAGTAGTGTATGCCACCTGGCTAATTTTAAAATATATTATAGAGACAGGGTCTCGTCATCTTTCCCAGCTGGTCTCAAACTTCTGGGCTCCAGCCATCTTCCCCGCCTCTGCTTCCCAAAGCACTGGAATTACAGATGTGAGCCACTTCGCTGACATGTTTTAGATCTGATTCTCAGCTTTAACATTATTTTTTTTTGAGACAAGCGTCTCGCTCTGCCGCCCAGGCTGGAGTACAGTGGTGCGATCGCCACTCACTGCAACCTCTGCCTCCTGAGTTCAAGCAATTCTCATACCTCAGCATCCTGAGTAGCTGGGACTACAGGCATGTGCCACCACGCCTGGCTAAATTTTGTAGTTTTAGTAGAGATGGGATTTCACCATGTTGGCCCCACTGGTCTCAAACTCTTAACCTCAGGTGGTCCGCCTGCCTTGGCCTTCCAAAGTGCTGGGATTACAGGTGTGAGCCACTGTGCCTCCTGGCCAACATTTTTAAGAACTTCCTGGACAATACTGATCGATACAGGGAAACCGGGTGGTGGGCACAGGTGGGTGGGTTGAGGTGGTGGGACATGTTGATGATAAAGATACATACTTAGAAAATGTCTCACTTGAGAAAAATGTCTCAGAAGTATCATTTGTACTCATAAAAATCAGTCAATAGCTGAAGCAGTGGCTATGATGATGACCACACATATAAAACATGAGTTAGGTACAAACTCGTTTTCATCATACTTTCTAAATGTTAACTATAGCTGTTATGCTGGTTCATGATTGTTGCTTTATTTACTCATCTTTTTGTGGCTTTTGACATTCATCTCTCTCTGGCTCAGTAAATGTTTATTGACTGAATTTTTTTTTTTTTCTCGAAATGGAGTCTTGCTCTGTTGCCCAGGCTGGAGTGCAGTGATGCAATCTCCACTCACTTCAACCTCTCCCTCCCGGGTTCAAGCAATTCTCCTGCCTCAGCCTCTTGAGTAGCTGGCACACACCACAATGCCCGGCTAAGTTTTTGTATTTTCAGTAGAGACGGAGTTTCACCATGTTGGCCTGGATGGTCTTGAACTCCTGACCTCAAGTGATCTGCCTGCCTTGGCCTCCCAAAGTACTGGGATTACAGGCGTGAGCCACTGCTTCGGCTATTGACTGATTTTTATGAGTACAAATGATACTTCTGAGACATTTTTCTCAAGTGAGACATTTTCTAAGTATATATCTTTATTATTATAAAACATTTCTTTTAAGAAGGTATTAATTCTTGGCACCGTGTTAATTTTTATGAATGCTTTTATACCTGTCCAGGACCCCTCGTCCAGTCATTGTGGAACCCATGGAGCAGTTTGATGATGAAGATGGCTTGCCAGAGAAGCTGATGCAGAAAACTCAACAATATCATAAGTAAGATTTTATTAATAGTTAATTTGTGTATGTACTATTAAGGGTGTTCATTACATTTGTTTTCAAATATTGTTGGATTATGAGGTGTCTGTTTATTTATATAATCTGGGTAATAGAGTGGTCTAGTCTACATGGAATGCTAGTTTTCTGTTTTTTTTTTTGAGATACTGTCTTGCTCTGTTGCCCAGGCTGGAGTGCAGTGGTGTGATCTTGGCTCCCTGTAATCTCTACGTCCCACATTCAAGTGATTCTTGTGCCTCAGACTCCCGAGTAGCTGGGATTATAGGCATGCACCACCATACCTAGCTAATAGTTTTCTTTTTTCATATGGGTAAAACATACTAATTTTTAAAGAAATGTCTACTTTTATAACTGGGGCAGGGTGGGTACTAGGACACTGTCAATAATATTTATGCCAGAAAAACAACGAAATCTAGATAACGTGAAAATACTTTTTTTTTTTTTTTTTGAGATGGAGTCTTACTCTTGTCACACAGGCTGGAGTGCAGTGGCGTGAACTCGGCTCACTGCAACCTCCACCTCCCGGGTTCAAGCGATTCTCCCTCCTCAGCCTTCCAAGTAGCTGGGATTACAGGCGTGTGCCACCACGCCCGACTAATTTTTTCGTGTTTTCAGTAGAGATGGGGTTTCACCATGTTGGTCAGGCTGGTCCTGAACTCCTGATCTTAGGTGATCTACCCGCTTTGGCCTCCCAAAGTGCTAGGATTACAGGCGTGAGCCACCACGCCCAGCTGAAAATACTTCTTAAGTTTTATTTTATGCTTCAAGTCTATTGTAGGTTAAAAGGAGACTTTTGGTGTGCCAGGATGGAGCAGGATATTCCTAGTTTAATAACCTGGCACAGTGGAAAAACTTTTAGAGGTTGCAAAAAATAGCTCATTTTCAAAATGTTGTATGTTTATTCTTTTGCCCTTTCACTTAGAATAATACAAGTATATTTACATTAACTGCTTATATGAGTGCATTCTTTTTAAGTTTATAAAGCTTTATTAAACATTTCAAATAGCTGTGCAACGAACACACCAAATAAAAGTTGTAGAATAGCAGTCCAAATGTTTCACAAGTATGGCCTCACAGTCCCATTCCCTAGATGGACTGCCTCCAGTTCTGTTCTCTGCCTGTCCCACCTCCCTTTCCCCTCCAATTACTTTACTTTTGTAGAGCGCATTGTATTTTTAAAAATCAGTCACTTATTTATTTTTTTTTTGCAGGGGAGGAATGAAGGGTTTTATTGAAAATGAAAGTACACTCTGCAGTGTGGGCCTGAGCATAGGGGCTCGAAGGCCCTGTTACAGAGTTTTTGTGAGTTTAAATACCCTCTACTTGGGGTATGCCCTGTGTAAATGAAGAGGATGAAGTAAAGTTACAAAGTCATTTACTTGGTGTATGCCCTATGGAGAGGATATTTCCTGTTATAGCTGAATTGTGAATTGGCCTTCTGTTCCCTGCTTCCAGACTCTATTTTCTTGCCTCATCTCCCCACTTAGAGATGTGATCCTCATAAATCTTTATGGGAGGCAGAGGAACCAATGGTCTTTTTTCCTGTAACTGCTTCATGCTGACTTGGGTTGTGGTCTCTACCTATTGGGGATCACAGAACTCGCGCCCTGCTGCATCTAGTGGAGGCCTCTCGCCCTGCTCCATCTAGTGGAGGCAGGGTGGCTTCTCGGTGGCTAGGGGTGGTGTCTTCGCCTGGAACTGGCTGGAACCTTTGTTGCATGATCATCTGAAGCTTGATGGTCTCTCAAGGGTTCCAGTGGGTGCACAGTTCCAAAAGTGTGGAGGGACCCTTTTCATTTGTGAGACCATGAACCCAAGGTTCAAGGTCCCAAAGTTTTGTTGTAGTGTGGATGGCAAGGACAGTCTTTCTTTCTTTGTTTTGAGATGGAGTCTCACTCTGTTGCCCAGGCTGGAGTGCAGTGGCGTGATCTCAGCTCACTGCAGCCTCTGCCTCCCAGGTTCAAGCGATTCTCCTGCCTCAGCATCCCAAGTAGCTGGGAGTATAGGCGTGTGCCACCATGCCCAGCTAGTTTTTTTGTATTTTTAGTAGAGATGGAGTTTCACCATGTTAGCCAGGATGGGCTCAATCTCCTGACCTTGTGATCCGCCTTCCTTGGCCTCCCAGAGTGCTGGGATTACAGGCGTGAGCCACCATGCCCGGTGACTGTCTTTCTTTGATGTTTCCAGAAGATTCAAACCATAAAACACTTTCTTAGGGCTGGGCGTGGTGGCTCATATGTGTAATCCTAGCACTTTGGGAGGCCAAGGCGGGTGGATCACAAGGTCAGGAGTTTGAGACCAGCCTGACCAACGTGGTGAAACACTGTCTCTACTAAAATTACAAAAATTAGTCGGGCATGGTGACATGCACCTGTAATCCCAGCTACTCAGGAGGCTGAGGCAGGAGAATTGCTTGAACCAGGAGGCAGAGGTTGTGGTGAGCCGAGATCGCGCCACCACACTCCAGCCTGGATGACAGCAAGACTCCGTCTCAAAAAAATAAAAGCTTTCTTTACCCTTTTGCCAACATGCCAGGCTTCTGGGTTCTGTCTCCCTGAGCGGTCGTAGTGAACCTGCTTGACTTCCTTCTGGCTGGCTCACCAAAATATGGTACCAGTGGAGAGTGTCCAAGTTCTTGGCGTCTTGAACAAAGAATTGGACAAAATGCCCAAACAAAGCAAGGAAGGAATGAAGAGTTTTATTGAAAATGAAAGTAGCACTCCACAGTCTGGGAACGGGCCTAAGCATAGGGACTCAAAGGCCTGCTTATTTAGTTTTTGAGAGTGTCACTTTGTTACCCAGGCTGGAGTGCAGTGGTGCAGTCTCAGCTCACTTCAACCTCCACCTCCCAAGTTCAAGTGATTCTTGTCCCTCACCCTCCTGAGTAGCTGGGATTACAGGCCTGCGCCACCACACCCAGCTAATTTTTGTATTTTTAGTAGAGATGTGGTTTCACTATGTTGGCCAGGCTGGAGTCAGAACTGCTGACCTCAGGTGATCACCTGTCTTGGCCTCCCAAGGTGCTGGGATTACAGGTGTAAGCCACTGCGCCCGGCCCACTTATTTATTCCATAAATAAAACTTGGAGTGCCTTTGTGTTAGCCACTGTTCTAGGTGTTGGCAGTGTAAGTCAAGCAGGTAGTTGGATTTATACCTAGGATTTAGAGCAACCGTCCTGCCTGGATTTATGAACATGATATTTTTAAAGTCAAAACACCAAACCTTGAACCTTGGAGTTCTCTAGTGTGTAGAGATTTGGAAGATCAGAACAAATCAATAACGACTGAGAAGGGAGCATTCATTCATTGGAATGGCGGGAAGAGCCATCAGACTCTGTCCTGGAAGCAAGGGAGGAGAGTATTTCAGGGAGGAAGCATTAGCATTAGCATTGATTATAATTCATATCTATTCTTTTTTTTCTGGAGACGGAGTTTCACTCTTGTTGCCCAGGCTGGAGTGCAATGGCACGATCTCGGCTCACCGCAACCTCCGCCTCCCAGGTTCAAGCAATTCTCCTGCCTCAGCCTCCCTAGTAGCTGGGATTATAGGCATGTGCCACCACGCCTGGCTAATTTTGTATTTTTAGTAGAGACGAGGTTTCTCCACGTTGGTCAGGCTGGTCTCGAACTACCGACCTCAGGTGATCCACCCGCCTCGGCCTCCCAAAGTGCTGGGATTACAGGCATGAGCCACCGCGCCCAGCTTTTTTTTTTTTTTGAGATGGAGTTTTGCTCTTGTTGCCCAGGCTGGAGTGCAGTGGCGCGATCTAGGCTCACTGCAACCTCCGCCTCCCAGGTTCAAGTGATTCTCCTGCTTCAGCCTCTCAAGTAGCTGAGACTACAGGCACACTCCACCATGCTCAACTAATTTTTGTGTTTTTAGTAGAGACAGAGTTTCACTGTGTTGGCCAGGTTGGTCTTGAACTCCTGACCTTGTGATCCGCCCGCGTCGGCCTCCCAAAGTGCTGGGATTACAGGTGAGAGCCACCACACCCAGCCTAATTAATATCTATTCTTACATCCTTTACAATGCGATTTCTCTCTTTTTTTTTTTTTTTTTTTTTGAGACAGGGTCTGGCCCTGTTGCCCAGACTGCAGTGTAGTGGTGTGATCATGGCTCAGTGCAGCCTCTACCTCCTGGTCTCAAGTGATCCTTCCACCTCAGTATCCCCTAAGTAGCTGGGACTACAGATGTGGCCCACCATGCCCATCTAATTTTTAAATTTTTTTTGTAAAGACAGAGTTTCGTCATATTGCTCAGGGTGGTCTAGAACTCCCGGGCTCAAGTGATCTGCCCGCATTGGCCTCTCAAACTGTTGGATTTACAGGTGTGAGGCACTGCAGCTGGCCACAATGCCATTTTTTAAAGGGTTCCTGTGATTTCCTCTTCACTTAACTTTTTCCTTGTCATAGGTCACCATTGCAAATTTGAAATAAAGCATACGTTTCGATTTGGGAGTTGGAGAACTAGAAGTACAAGGTTGTTACAAGAATAGACTTTATAGACAATATTTGTTTATATAGTTAATGATCTCAGCAAACCTTAATAAGAGCTAGTTATGGCTGGGCATAGTGGCTCACGCCTGTAATCCCAGCACTTTGGGAGGCCGAGGTGGGTGGATCACCTGAGGTCAGGAGTTCGAGACTAACCTGGCCAACATGGTAAAACCCTGTCTCTACTGAAAATACAAAAATTAGTCCGACGCGGTGGCACGCATCTGTAATCCCAGCTATTTGGGAGGCTGAGGCAGGAGAATCGCTTGAATCCGGGAGGTGGAGCCGAGATTGCGCCACTGCACTCCAGCCTGGGCGACTGGAGTGAGACTTTCTCAAAAAAAAAAAAAAAAAAAGGAGCTAGTTCTGTTCCCACTTTTTTTACTAAAGATTTATTCACAGAAGAAAATGCTCACAGGGTCTGGCGCAGTGCCACATGCCTGTAATCCCTGCACTTTGGGAGGCCAAAGCGGGTGGATCACCTGAGATCAGGAGTTGGAGTCCAGCCTGGCCAACATGGTGAAACCCCGTCTCTACTAAAAATACAAAAAATTAGCTGGGTATGGTGTCAGGAGCCTGTAATCCCAGCTATTTGGGAGGCTGAGGCAGGAGAATCGCTTGAACCCGGGAGGTGCAGGTTGCAGTGAGCTGAGATCGTGCCATTGCATTCCAGCCTGGGCAACATGTTTCAAAAAAAAAAAAAAAAGAGAGAAAAAGAAAATGCTCACAAAGCATAAGAGCCAAGATTCAAATTCACTTGTAACTTCAAAAAAGCATGTTATTTCAGTGTTTTTTTCC